>NC_080426.1:2189963-2541630 GCF_029873635.1 Malania oleifera | reverse complement strand
TTTTATTTTTAAATATCTGAAAAAATAACAATACCTTTTAGCTTCCAAATTTCTAGTATTTGTATAGAAAACTAGGAAACCGCCCTTTAAATATTTTCTATGTTCATATAAATGTTTCAAGAAACTAGAAAATAAACGACATTTTTTTTGTAAATTCCTTGAACAATACTAATAATAATAATAAGAAGAAGCATCAGTTTCCACAACTAAATAAGCCTAACCACAGATTAGAACCGAATAAAAAGAGAACAAAGCTGATAACAATTTGTGTTACAAATTAAAAATCTGTCTGCACATACAACAAATAACCATACTAGTATTATCAACTTCAAGATACACCATACAGACAGTCGACTTCTAGATCAGTAGGGGAAGAGGATCAAACCAGCTAAAACTCATGTTGTGACAAAAGCTATTGTCCCCATGAGCAATGGGCTTGATCTATAATCGAACTCTGCTAGATGGTCAGCCAGCCGCTGGAAAGTCAGGTTAAGAGGGGGCGAGGAGCCCCAAGAATGAGAAACAACAGAAAGAATCATTTCTTCCATCACCAAAAAAAAAAAATTTAAAAAAAAAGGGAAGAAAAAACTATAACTCAACATTGTGTGATCGAATATCATCATTCCCGAACAAGAATAACCAGCGGAACAATTGTGATAACTTACTGGTTGCGGACTTTGCCTCTAGTTGCTCCAACTTTACACTGCAAACTGTGTTGTAGTCATGCTTTTTATGAGGGGCAACTATTCTTTCCTGGAAAACAAAATAGACATGAGTTCGTCACTGAGGGAGAAGCCACAATTTGGCTGAGTTTTAGGCTTGAATAAATGAAACAATACCTTGAAAACTTCAAATGGACAGAAGTCGGAATTATGGCAACCCTATGGACAGAAAAAAGACAACATTCAAAATTTTTGAAACTAAATACAGGCATGCAACTGTAAGGGTAAGAAAACTTCAAGGATACAACAACAGAAGAACAACACTAACAGGAGATGAAAAGGAATTAGTGAAACACTAGGACTAACAATGCAGGATAACAAGTCTTACCAGATTTTAGGGAAGCATGAAACAACTATACCACCACCACCACAGGCAACTATGAGTCTAGCACTAACATTTTTACATTTTTTCCCATTTTATTTGAGAAATTTAATTCCTTAAAACTATAATGTAAATTTATAATCCCTATAAATTCTTTTGGGCCTGGTGTTGATGAACCATGTACGGTCAAAATTCTCTCTGCTGTATGGCACCAATTAAATTGCAAAAGAAAAATGAAGCCCAACAAATCTCACAGAGAAGGTACTTCACACAAGACTACTCAAAAGTTTTGAAATAATAGACCGTCGTCTCAATTTAAGACAGCAGTGTTTATTAGATGGATCCTGGAAAGACAAATTTGCATCTTAACAAAATCAGAACAAAGAGGGAGTCATGTTAGAGAGAGAAACTCTCCCTTCTCTCTAAAAGGCGCATGACACTGGGTAGAGTTCTCGGAGCTGATTTCCTGCTCAGCTTGTGATTTTCATACAATCAGCTGGGATTGGTGTTCGATCTAAAGGTCTTTGATATAATCGAAGGCTAGACTGATTTTCAGCTTATCATTGTTATCTGGAGTCTTGGGGGTTGATTATCCGTGGGTGTTTGGTGTTGGTTCACTCCTGGAATTTCCGATATCCCAATTTCTGCTGTGGTTGTAGCTGGATCTGATAAGTTTGAGATAATCGAAGACTGTTGGGCTGATTGTAAGTTGATTATCTACTCCTCTTATGTGACTCATAAACCGGTGGTTCAATTTTCCATTTTCCCACTCATGCGGGTAGTTTGAATTTTTGAATTTTCATCGTAACAATGGGGCACCAAAAAGCTTCTAGGGTCGCTGGGCGGTCCAATCCGGAATCAGAAATGAAAGAGGAGAAAGAGTGCGCTGAAGTTCATTGAAATCAAAGGAGGTTCACTGAATGATTGGGTGAACAGGAAACACTCTGAAATCATGGCCGAGTTTGAAAGATTAGCTAGAATGGCGAGTCAAAGATGCTGTAAAGATAGGGAAGGTCTGAAGACATCTTTGGCGTTACTAGAGGACCTTTGTGTGCAGAGTGGCATGCAAGGTATCCAGGGGTCTGGGAACATGATGGAGGCAGTAGATGATCAGCAAGAGGAGGTGGGTGTTAATGAAGGCCTTGCTTAGGCCACCTTGGGGGAAGGGGACAAATGCTGCAACCAAGTAGGGGTGATGCTAAAGAATCCCCCCCAGCCCCCGAACAGCAGGTCGTATGTGGGTGAGGGGCCACATGATGACAGATTGCAACTCATGGATGAGGAACACAATTCCATGGCAGTATTGAGGGAAGAAGAAGCTCATGTGGTGAGGAGATGCCTTCAGATTCTGATAGACACTCTAATGATTCAAGAGGTATTGTCGCTACAGTTCAGGAAGAAGCTAAGGGACGAATGGAGGAGAAGGAGGACCCTGTAGAGAGTTTACCTGCTCAGAATGAAACAGGTGAAGAGAGAACTCTCTTAAGAAATAACAAAAGAGTGGCTTGGTCCGAGCTCTTTGCTAAGAACAGAGACCCTTCTAACTGTGTACCATTGCCTGCATTCAAAGCTAATGGTGATAAAGCAAGAATTTCAGCTTCTGAAATGTAGAGTTCAGAGGGGATTTTTAACAAGCACTTGGTGGGCTACTTTACAGGGAAATTCCCTGGTAAGGTGGCATTCAACAATATACTCAAATCGTGGAGAGTCCCAGTGCAGTCAATAAAGCATGAAAAGGGATGGCTGGTGTTCAAGTTTCAGAAGGAGGAAGACTTAACGAGGTTCTCATGAATGGACCATACTCAATATATGGTAGAACATTAATACTTAAGAGAATGCCCAAGTACTTTCAGTTTGGGCTTGAGCAAAGGACTGTTGTTCCTGTTTGGATCCAGTTGAAGGATCTCCCATTCGAATTATGGCATACTATCTTGAGCAAAGGACTGTTGTTCCTGTTTGGATCCAGTTGAAGGATCTCCCATTCGAATTATGGCATACTATGGCAATTGGGAGAATATGCTCCGAAATTGGGAGAAAATTGTGCATGGACAAATTAACCACCAACAAGGCTCGAATATCGTATGCTAGAGTAATGGTGGAGGTCAATATAGCAAAAGAAATAAAATACAGTGCAAGAGGTGGTCTATGAAGGATTGCTGAGATTTTGTAAAAAATGTAAGGCAATCAATCACTCGGAGGCTTTTTGCATGCCAAGGGGTGAAGTTAAAAGGCCTGGTGGAGTTCACTATTATCCTAATCATTACCAGTGAAGGATGTGAGTAATAACAGAATGACAGAGGCATATAAGGCTACTGAGAACAGAGACAATATGCAGATACAGGGTGAAGGAGCTACATCAGACAATGCACAGATTAAAGCAGGGACTGATTCTGTTGTCTTTTGAGTACACAGACCCTTCAGAGGATTTTGCAGAGGAAGGTGACAGGTCTCCTTCCCAGTTACAGGGGGAACATATCTGCAGCTGGGAGGACACTCAGGGTAACTTGGAAAAATCAGATGATGGCACTACTGACTGTGATGCACTGGCCCGTCCATTGAATGCTGGTCCTGGTGGTAATGGCGTCTTTAGTAAAGCTACAGAGAGTAACAACTAAAAATGATCAGATACCTGAAATGAATGACAACCAAGCTGGTATGTTGGTAGAAGCTGAGAGATTGGGAGAGGGGCAGGGCAAAAAAGGGGTTAGGGAAAAGGATGCTGGGCTTGCAGTGGCCAATAACAGAAATCCCCAAAAGGGAAATTTGAAACGGAAAGATAAAGGAAAGGAGAAGATGCAGGAGTTCATTCTAGTAAAGAAGAAGAAAGGGAAGGGAGCACATTTCAATCCTCTAGTGTTTGGAAAGGGGTTAAACCCCAATTCTAAATTAAAATGAAGGTTGCCAGCTGGAATATTAGGGGCTTGTTGCAAAATGGGGTGGTTAGCCTCATTAAAAAGGAAAATTTAGATGTTTTGGGAATATTGGAAACAAAGCTGTCACTTAATAAGCTGGAGGAACTAATGAAGAAGAAATTTGCAAACTGGAATCAAATTAACAACTTCAGGGACCACGCTGCAGGAAGAATTGTTGTGTTTTGGAATCCTCAGAAGGTCAGACTTGAGATGATATAAAGTAACCCACAAGTCATTCACTGCTCTCTCAGTTGTCTTATATCTTCAAAATGCTTTTATATAAGCTTTGTATATGGATTGCACACAATAGTTGCGAGAAAACCTCTCTGGCACTCTATATGTGAGTTTACTAAAACTAACCCAGGCCCCTGGATTTTGCTTGGTGACTTTAACAATGTACTTACCCGGAATGAGAAGAGAAATGGGAATGTTGTCACTCCATATGACACAAATGACATAAAGGAATGTTTTATTGAATGTGGGCTTATGGATCTGAATTCTGCTGGTAGCTTTCTCACTTGGTCAAATGGTAGGACATGGAGTAAACTAGACAGGGATATGGCAAATAAGGAATGGTTTATGGCTGGTATGGGTGCTCAAGTTTTTTTTCAACTTCCAGGTATTTATTCAGATCATGCATCCTGTATAATCACTCTGATGGAAGATGATGACCTGGGAAGAAGACCATTCAAATACTTCAATATGTGGGGTCAACACTGTAACTTTCAGAAAGTTGTTAGGAAGGTTTGGAGTAGGGAAGTTTCGGGGTTCAGATTGTTCAGGCATGCAATGAAATTAAGAGCTCTCAAAGGCCCTCTGAAAGAACTTAACCTTCTACACTTCTCTCATATCTCGAGTAGGTCTGATAAAGCAGCTAGTGACCTCTTGTATGCGCAGCAAAGACTCCATGATGATCCTGAGAATGATGGTTTGCAAAGGGAAGTGGGGAATTTGAGGGAGATTGTTGGGAGGCTTGAACAAGCAAAAACCAGGTATCTGAATAACAGCGATAGGAGCTCCAAGTTCTTCTATGCTTTATTGAAAAGAAACATAGTTAAGAATCATATTTCAAAATTGAAAAGGGATGATGGTGAGTTTACGGTTTCCTTATCTCAGGTGGCTGATGAATTTCTTTCTTTCTATAAGGGACTGTTGGGTTCTGAATCTGAGTGTGCTCAAGTTGATCCTGTTGTGATTGGTCGTGGCCCTATCTTGAGCAATGACCAAGCTTTGCATATGATTAGGGATATATCTAATGAGGAAGTAAAACAAGCCTTGTTTGATATTGGAGATGATAAATCTCCAGGACCTGATGGATATACCTCCAACTTCTTCAAGGTAGCCTGGGGAATCATTGGTAGGGATTTCACTGAAGCAATCAAGGAGTTTTTTGAGAAGGGGAAGCTGCTCAAGCAATTGAATCATATGGCTATTGTGGTTATTCCCAAATCTCAACATGCAAACACAGTACATGACTTTAGACCTATATCATGCTGTAATGTGGTTTACAAAGTCATCTCTAAGATCATTGCAAACAGAATTAGCCCTGAACGGGATAAGATTGTGAACCTTGCTCAATCAGCTTTTGTGAGACAAAGGTGTATGGTAGAAAATATATACTTGGTTCAGGAGCTTGTAAGAAGGTATGCTAGAAAGAGCATATCACCAAGATCCATGTTGAAGATTGATTTGAAGAAAGCCTATGATTCCATCTCATGGAAATTTGTGAAAGAGATGCTGACTAATCTGAGTTTCCCTGTCAAAATGGTGGATTGGATTATGGAGTGTGTGACTACAACCACTTACTCACTATCTCTGAATGGCAGTCGGGTGGTTTTTTTTCAAGGGAAACAGGGGCTGAGACAAGAAGATCCTTTGCCCCCTCTTCTGTTTGTTATATGTTTAGACTATATATCAAGGCTGCTGAAGTCATTGGAGGAGGAACCAGATTTCAACTTCCATCCCAGATGTAAGGAGTTAAAAATTACCCACCTAGCATTTGCAGATGATCTAGTTCTTTTCTCCGAGGGTGACTACAATTCAGTTAAAAAGCAGATGGATGCTTTAGAATCTTTCTCCAAGTGTTCAGGTCTGAGATCAAATCCCTCGAAGTCTAATCAATTCTCTGCAGGGCTGAGTGATTATGAAGCTGAAAGCATTAGAAATCTGACCGAGTACCATCAAGGGTCATTCCCATTCAGATACTTGGGCATTCCTCTAGCTTCCACAAGGCTGAATGCATCCCACTATGCACCACTGATTGCTAGAATTGAAAAATCCATTGGATCATGGCCAGGGAAAACATTGTCCTGTGCAGGTAGAATGGAGCTGATTAATACTGTTATTCAGGGGATAGAATGCCTTTGGCTGTCCATATTACCCATTCCAGTGGCTGTGATGAAGTAGATAATCAAACTCTGCAGAGTTTTCTTATGGGGAGGCAGAGTTAAACCCTTGGTGGCATGGAAGGATGTATGTCTTCCTAGAAATGAGGGTGGTCTGGGAGGTTTCAATTTGAAAATCTGGAATCGGGCTTTGCTGACATGGGCAATGAGGAACATACATAAAAAGAAAGATTCATTGTGGTCGAAATGGATATATCAGATTGACCTCAAACATGGCAGTATCTGGGAGGCCACAGCAAAACATGATGACTCTCCCTTGTTCAAAAAGATTGTGGAGATAAAAAATCTGTTGGTACAACAATGCAGTGGCAGGGATAATGCAGTGCAGCAGCTGGAACTATGGGTCTCTCGGGATGAGATGAGGTGTTCGAAAGCCTATGACTTCTAGAGGAACAAAGGTGCTAAATTGCCTTGGTATCCACTGATATGGAGGAGTGGGTGTACACCAAAATACTCTTTCACATTATGGCTAAGTGCTAAAAATAAATTGTTGACTAATGACAAACTATCAGATGAGGAAAAGATGATGCCCTGTGCTCTATGTATGGCAGAAACTGAGTCTGTAAATCACTTATTTTTCAAATGCAAAGTTGTTATGGAGGTGTGGAACTACCTTAGAGATTGGTTTGGATGGACTAGGAGAATGACAACTCTAAATGCAGCCTTAAAATGGAAGAAAAAAGAAGCTAAAGGGTCGGGTACAGCACCTGTGGCCGGGCGAGCTTGTGTGGTTACAACTGTGTACTGGATATGGCACTTCAGAAATAAGAAGAAATTTGAGGTATAGAGACACCGGTTGAAGCCATCATCAAATGCATTCAGATGCACGTGTATAGAGCTCTGTATGAAAAATTCCCATCTCTTTTGCAGCATGGAACTGAAGGTCCAGGTTAGACTACATTGTAAATGTACTTTCTGTTGTTCTTACATTGACTTTTGATGCTCTGATAGTGGATGAAATGAGCCGTGTCTGGTAGGAAGGCCTTAATAGGCTTGCCTTTTCTATTGTATTGCAATGCAACTGTGATAGGGGCTTTGTATGCTCCTCAAGTCTGGGTATGCCCAGAGTATGTTGTATATACACACTTGATCAATATATTTACCTTTACTGATCAAAAAAAAAAAAAATCAGAACAAGCCTCCCTGCACATAAAGTGATGTTTCTCTGTGATCTCTAGCATTTTAAAGGTGTAAATTGTGTCTCCCGATCTCACAAAGACCAAAACCATCAGCCACCAGTGCCACCTTCATCCTTCCCCAGCAATGATACCTAACACCACAATCAACACTAACAAACATTACATCAGCAATACCACCATCTCTAACTACCCTATGGCGTCAACATATAACACCCACATCAAAATCTAAAGCCAGCTTAAGTACCTATCAAGAATCTTGCTCCAAAAAACTCCAAATATAAGTGAACAATAGAAGGAAATTCTCACTGAAACTTAAAACTTTCAAATTTGTTGCATATGTTCACAAAGCTGTAATTTTGCTGCATGCAGAGAAAAAAATCTCTCAAAATGGACAACAATGATGTCTTTGAATTTGTTCCCACTACTATTCGAATCTTTCTGAAGATTATTAAAACAGTTACTCTGAATTTGAAACAAAACCTCTAATGATTAAACCCAAAGTCTGCATTATCAGTAGAATTACAAATTGAGACTCAACCACCAGCAAGTCATAGTTGATTTTTTTAAGACAGCGGGGCCAATTTTTTCCTAAGTAAATTACTTAATTTTGCAATGCCATTACTGTCTTTCCACCACAGACATTAAAGTTGGCTTGAGTAAAGGAAGCTGCATGTAAGTACCAAAATTTGGAGCAGTCTTGCACGAAACATATTAGATAAAGGCAGCGGGCTGCAACTTCCCCGATAAATAAACAAACATAAAGATTAACCAAATAATGTTAAATCCTGATATATCAATCAACTAATGCTTACCGGCATCGGCATGGGATTTTCGTTATGCAGTACTTGCACATAGTATTTGCTCGAAGCATTGGCTGCACAACTGTATAGAACCAACATGTTGTTCCCAGCAAAAGGTGCCACCAAGCTGCCCCTCCAACTTCTTTTTAGGGGAGGCTTTGGAGGTAGTTGCAAGGATTGTTCTCTTTGTATTTGTTCAAATTCTGAAATATTAGCAGATAAAACCTACTAAGAAAACAACATATGACAAGCCCATAAAGGGCCAGTAGAATGTAATATTTGCTGACAATTAGATGCTCATGATCCATCCGCATGATTAAATGCAAGGACATATACATACATACATTTTTTCTTTTCCTTCTTCCCTTCCGATTTTTTTTTCACACACACACACACTCTCTGGAACACTGGAAGAAACCTCAAAATTAGGGGTAAATTTGTCATTTTTCAAGCATGGCGAATCGAAGCTTAGAGAAAATTTTGTATTTGCATTTCATATGATTGTATGAGAGCAGCACATCTATATTATTATGTAATATCATTCATAATTTCAATATCTCAATACAGTAGTAGTGATGGTAGTAATAGTAGTTGTAGAAGTAACAAAAGCAAACCATGGATTAGCTCTAATCTTAATGCGAATACAAGCTACCTGGATGCTATTGGATGGCTTTGTCACTCTAATCTAGTTTCTTACATCATTTGGCCTGGATTTAATAATGTATAATTCAAGGAGGAAATTCTCCTAATTACGTTTGGGACCTTCAATTTTTGTTAAGAATTGAGGATGAAACTAAAGGAAATTAAAGTCAAAACACTAATATTGAAATGAGCAGCTAGAAATGTAAGGGCTTAAAAAAGGCAATCATAACCTAGTAAAGTGCAAAATAGGAGTGCATTCATTTCTTAGCACATAGAATACAGCGTGATGCATTGTTTTGTAGTCAAGCCATCCTTCAAGCGCAGGGATTGCTTCAGATGGGGATTCTTGGTCAGATAGCTTTTTTTAGCTCCCCTAGGCATTCAATGAGTGGTTAAAAAAGTAATTTACAGATATGTGGTACGGGCTTTAAAAAAGGGGGCAAGCATAACCTATTGAAGTGTAAAATAGGAGTACATGCATTTCATGCATCGATTGTGTTCTTTGTCTCGGCACATAGAATACAGCCTGACATCAGTGACATGCTTTTTCTTAAACTCAAATCACCCTACAAGTGCAGGGTTTTTATTTTTCCAATGAGGATCCCGAGTTGGTAGCTTTGTTTAGCAGTCCACAAGGCATTCAGTGAATGAATGATAAAGTGGTTTTTATAGAAATGTTTTATGTTATATAAACCTGCTCTCCATATAATAATTATGTTTGAACCTAAGTGATTAGAAATTATTTAGAATCCTATATTTGAGCTTATGACGAAGATTTTGAAATCTGAACTAGGTTTAAATTATGAGTTTATAAAAATAATGAGCTATATCCATTTTTGAGAATTTCGCACCATCATATTTTGTGATGATGATCCCCTTCATACCCTCAACCTCCGATGCATTTTGTTAGGATTTGAGGTTTCAGTCTTGAAAGTGAACCACGGTAAAAGAGATCTTACTCCAATAGGAGAGAACACGAGGGGAACCTTCCTTGCTGGTCTTTTGGGTTGCAAGATGGAATCCTTTCCCATTAACTAACTCGATCTCCCCCTTGGAGCCCAATTCAAAGACGAAGGAGTCTGGGACCCCATTATAGAGAAGTTTGAAAGAAGATTGGCAGGATGAAAAAGAAATTTCTTATCAAAAGTAGGCAGGCTCACCCTTAACAAAAGCCTTTGACGAATCTTCCAATTTATTTCATGTCCCTCCTTCCCTTACCAGCCTCAGTTGCTAGGAGATTGGAGGGAAAATAGAGAAGATTTCTTTGGGGAATCTTAGGGGAGGAGTTAAAATATCACCTTGTTAGATGGAGAGTGGTTAAACAACCCATATGTTCAGGACTTTCAGGACTGAAATCCCTCCTCTCTTTCAATAAAGTCCTCCTTGGGAAGTGGTTATGGAGGTTCATGAAGGAGAAAGACTGCTTTTGGTGAGACATTATTGTTTCTAAATATGGGGCTTGTGCATAATGGTAGGACAACACACAGTAGTAGGGGACCCTATGAAGAGTGGGAATTTGGAAATTCATTAGGAAAGGATTGGATGAATTTTTCCAATTTGTGAGATTTTAAGTGCGAAATGGGGCCACTTTTACTTCTGGCATGATGCGTAAAGTGAAAACAGTAATCTTAAAGCTGCCTTACCTTCCATCTATAGATTGGCTTGTGACAAAAATGCCCTTATCAGTCATCATGGAAATCACCAATTAGGAAATTTTCTGGAACATTTCTTTTACTAGGAATGTGGCATATTGGGAACTTCATGCACCCTCTGACTTTTTCAGAAATCTCTATAATTTCCATAACCAAAACACCCCCAACAAACCAAAATGGGCTTTGGACAAAAATGATGTTTTCATTGTTAAATCTTTCTACAAGAAGCTCTCCTCGATGGGAACAAATTGCAACAACCCCCTTGGATTCATATTTGGATGAAAGCAGCCCCTTCAAAGGTTGCCTTTACTGTTTGGGAGTCCACAAATGGAAATATTTTAACCCTTGAGATCTACAAAGGGGGCTTACAGTCACAAATAGAGTTTTCTTTATATGGATGATACAAAATCAGTCAAACACATTCTTCTTTACTACCCTGGACAAGGAACTTGTGGAATATGGTTCTATCCTTGATTGGATATCAGTGCATTACTGCAAATTCCATTGGAGGGGAGATTTGGGCTTGGAAAGAAATCAGAGCCACCAAGGAGAAGCCAAAGGCTTTGAATCTCATCTCTCTCTCCATCTTTTGATGTGCTTGGAAAGAAAGAAATAAGAGAGCCTTCAAAGATATAGCTACTCTGCTTCAGATTTGCAAAGAGCAGTGGATTGTTGTAGTTTCCAGCTGGCTTAGTGAGCAAATTGTTAATGATCTTAACATCCTTGATGTTTGCGAAACTCTGTAGAGTGGTTGATGTTCTATACCTACGGATGGCAACCTTGATGCCCTGAGCTTTGAGGCATTCGGGTGTAAGCCTTTCGAGAATTTTATTTTTAGATAAAACTATGAAAAAAAATTACATATATTTTTAAATTCAAGAAAATTTTAAAAGAATCACAAATATAATGTAAAACAAAATCAAATGTAATTTGCAAACTATTTGTTTGGTCATTCAAAAATTGCTAACTTGAATGAATCATGACAAAAGAAAAGCTATCACGTTACAAATTTCAAATTATTTTCAAGATCTAAGATACAACTCTCAATTATTTGGGAAATGTTGAGGTCCAAGAGTTGTTAGAAAACAACTCTCAACTATCACGTTACATTCTTTTTATATAAAGATGGAGTTAAAAATTTTCTAGCCAAATCTAACTTGAGAATCACACACCCAAAATGCATAAAATAGGAGATGCACAAAAGGTGTTCCTTTTGTACAAATGCATAAGCCTCAATGTGTAATGCATTAGCCTTTTCAGGATTTGGTATTTTAAATTGAGTCTCTAGGCGTTTTAGACATGCCTTGCCTTGAACTGAGCCTCGATTGAGCCTTTTAAAACATTGTGCCCTGCTACTATAAATTTCTATCTACTAATCCAAAGAAAAGAGACATAAAAACAGAAAAAAGCTACATATTTTTATACTCCTTGATGTAGCATCTTCACTGGATCAATTCCTTAAAAGTAGGAATTTTTTAAAAATGGACCCCATAGCATCACATCAAACACCGCATCAGGGAGTAAGATTTGTAGTAAAAATTTGGAGTATGAAAAGCATTTTGCATTCATAAATTGTCTGAAAAAACACCTGGGTGTATTCATAAAATTCTAGTAAGATCCCTGTGAGAAGTGTGAGGACCAGCTTGTTGTGTTCACATCTCCAATTTTCTGATGTCCCCAACATAATATCTCTATTATTCTTATAACAGGCCATCAGATCGATTTGATTCTGCTTCTGATGTGGTTTCAGGCTGTGTACTTGGATTATTTTTTAGGTCTGCTTTATGATGACTATGTAAATTATACACGTCCTCTGAATGTGAAGCATTGCTTCAGATAAAAATAATTTGATCTATGGAATCCCATGAACATTTTCGAGCTACGTTTCACAAAAATAGTGCGCATTATATAACCCTTTCTTATCCATTGACTGGGCATCAAGCTCATCCTAATTCTTTAAATTTTCGCAGGGTCCCGCTCCTGGTTACCTTGTTTGATTATTTTCATATTTCAGCTAGAGATGTAATCCACAGAAACTAAGTTTGTTCTTTGGAATACAGCTGATAGTCACTCGTCTATTTTTGTGATATATCTATTTTATTGATTAATGTTGATGGTACACTAATATGGTAGTTTTAAGTATATAATGACTTTGTGTTTCAATAGATGATGTTAAAGTTTGATATATATTGTTGACCCACAACCTAATAGCTTAAGCTTTTAGGTAAAGTGGTAATCTAACAGAAGATATTACAAAAGATTATTCAGCACGATTCATGATAGAGGTTATCTTCATGTGATTTTTTGAGTTTGAATTATCCTGTTTTCCTGCAGTCCAGCCATCCTAGGGAGGTCAGGCCCACTAGGATGAAACAGATCGGAATGAATAATCAAAGCACTCACCAGATCCTTCAAGAAAAAGCCCAAGCAGACAAGAGAATGGAACAACAGTCTCAGCATGTGCAAATCGAAGTCTTGCCTTCTCATAACTGCCAGGAGCATGCCCTTCTATATAAAGACAAAACAGAAAGCAAAGATATCATGAGAACAAAAAAGTTGTGCACCTTCAGTAAAGCATTCTTTATAGGGTGAAGCAACCATTCAAACGTAGGAATTTATCCATTTCTGGGAATAGACCATGCAACATTTCTAATTGAACATTAAAAAATGAATAAATTTAAGGATGGACATAATGGAGCTCATGTCTTTAACTTTTGCAAGGGAAAACAAATTAGTAAGTTTGTAAGGAAAATTACATCAAAAGCATTGGAACAAGTTGTGAACAGTGACATTCTAATTTAACTTATACAAGAAAGTAGCAATCATTAACCCTATGTTTGGATAGGCCTTGAATTTGAAGTTGTATTAGATTTGGATGAGATGTAATATAAAATTATATTGAAATTTTTCCAAATTTACCCAAATCCAAATCCAAGAGCCGAAATCCATGCTCCCAAACGCAGCATAAGGGCATTTGAAACAACCTAGCTATTGGCAATTCAAGCATGGTTTTAAATAGCAGTCGCAGGTAGCAATGGGTATAGTGGAAAGTGGAAGTAGCGAATGTTACACGGCAATTGATAGGATCGGTTCCTAACAGCAGTGAATTTCTTTCAAGCATGCACAACCTTGTCTACAATGATATATTTATATGTTTTAAGCCTCTAGTCCTTCTTTATAAGATTTTTAATGTATTTTGACTCCTTTTAGTTCAATGTACAAATAATGTTTAGTAAGAGTAATAAATTCTATGTTGGTTTTAAAATGCTACAGACAGAAATATTATAAATTCTTGTTACATTATGACCAATAGAAATGGATCATTGATTAATCATATATGTGAAAGATAAATTAATGAAACAAAAGATTGGATTTGCAATATGATTCAGACTATTAATCTATTAGCCGATTAGGCACATAAAACATACAATAAATTAAATAAGATCTATTAGTTTATTATTTAAATCTTAAGAATATAATATCCACCACATAACCTAAGCTATAAAATTACAATATTATAAAATTACAATATTATAACTTTATAGTCATAACTTATATTTAAAATGCAAATTATCAAAAATTTGACAAGACAAAACTGGAAAAGAAAAGAAGTTGAACAATATAAAAACAAAATACCAAATTATGAATATTATCAAAATAAGATAAAATTTTAGAAAAAAATTGTTAAATAATGCACCTTCTATTAATATTCAAAAAGTAAACAATTACATAACATTTTATAATCATCTCCTCCCCCTCCTATTCAACTAGTATTGATTTACAAAAGGTAAAACAAAAGAAATTGAGAAGAAAAAGTAGAAAAATAAAAATAAGTTTGCATTGTATGAGTCCTGTAGCAACCATAAGTATCTCTTGTAATGATCTGTAGCAATTGTACACAATGGTAGCGACTAGCATCCATAGCAACTGCAATGACTGTGATTTTTATTCCTGCAAACAACCCTATAGTGGTGCGTAACAGTATTCAAGACTCCAAAAATACAAAATAGAAATTAAAAAACGGGTCTCAGCCACTAGATAAAAACAAGTTTTCAAGGATAATAAGCTTAGACCAAGACCACACTATTAGTACCCATCCTGGTCTTAGCTTGCTAGCATCAGACTGAGGACTAGGCCTAATAATTTAAAACAACCCTTCAGGCGAATGAAAGGTGGTTGTGGAAAACAAACAGTGCAACAAACCTACAAATCAAGTTCCTCTACATCCAACACAAGGAACACAAAGTTTTCAAATTGTTTCCACCCAAAACAGTTCAGCTACAGTACAACTAGGAGATGACACAGCCTATGATACATAAGACAAATAAGATTGTAAATGCAATCACATGGTTTCTGATACCTTCTTTAGCCTTGATAGCGTCCTCCATGGACTGAACAACATCTTCAAGCAATGGCACTCCTATTCGATAATTTAATGATTTACCATAACCCTTCAGTATAAACAACTCCAGATCATCCGTCCACTCCAGCATATTAACCTACACGCATTACACTACGCAAGGTTACTCTAGCAGCAGAGAAAGAAGTAATGATTAATTAAACCGTATTAATGAAATTTCAAAACACACAAACAATTGCAAAAAAGATAACAAATAAAGTCTCACTTAGATAGCAAAAACAAACAACGAGCTCATTTCACATAGTTTAATCATGCATTAACTTTCTATTTTTTATTTATTTTTTAAAAAAAGGACATGTATTAACTTCCTTGCTGCAGAAGTATTTTTTTCTTTGTTTCTTCCAGTTCATAAACAAAGCAATATTATATAGGGCAACCCGGTGCACAAAGCTCCCGCATATGCGGGGTTAAAAAAATTATGAAAAACAAATACACTCTATAATCATGAATATTTTAAGTTATAATAAACAGCAACCAATCAATGACATCACAGAACAATTAAAAGAATTATAGCAAAATCTTGTTTAAACTTCAGTCTCAAACACAGTTGTATTGTATCCAAAAAATACCTACTACATTTTTTAGCCAGAAACACCTATTAAAAAGCAAAGTGGAGAGTTAAATCACATTTTATATTGATAAAATTTAGTACCTCAGATGGGCTGAAAAGAGCACAAGCTTGATCAATTCTGTCCAACAAAGACGCTTCCTGCCAAATTGAAAACATAATGTAAATTTGCAAAAGAAAATAAGTAATCTGCTCCAATTAGTAAAACAATCTAGTCTGGATCAACAATGATGACTAAGCATTTATCTCAACTAACAATCTATTCCAAATTCATCAAGTTTTCTCCTTCCCCACCCAACCAATCCCCAACCCCCAAAAAACAAAAAACAAAAACAAAAAAGAATGTCAACTCAGGAAATAACAACCTGCTTACACAAAAACCAGAGAGATGATGTATCCTGTCTGGTAAAATTGAGCCCATAGCGCAGTGTTAATGCAGAGGTAATTTCATCAAATATAGGTTCCTTAAGCTTGTCAACAGCCGGCTCCTGTCTTTTTCTATAACCCTGCATCCATTGACTCAAGATTCAAGGCAAAGCAACAGTTGCGCAACTAGATTCTGAACACGAACAAATTTTAAAAAAGATACTTCCTGAACTCGCTATAATTGCAGGCTATATCTATAACCATTATGAGACAAACTTGACCAGCATATGAATTTTCTGCATATGATAAAGTTAAATACGATTGCAAAACATGCATGCGCTATCACTGTGTCTCAACATCAGTAAAATCATAACAAGAAATACCACATGCTGGAGGACTCTGGTAGGCAATGAAATGGAGAAAAACCAACTGCCAGCCATTTGTTTAAACGAAAAACAGTAAAAAATCCTTCTCAGATTTGACTCACATATCCAGCTGTACACATCTAAAACAGGCTCCTATTGACCTTCAATTTAGTAGTGTTGGTAAAAATGATAACATCCCACTTGACCACAGGACTCAAGGTTTGCATGTCCAAGTCTTTATACACTTATATTCTGCTAATTTATCTAAAACAGCACATCATTATCAGAATTTTCATTCTCTCTAATGCATCTAAAACAGCTCCTTCTTGTCAGAATTTTCACTCTCAGAACCTTCCATAGGGTTTGACAGAATTATACGTAGAAGAGTATGAGAATCAAGTGAATAGCACAATGAGTTTGAATATCAAGTCTGAATTCTCAACACAGACTGCATGTCCAGAAAACAAGATGGTCCAGTTTTTGTGAGTAGCTGAAGAGAACCCAATTTTAATGATTGCTCCTCAAATAAATTAACAATTGAAAAAATCAAGAAAGAAAATTAGCTCCAGCAGAAACATTGATGGAGAAAAACCAATGGAAAGAACAGTATAAAAACAAATTCTGTCTGACAGGATGTTTCATGATAAATGAAACCATTTTAAATTACAACATAAATGATACAGCTAAAGACTGAGGCTATGTCATTAATGGACCGAACTGAAAAATTCAGATGCTCGGAGGGTCATGACAAACTGGAAAACATATTTTAAGATTGCCAAAGGCAGAGAAAGAATGACAACAAGAAGCAAACTTAAGCCTCACTAGGTGGGGTCAGCCACATGAATCCTTTTTCCCAATTTCCACAATCCCAAGCAATGTCCTCAGAGGGCCATAAAATCCTCACTATCTCTTCCAAGTTTTTCTAGGTCTACCCTTACCCCTTATACTGCCACTAACATTCAATAGCTCACTCCTCCTCACTTGTGCATCATTTAGCCAACATTAAAAGTGTCATCTCAGCCACCCTTCCCATATCTTATCTTCAACAGCTGCTATGCTGAACTTACCATGAATGCGTTTATTCCTTAATTTATCTTTTAGAGTTATACGACACATGCACCTTAGCATTCTCATTTCAGCAACTTTCACATTTTGGACACGTTTCTTAGTTGCTTAACATTTTGATCCATATGGCACAGCTCATCTTACATCCATTTAGTAGATTTTCACTTTAATTGTAACAGTCTTCTATGATCACCTAACATGCAAACTTCCCCATTTTATGCAACCTACTTTAACTCTATTCCTCCTTCAGCTTTGCATAATAGAACCAAGGTATTGAAACCTATTAGCGCCATTAATTCCTTGACCAACAAATTTAATCTTCTCTCGTAATGACTAAAATTAATTTCATATATTTTATCATATCTCTACTTATCTTAAAACCTCTAAATTTTAGAGCTTCTGTCCATAATTCTAACTTATATTTTACTCCAAGTCTAGTTTCATCAATCATGACAACATCTAGAAACAACAAATCTAATAAAAAAATCATCTAGAAACAACATATGCCATAGACCCTCATTTTGGTCACTCCTATTAAGTTTATTATTAGGTAATGCAAAAAGATAAAGATTCAAAACAGATCCTTGTACACCTCCTATAACTGGAAATTCCCTAGAGTCCACCTATAGTCATAATGCTGGTCATTACTTTATGGTACATATCTTTAATCACATCAATACACTTACTTCATATTCCCTTTTTTTTCACTAGAACCCACCATAAAACTTACCTATGGCTTTCTCCAGGTCAATAAAAACCATGTTCAAGACCCTTTTCTTTCACCTAATTTTTTCCATTGATCTTCTTAATAGATACATAGCTTTTGTAGTTGAAAACTAAACTGATTTTCTAAAACCCTCGTTTCTATCTGTATTCTATTCAATTACCGTTTCCCAAATTTTGATTATATAACTCATAAGTTTAATTCAATGATAGTTATTATGAATTTGAATATCTCCTTTATTTTTGTACATATGTATTAAAGTTTTTTCCCTCCATTCATCAGGAATTTTCTTAGTTCTTATAATTGCGCTAAATAAATTAATTAAAATAAAAATCCATTATTGCCTAGGCATTTACACACTTCATTTGGGATGTCATCTAGTCCTATGGCCTCCCCATTTTTTATCTTTTTTAAAGAAAACTTAACTTCTTTAACTCAACTTTTGTGAATAAAATTCAATTTTTTAGCCTTTTCCTCATTTGTTAATTTTGAGTATAAGCCTTCTACTTGGTTTCCATTAAGTGGCTTATTAAAGTAAGCTTGCCTCTTTATTTTATGTCTTCTTCTTTAACCAAAACACCATCTTCCTCCTTTTTTATGCATTTTATATAACCTAAGCCCTTGCTCTTTCTTTCTCTAGCTCTAACAAGTTTAAATATATATGTTTTCCCTTCATTTGTATCTAGTCAAGTATATAAATCATTATATGCCCCATGTTCAACTTCACTAACCACTTTTGTTTGCATCTTTCTTTGCCGCTTTATACTTTTCAAAGTTTTCCATGACTCTACATTTTTGTTATGTATTAAACCACATTCTTTTTTCTTCATGGATTTTTAGATGTCTTGATCCCAGTGCCAACTCTCTTTACTAGCCAACAATCTTCCTCTAGATTCATCTAAAACCTCTTTTTTGATCTTTTTAATGGAAGTAGCTATTAGCTATCCTACTCCAATAAGAATTTGGTCTACTAATGCTCTATGTTCTCTTGCATTAGTCTATGTTGCCCCTTTAGTCAAACATCCAAAGAAAAACAGAATACAAAAAGTAGTAACCACTGAAAACTTGTCCAATAAATATGGTTTTGGACCTAGGTCATCATGAACCCAAAAAAAGATCATATAAGTTGAAGGCTACTGAGCATGATTATAAATCATAATTGTAGCTAGCAAAATAAAATAAATGGTGCAATTGAAAAAGGAATAATGTGTGTAAAGCTAGCTAGTGAAAAAATCAGACAAAAGCACTACACATACCTTGTAGTTTTCACAGCAATCATAAAATCTCAGTAATATATCACTTGCTCGGCTTTCACTAGAAACAGAAAAAGCTCGATGATGCCCCGGCCCTAGACTGCCCTTTCCACTAAACAGCCCCATGCCGAATGCCACAGCACTAGCTGATGCCCGAGGAACCTGAGTCGTAGTACAAAATGGAAGAAGATGTGTGAAACTGATGAATTCTTACAGGAAAAGAACTACAGAAGATAAAGTTACATCACAACCCATGCAATGCAATAGGTATAGGATTTTTTAACCAACCAAAACTAAAAAAAAAAAACAAACCCTAATAGTGTGTGTCTTCTATGCATTGTAGTGGCGGTAGTGCAGCAGGGGCAAAGACCAAAGGAAGATATGAGACATTCAAACAACACTCAACTATATTTCCTAAATCAATCAGCAGAGAGACACTGTTTTGTCATCATAATCCAACAAGGGAACATCACAACATCAAAATGAAGAAATATTTTTGAATGATAGAAGTATGAGAAAATTGTCAATATGGATAACCTGTGTTGCTTTTATGACATAAACATCTGGGTGATATTCCTCATTTAGCAAATTTGGGAATCTATCTCTGATTCTGACTGCAAGTTCATACAATTCATCTTCTCCTTTTCTAATCAATTCCCCACCCCTTGACTTTCCTTTCCAAGGAGATTCCCACCCCTGCAACCAAGCAGGAACTTTTTTCAAGGGTGCATTGTGTTCTGCCTCAACTTTTGCAGCATTAAAAATTACTTCCATATGTGCAGCCAATCCATCTAACTCTCGGATGCGTTTCTTGGTCGGCGAACGAGTTCCATGCCTTGCCTAAAAAAACCCAAAACTGGATAAAAGTTTCACAAGTTTATGAACATATATATATATATATATATATATATATATGACAGCAAATGGACATATAATTAACTTCCATCATGACACTCATTATGGTAATGTCTATCCTATCACATTCCACATTAGATGGAATAACACAATCATTTGCATGATTAGGATTTTGTCTAAATTATTAACTATCTATATATTTTTTATTATGCTTTCCTCTTATTCCATTCAATTCCTAAGAATGCTCATTCCACAAATAAGCACAAACTAGGGGCAAAGAAGTAGCATATTTGCTCACATGATGCACCAGTCTTCAATTATCTCTATAAATTTTAAAATTTAAGTTCCTTGAACTATTATTTTAAATTTCTTATAACCAGATCTTCCTAGTGCACAAGGAGGCAGTCAGCCAGTCATGAAGCACATGCCCCTGGTTAGGGTATTAGCATGGTTGATGTTTATGAACAAATGCTCTATATATCTATTTAAAAATGAAAATTACCACGAGATTTAAGTGGATGGGACTACATTCATCTGGAATCTCAGTAGGCACATATGAACCCTCAGGACGGTCTTTCTCTACGCCGTACCTGAGCAAAGAAAAAGTAAAGAAACGAATCATCGATTGTGCAACACATAACAAAATAAAAAAACCGGGTCACCATGTCCATTCACGTCCAATAACAGATTTAAGGTTAGAAAAAAAAGTGAAAAAACAAATCCTCAATCGCCACTGCATAGCAAAACAAAGACCTAGTCCAGTCGTCAATTTTAATTTCTCTAATTTTCTCCCCGGCCAAACGGGGGTTCGCAAAGAGGATGTAGAATCAAGCGGTGAGGAAACAAAGGAAAAACAAAATCGTCCATTTATGATTCGATCCGGCTCAAATGCTACCCACTCGATGTGCCCAGGCAAAATTACTTTTTCGTATTCAAATATTTGGCATGCAATGAAACCGTAGAGAGAGTGGGAAAGAGAGAGAGAAATACCTGGTTACGGTAGAGAGGTGTCGCCGAACGTCGAAAGCTTCACCGGCATTCGAATGGGCAAGCATAGATAAGAGCAGAATCAAAGCAGCAGCCATGGCCATCTCGCTCGCTCCCCGTCCCCTCCTCTCTCTCTCTCTCTCTCTCTGAGTCGGTGGGGGTCCGATAACTGCAAGAATAAGAGAAACAGGACGCGTGTATTGTTGGTACTGAGAGGGCCTTTTTTAAGTTGAGAATTATGTAATTATAATTTTAGTATGTGTTTGAATTATAATTGAATTATGTAATTGTATTCTTTTCGTTTAGTAAATCATATACATAATATAAAATTATATTAATTTGGTATACTAATTAACATCATAGTAATATTTCATGGTATTTAATAATTTCTTAAAAATACTCCCTAGTTTGCTTTTTTTTTTTGCACCCGAATAATATTATTTGTCGTGAATTTTGTAATGATTAGGGGTTAATGTAACTAGTAAGTAAAGGATGAGCTCATTTGAATTCGTGACTTTTCAACTTGTTCGCCACATGGTGATAACCAATACAATCTATACTTATTAATCCCATGATATCCACCATAAATGAGTTAGGATATATCAATTTACTTATAAAAGGGTTATAAATTGGTGATTTATTTAAAATAGAAAAACAAATAAATGGATGAAAATAGGTATAGTTGTTTTAACTTATTAATCATTCTTAATTTATAACCTAATAATTGTAAGGACGTTTGATTTGCAACATAAAAAATGTTCTCATGAAATGACATTTTCAAAAATTTCATTTCACATGATGAGATGTTTGTCTTGAGAGATTATTTTTATTTGATTAGTACAGTAAGATACCCAATAACATACAAAATTCTCATGTTAGTAATAAGATTAATATATATGTTTCTTTTAAAGGCCCTTAAACTAAAATATCATTGCTAAATCATTCTCTAGAGTTATAGGTAATATATTTGTTACTTGAGATGACTTTGAACTTTATTATCATTGGAAATTAATTTATCTTTCTACCGGTTCTTTTAACCATTGCCCCTTGAGTTTCTTAAGTTATAAATTGTGAATTTAACTTTTAATACATTTAGGAATCATTTGGAATCACTTATAAAAAAAATTATAAAAAAGGTATAAAAGTAATATGTGACTACTTATTATAAGTTTTTTTTTTTAAATGCTTACTTTAAAGACATATATATTGTTGATTTTTTTAGTCCGATCCTTGATTTTGATAATGATAAATCGCAAGTTTCTTATGTGTGTATTCAATATTTGAACAGGTAACATTTAGAACACACACATAAGGAGACTGAAAAATATAAGCCAGAAGAAACTCGAAGAACATGTACATCAGCTGGCGTGCGAGAATATGTAACCTACGAAACCTTAATAACAGATATCAAATGAATAGGCATACTAGAAAACACATGTCTTAATAAAATCAATCTTCCACCTTGCAAGAGGAACTTAGATTCCATCCTGCAATTTTCTTTCTAATCTTCTCCATAAAAGGCTCCAATGTCCTGAAAGACAATTTTCCAGACACCAAAGACGCACCCAAATATGTAACTGAGAATTTACCTTCCATGAAACCCGTGATTCTCAATAAACCACGCTTTTGAGTGGGAGTGATGTATTTTGAAAGGAATAACACTGACTTAGTCTTACTTATTTTTTGACCCGACCACTTCTCATACTTTTCCAAAGCGTAAACTAAATTTCTAATAGACATCTTCCCACCATTCGCAAAAATAAGAATATTATCCGCATATAGCAAATGCGAAACCAATGGGGTCTCAATTGGATGATTAAATTTACCAATCTGACCAGTCTCGTAGTTTTTCCTAAGCAACCTTGTCAAAACCTCCTCCATTATGATGAATAAATAAGGAGAGAGTGGATCCCCTTATCGCAAGCCTCTCGTAGATTGAAAAAACCCTTTAAAGGTTCCGTTCATCAAAACAGAAAATCATAAGGACTCCACACAATTTTTTATAAGCTTGCAAAACCTCTCAGAGTTCGGTTAACTGAACTCTTGTGTTCGGTCACCCGGGGCTGATTTGAACTGAAATCCTCGCTTGCCCGAGTTAGTGAACAGTCCCTTTCAAAGGGTTCGGGCGCCCGGAGAAGATATATGCATTTATGGTTCGGTCGCCCAAGGGCTGGTCAACTTTTTGACTTTGCCTAAGTTCGGGCGCCGGAGGAGTATTGTACTCCAATGGTTCGGTCGCCCGACCCCTCTTAGCTTGCTTAGATATTATCAATTTCAACACAATTATTTCACACTCATATTTTATGCAATGTGTGTGTGAGTGTTGGAGCTTAGCGTCTTGCTATGGTCTTAGTTGAGCTTACACTATGTCTTGTGTGCATGATGTGCATGTGATAAGCATACATCCACATGCCTAAGTTACTATTACAGACCGATATGAATATGAATTTCAATTACAAATTACAAATCTTCACGTCTTCTTGTTTCCTCAAGTCTCCTTCCTTGGAATATTAATTTAAACCTGCACAAGCACTTGACAATCATCAAATATCAGTATTTTTCATTATCAAAACCGGGTGCAACCTATAAGGTCAACACGTTGCAAAGGCTACTTTTTGTTTCTCAGTGCAGTTTAGGACGTCCAGAATCTTCTCAATCTCCCCAATCCAATTCTCAGCTTGAATCGGGTCTGCACTTCCTATAAAAATAAGAGGCTTCAGTCACGTGAACTGATCGATAGAAGGAAGTCACAAGAGTAAAGAAGGGGAACCCTGCGAGTGCAGGACTAGCGCATTTAGGGGGTTTCTTTTCAGTATCAGGTAAAAGAATAAATTAAAGCAGTTATTTTCTATGCAAATTATACTATTATTATTATTTATCAGCAAATTTATTTTCAAGAAGCATATATAATATGTATGAAGAGATTTATAATAATGCATGTTTGGAAAAAATGTTATTATGTTGAAATGTGTATATATTAGTATGATATGCTAGGAAATATGATTTTTATAATGGAATGTACAGTTTATTCAGCATTGTGTGGCATGAGCATTGTTTTACCTAAAAAGTATTATGTTATGGAAATTTTACGAATAAAGCTTGCTTTTACAGATTATGAGATAATGTAGTACATTATGGTTTCAAATACATGATAAATGAATTATTTATTCAGAACTATATTTATGAAATGTTTGGTGTAAGACCGTAATTGATAGCCGGTGCAAGGCCATGTATGATATATGATTTTGGCGCAAGGCCATATGTATGATTTTAGCGTAAAGTCATAGATATGAAAATAAATGGCGCAAGGTTGTACGTTTTTACGTTATTACAGAATATGCTATTAATCTATTCACGTTAAATGGTATATTATCATATATTATGTATTATCAGAATCCGGATGATAGTTCAGTTCAGTTACAAGAGCACAGTACCGTTGCTATATAGATTAGATATGTATATTCAAACTTATGCTAACCGCCCCATGAGGGGGTGAGAGATGGATAGTTGATGTGGCTTTCAGAGTAGAGTTGTAGACATCCACCTGGCAGTCCGGACCAGGGTGTGGCAGGTCCATCATACTTACAAACATTTTTGACTCAGCAGTGGTCGACTAGCCATTGTCGGGTCCCGCCTTTGGGTTGCATAACCCGTCATGGGGGGTAATACATGACATCAGCTAGCTATACATTCTGGGTAAATTTTCAGTATTATCAGTTATATCAAACATTTTATAAACTGTATGATTTATTGAAAAATACGAGAGTATATGATTTGTAGTAACCGGGAAAAAATAAAATTTTTTTAAAAAAATAATAATAATAAAATAAAATAAATTAATTAAATTAACAAGTAAAATAAGTGTACAAGCTTCTCCAAGAAGCTTTGTTTTAATTAGCAAGTTAATAGGATATTAATATATATATATATATATATATATATATAATTGTGCAAGCTTCTTCAGGAAGCTTGCTTTGATTTTTGGTGTGTTCTCTCTCTCTCTTCTCTCTCCTTAGAAAGCCATGAACGGTGAGTTTGTGTTTATGTCTTTAGTGCGATCCTATAAACTCATGTGTCCTAGTATGCATGTGCTTTGCTCAACTCTTGCTCAGAAATCATGTAAGAAACACACTCACAAGAGTTACAAAACGTACTACCTCACACAACCCTTTTTACAAATAATTCTCCAATTAAGCTTCCTTTGGTTATGCTTGGGTAATTCCGAGTATGTGTCCATTTGATCTTTCCTTCTTAACGTCTACTCGGTCCGATCTTTGCCTTCAATCCAATAATTCATGTACGAGTACCTATAGTAAACATGATATGCAAAGATAGGAAAACACTAGGAACAACATATAGGTTAATATCATCAAAACACATTAAACAATAATGGTGTAGCCACTAAGGCTAACAGTTGGTATCTACACCGATTAGGTCAATAGTAAGGTGTAATAGGGTGCTCCGAGGTTGTCTAGTTGATATTCAAGGGAAGGCTTTGTCTGCCGATTTGATAGTGTTGGACATGCACGAGTTTGATGTTATATTTGGTATGGATTGGCTAGCAGCTAATTTTGCCAGCATAGATTACCGTGCATGAGAAGTGATATTCAGACCTCCGGGGGAAGCAGAATTTAAGTTCGTAGGGTCGCAAGTACAATCCCCGCTTCAGCTAGTTTCAGCTATTCAGGCCAGGAGACTATTGCTGAGTGGGTGTTAGGGGTTTGTGACTATAGTGAAAGAGATGTTAGAAAATGAATTGAAACTTGCTAGCACGCCTGTAGTAAAGGAGTTTACAGATGTTTTCCCAGATGAGTTACCAGGCTTGCCACCCAATCAAGAGGTAGATTTTTCCATAGATCTACTTCCAGGTACATCGCCTATTTCCAAAGTACCTTATCAAATGGCGCCAGTAGAATTGGCAGAATTGAAGAATCAGTTGCAAGATCTGCTTGATAAGGGTTTCATACGACCCAATGTATCTCCGTGGGGAGCTCCTGTTCTATTTGTGAAGAAGAAAGATGGGACTATGAGGATGTGTATAGACTACAGAGAGATTAATAAAGTGACCATTAATAACAAGTATCCTCTACCCCGTATTGACGATTTGTTTGACCAGCTCCAGGGTACACAGGTGTATTCAAAGATTGACCTTAGATTAGGCTACCATCAGGTGAAAGTGAAAGCAAAAGACATCTCGAAGACGGCCTTTAGGACCTGGTACGGGCATTACGAGTTTCTCGTTATACCGTTTGGATTAACGAATGCTCCTGCGGTATTTATGGATTTGATGAACAGAGTCTTTCATCGATATCTATACTAGTTTGTTGTTGTGTTTATTGATGATGTATTGATCTATTCGAGGAGCTATGAGGAGCATGAGACGCACTTGAGGAAAGTTTTGCAGACACTTTGGGACAAGAAGTTGTACGCCAACTTCAGTAAATGTGAATTTTGGCTGGAGAAGTTCGTGTTTTTGGGACATGTTGTATCTAGAGATAATATTTCTGTGGATCCTAGCAAGATTGAGGTGGTTGTGAATTGGGCTAGACCGAGGAACGTCCAGGGGATTAGGAGTTTCTTGGGACTAGTTGGCTATTACCGTCGTTTCGTTGAGGGATTCTTAGCTTTGTCAGGAACTTTGACATGACTAACGAGAAAGAATGTCAGTTTTGAGTGGGACGACAACTGTGAGCAGAGTTTTCGGGAGCTGAAGTAAAGGTTAGTCATAGCACCAGTATTAGTCATCCCATCTGGGGGTGAGGGCTATACTATCTACAGTGATGCGTCCTTAAAGGAACTTGGCTGTGTGTTGATGCAGCATGGTAGGTAGTGGTGTGTGCGTCCAGGCAATTGAAAGAATATGAAAAGAACTACCCTACACATGATCTTGACTTGGTTGCAGTAGTACACGCGTTGAAAATTTGGAGGCATTACTTGTACGGCGAACAGTGTGAGATTTTCTCCGACCACAAGAGTTTAAAGTATTTTTTCACGCAGAAGGAACTGAATATGAGGTAGAGAAGGTGGTTGGAACTGATTAAGGATTTTGATTGTACCATCAATTATCACCCAAGGAAAGCGAACGTGATAGCTGATGCGTTGAGCAGGAAATCCAAGAAGCCAGTGTTAGCGGCTATGAGGATCCAGCATTCAATCATGATGGATCTGGAGAGACTCGGCATAGAGTTAGTAGAGAGTGATCTCCCAGTATGTATTGCTAGCCTAGTGGTACAACCTACTCTACAGGAAAGAATTAAAGCCGCTCAGAAGGAGGATCCAGAATTAGCAGAGGTGATAGACAAAGTACAAAGTGGGCAGGGGGAGGAGTTTAGTATTGCAGATGATGGAGCTTTGCAGTTCCATTCCAGATTATGTGTTCCTGCCAATACTGAGATTAGGAAGACCATTCTAGAGGAAGCTCACAGATCTTTGTATACAGTTCATCTCGGTAGTACAAAGATGTATAGAGATCTGCGAGAGTCGTATTGGTGGAGTGGTATGAAGAGGGAGATCGTCGAGTATGTAGCGCAGTGTTTGACGTGCCAGCAGGTGAAAGCTGAGCACCAGAGGCCGGCAGGGCAGTTGCAGCCGTTATTTATCTCAGAGTGGAAGTGGGATCACATATCGATGGACTTCGTGTTAGGACTACCGACGACGTTGCATGGCCAGAATGTCATCTGGGTGATTATTGATCAATTGACAAAGACCGCCCACTTTATTCCTATCAAGATCAGCTACTCCCTTAGCCGTTTGGCGGAGATTTACATTCTGGTGATAGTACATCCTCATGGGGTGCCTGTATCTATTGTGTCGGATCAAGACCCACGATTCACATTACGATTTTGGAGGAGTCTGCAGGAGGCTCTGGGGTCTTAGTTATCGTTTAGTACGACATTCCATCCTCAGTCAGATGGGCAAACTAAGAGGATAATACAGATATTAGAGGACATGCTCAGAGCGTGTGTACTAGACTTTGGGGGTAGTTGGACTCAGTTCATGCCGCTGGTAGAGTTCGCGTATAATAATAGTTATCAGTATAGCATTCGCATGACAACATTTAAGTCTCTATACGATAGGAGATGTCGTTCTCCTTTGTTTTGGGATGAAGTGGGTGAGCGACGAGTAGTGGGGCCAGAACTTGTGCAGCAAGCGCGTGATATGGTTCGGCTTATTAGAGACAGGATTAGTGCAGCTCAGAGCCGACAGAAAAGTTTTGCTGACCATCACCACATGAATTTAGAGTTTGATGTGGGTGATCACGTATTTTTGAAGATAGCTCCAATGAAAGGTATTATGCACTTTGGGAAGAAAGGTAAACTTAGTCCTAGGTTTATCGGTTCATTTGAAATTCTAGATAAAGTGGGACCAGTAGCTTATAGATTAGCTTTACCTCCGGTGTTGTCCAGGATCCACAACGTATTCCATGTGACTATATTGAGGAAATACATTCCAGATACTTCTCATATCATCAGTTATGATGAGTTGGAGCTTAGTGATTCACTAGGATATGAGGAGGTACCAGTACGGATTCTAGATAGGAAAGTACAGGAGCTACGTAATAAGAAAATTCCTCAAGTAAAGGTTTTGTGGAGGAATCATGCGGTAGAAAAGACTTCTTGGGAATCCGAGGAGCAGATGAGACAGAGATATCCGTATCTATTCTAAGAAAGTTGATAGGATAAAATGTAAGTAGTTAGGTAGTTTCTTTTGCAGGTACATGTAATGGTTTAATTAGTGTAGTATTTTAGTTTTGGGAGAATGGTTTTCTTTTGTATATGTAATCTTCCAAGACTTGAAATGTAACCATGGTATTCCTCCGCCATAAGTGAGGGTAGGTAATAAAATGAGTAGACCATTTTTCCTGGTTAAAGGATGGTGAGTTATAGGAACAGTAAATTTCGAGGACGAAATTCTTTTAAGGGGGGAGGAATGTAGTAACTGGGAAAAATAAAATTTTTTTTAAATAAAATAATAATAAAATAAGAAAATAAAATAAATTAATTAAATTAACAATTAAAATGAATAGTATGATAAGAAATATATATATATATAAGTTATTATGATATATATGTAATATATATATATATATATATATATATATATAAGTTAAAGGTATGTATATATATATATAAAGTGTACAAGCTTCTCCAAGAAGCTTTGTTTTAATTAGCAAGTTAATAGAATATTAATATATATATAAAATTGTGCAAGCTTTTTCAGGAAGCTTGCTTTGATTTTTGGTGTGTTCTCTCTCTCCTCTCTCTCCTACGACTCTCTCTCTCTCTCTCTCTCTCTCTCTTTCTCTTCGATTTCGGGTCAATTTTACGCTGGATCGACAAACCGAAACCACCACGACACTCCTGACGAAGTTCTTTGCAAATCTGCCAGAGCGGATCGTTAGAGAAAGCAATTTGGAAATCATCCCTAAGTTGAGGTAAGACTTTTTAAGTCAAATTTGAAGTTGTGACAGTTGAGAAAAGTGTTATATGCGTTGAAATATTAAAGTTTAATACTGAAAGTTTTCGTTTCCAGGGGTGTTGATTGGGAAGTTAGGAATCATCCCTAAGTTGAGGTAAGACTTTTTAAGCCAAATTT
This sequence comes from Malania oleifera, assembly GCF_029873635.1. Lineage (NCBI taxonomy): Eukaryota > Viridiplantae > Streptophyta > Magnoliopsida > Santalales > Ximeniaceae > Malania > Malania oleifera. The sequence goes on along the minus strand of NC_080426.1, from coordinate 2,511,838 downwards.
GACTTAGTGGTAATTATAGAAAATGTTGTACGTATGAAAATACTGAACTTTAATTCTGCAAGTTTTCATTTTCAGGGTATTGAGTTGAGAACCCTGCAAGTGCAGAGGAAATTTTCTTAGGGACATTTCAGGAATCAGGTAAGGGGATAAACTAAGTTAATTTTGTTTTGAGAAAATATATGTATGTGTATATATATATATATATATAGCATCTGATTTGCGGAAAATGTATATATATTTATATATATGTTTTATATTTGTTAAATACTGTGAAAATGATCGTATGATTGAATATGTGAAAATTTGTTTTTGTGGCATAAGTATAAAATATATGAAAAACTGTTTTCTGGGAATGTGATTATGGCACAGGTTTTTATGATGGGAAAACAGGTGTACGGGCCGAGATGATTTTTATGTATATGTGATTTGCCGGTGTACGGGTCGTGCTATGTGGATGAGATTTGCTAGCATACGAGCTGTGCTATGTGATTTGTCGGCGTACGAGCCGAGCTATGTGATTTGCCAGCGTATGGGCTGTGCTATATGATTTGCCGGCGTACGAGCCGAGCTATGTGATTTGCTAGCGTACGGGTTGTGCTATGTGATTTGCCAGCATACGGGCCGAGCTATGATAAAATGTGTAATTCTGGCGTACGGGCCGATGATTTTCATGAAATATGTATATGTGAAAAATGATATGATTGATTTGATAATTATTAATATGAGATATCCATGTATCACGATTTTTAGTATATGTATATCATATCAAAACCTGGTTGGCTTGGTCTAGGTTAGCACTTGCACGGTACCGTTGCTATGTGTCCATGGTCCTCGTGATCATGATATCTGTGTTAACGCCGCTATACGGAGTGGTGTGAGATTAGATGGTTGATGTGGTTATTTTCAAGAAGTGTGCTGTTATCGCCCCTGGTGTACGGACCAGTCTGGGTAGACCCATCAGACCTACAGGCTACTGTTTGACTTGGCAGTGGTCGGCCAACCATTGCCAGGTCCCACCTTGAGCCACACAACCCAGTCATATGGGGGTAATACATGACAACAGCCAGCTAACCTATCAGGATTGTTTTATTATATTATTATTATAAGATGAGATATGTTATGAAAATGCAGTATGTTCTGTCATGTTTTGATTTATATATAAGTTTTCCCAGATTTGATAAACAGTACTGAACATGTTATGTATGATATATGTTGAACACAGAATACTCATGTTGCCACACACTAATATTAGTTTATTTCCCTTACTGAGAGGTGTCTCACCCCTAAATTTTACAAACTTTTCAGGAGCCCTTAATAAGCGAGTGGGAAAAGCCCGGCTGACCTAGTGCTGGATATTTGCCGTTTTTGAAGGGTAAGATTCTTTTTGTAGGGACAATTAGATTTTGTGGAAAATGTCCCTAAATATGATTTTTGGGATGTATATTGTAGTGGCCCGAAGAATAATAGCATTTTAAATATTAGAGGGAGAGAAAATAGAAACAAAAACAGAAGGAGGTCGTAGACTTCATTGACAAACGCGGAGACATTGAAATTTTGGAGATAATATTAAATAATCATAAATTCAGGAAATTGCCCAGCTTTGTCGAAGAACACAGGGTCTCGTCGATGAAGGTCTTCAGAATTTCGTCGATGAACACAAGCTTTCGTCGACGAGAAAATACCGAGAGATGGTTCGGGCTGCTCTGAATTTCGTCGACGAACACAGGGTCTCATCGACGAATTATGTGAAGGGCTCGTCGACAAGGTGACGTGTCTCGTCGACGAACCTGGCTCTATAAATAGTGGAAACTCGGGATTTTTTTACCATTTTTCACTGAGCTCTCTCTCTCCACTCTCTCTCCCTCTCTCTACGTCTCCTTCTCCCTCTACGTCTCCCTCTCCCTTCTCTCTTTGATTCCGACCCCACCAGTCACCAAATCAACGATCCGAAGCTACCACGACACTCCTGGCAGAGTTCTCTGCGAATCTGCCGGAGCGAATCGTCAGGAAAGTGAAGTTGGATTTCATCCCAAATTCAGGGTAAGGTGTTTTATCCAGTTTTTGACTTCCTGTCAGTTATAGAAAATGATATAGGCGAAGAAATACTGATGTTTAGCTTTGGCAAATATCATTTTCAGGGTATTGTATGGGAATCCCTGCGTGAATCGGACTAGAGTACAGTAGGGGCTTTTCAGAGTTAAGGTAAAGAAAATATACTATGCTAGGAAATTTCTAAATATTATACAGTTTATTTATTTACAAAAATTATGTATTTTAGTATGGTGTGGCTTGTGATTATGTATATGGTACGGGGATATGTTTTACGAATTTAGTTTCCTGATTTTATGAATTTCAGTATTATGGTTATACGAACTTCAGTATCATGATCTTACAGATTTCAGTACCATGATTTTACGATATTTTAGTACCATGATTATACGAATTTCAGTACCATGATTATACAAATTCCAGTATTACAAATATGCAGTTCCATGTTATGATTATTCATATTTCAATACGTTATGCAGCATCATGGTTATTATAGTTACTTCAGAATCATGGTAAATCAGATAGATATGTATAAAAATGTACTATATGATATCAGACCCTGTTGGACTTGCAGTTACAGAGCACAGTACCATTGCTACAGATACTATGTTACTTTATGAGTGCAACTACCTATTCAAATAATACGTGGTACGGTCGACCACCTAGGCCCTTGAAGAGGTTAGGCTCTTCATCCAAATTTGGGTTGAGGTGGGCAGGTCGACTGAAGGAGTTCAGTGATTTATTCCTAGTTGGCCAGCCAGGGTAAATCCAGCCTATGGGCCGCACAACCTCGTCATGAGGGGCATGTCATGACACAGATAGCCACAGGGAACAGTTTTAGTTACTATTACTTACGTATTGATTTACAGAAATGGGGATCCTACTATATACACTATAAGTATTTTGAATTATAACCATAATACTGATATATCAAGCAATAGGGAAAAGGGGTGGTGTACTTTATTATTTGTGCTGTACTTTTGTACTCAGTTCTTCATGTTTATATGAAATAGATTTCATGATATATAGTAGCTCATTTGCCACACACTAGTAATAGCATATTTCTTCTTACTGAGCGTTGGCTTATCCCAGTGTTGAAATATTTTTCAGGTGATACAGGTAAGCGAGCAGATCAGACTCGCAAATAGAGGGGCGTCTGTAGTGCCCTGTCAGAGAGTGAGTATTATTTTTGGGAGCATTTTGTATATCCCAGTATAGTTGAGGGAATTTTTGAAAAACAGTTATATGTGTATATTTTGGGAAACACAGTAGCACTCTGGTAATGGTTTTGTATTATATATAATGGTTATGTTTGTATGATTCTGCTTCCTGCTACTTAGGTTAATATCATGGTATCAGAGTATGTTATTTGCCATTAAAAAAAAATCAATTTATTAAGCAGGTTGTTACATATATATTGGGATACAGTGATTATAGTAACTCTGGTGTTATAATACACATTGTGATGTATGATATGATGGTATGTATATGATTATACATTTTTTGCTGCTTAGGCTTCTACTGTATGTTCTGATGTAGCCCTGGTACCCACGGATCCAAGTGGATTGTGACCTGCTGAGCTGGAATGTGAGATGTGTGGTATTGATTTTATGATGATATTATTATAAAAAAAAATATATGGAAAATGAGCAGGTCGTGACATGATTATTCAGTATGATATGATGAATGGTTTCAGGTATACAAAATGTACTGTATATGTAAAATTGCATCAAATATTCATGTTGCCACACAATTGTATTTAGTTTATTTTCCCTTACTCAGAATTGTCTCATCCTCAAATATTAAATAATTTTCAGGAAACCCAGAAGATCAGTGGATTATGGCCACCGTTGAGTCAGTAGTACTATCCCGCTAGGAGGGTAAGTTTTAATCTAGGGACAGTAGATATGTGTTGTGGGTTCCTAGATATGTTTATATGTATTTTGTATTTTTTGGGAGATGTACATAAACACAGATATTTGGGAATATGTTGACTCTAGTATTTATATTTTATGATTATGAAAATGTGATTTATATTTACTGCTGCTTAGGTTTCCGTTGTAAATGTCATATGTGTCCCCGTTCCGATGGGTTCGGGTTGACTTTTTTATTAAGTATATTTTATTATATGATAAGTTAAGCAGGTCGTTACAATAAAGCTCAAACAAGACCGTAAATTGACCATAGGGATCCGAATGACCTTGGGGCACCCTTCAGTCGACCTTTGGTCGACCAACGCCGAATTTTCGAGGTTATCTCTCAAAGGCCCTAGACTTATCTTAGGACCCACAATTTTGCATGAAAAAGTTCCCTATTAACTTAGAACTGATTATCATGTGATTAGAGACATTGCATAAGAGGAATAGGACCAAAATGTCTAATGTTGGCATGTTCAATCGACTGAACTCTAATACATAGAGGACTTCGGTCAACTGAACCTCCACAGGGTCAACATTTTGACCCTTTAGCCGACCAACCACAAAATGTGCAGCAACACCCTAGTCAACCGAACTAGCACGTGGGGTGATCCCAACTATCTAGTCGACCGAACTTATAGAAGGAAATTGACCTGGTTGACCAAATAGTCAAGTTTGGTCAATCGAGCTCAGTCTAGTCGACCAAATCTCAGAGACTCTGAAATCACCTTATGATTGGTCGACCAACCTCTCGGTTCAAATTCTTCCCGATTGACCAAACTGAGGAACCTGGTTGACCAAACCCTAAAAGTAGTCGACCAAACCTCTCAGGTTGTTCGAATTTTATCAAAATTAAAATGCTGTTAATATTTATTAACCTCATTTAAACTTTTCCAAAAATCCCTAATTATGTTCCTAACGGTCAGATTTTCTAAAGAGTCCTTAAATACCCCTCCATTACACATTTTTAAGTAAGAGATTAGACTGAAAATCCTCCTTAAATTTTTTTTGTATTATTCATATTCTTTACTCCCTTTTCTTTATTCTCTTGACCAATATTTAGAAAACTTCTTGTTAAAAGAGAGCATTGATTTTACTCACTTTCTTCACTTGCAAATCTATTGCATTTGAAGATTGTTAGAAGATTATTTACTTGGGCATAAGATTTATTTTTGCATTTACTTTCATTATATATCTTAGCTTACTAATCATTTTTGGAAAGTAAATCAAGAGTATCTCCATACATCTTCTTGGTAAATATTTCTTTGAAGATAACTTTTATTGATTTTTATTGAAAGACTTAAGCACGTATTTTACATTCATATTGTTTGTGCTTTGATTAGTCTTCCTGTATTTGAGCTTTTATCGACAAATCTTTATCTTGCAAAAAAAAAGTTTGAAAAGCATAAACCCTAAGTTCTCCTGTATTTTTTTAAAAAAACATTTTTGGAGAAATAGATATTAAGGGATCAAATCTTTGAGGTACTTATCATATATATCCCACTCGAAGATTAAGAATTTTTTTTTTTTGGTGAAAATCTCACTTGAGCTTATTTCATATCATATGTGAGTGCATTAATTGATTGTGCGTAGTGGTATACATCTGTTTGTATTAAAAGCATTTATTTGTATACGTCCATTGTGCTCAAATTGTTATATCTGCTGTATTCCCGACGTATGATCGGAAGAGGGAGACTAGCCCTACGAATAATCGTGGACTGGTTTAGTCCCGGTTAAGAGAATTAGGTGCACCATCTTGGTAATGTGCTATATAAGGTGTTGCTCCACCCGTTAAGCGAGTCATAGTGGATTATCTTACTTGTGAGCTTGAGGTGGGGACGTAAGCAGTATTGGTCGAACCCCGATAACATTTCTTGTGTCTGCTTTTAATTTATGCAATTTAAATTTCAGCATTTGAATGTTTGTGATTTATTATTGTGAATGATTGAGTTTATAATTGCATAAACAGACCCTAGTTTTGTATAATACTGATTGTTGGATTAGTTGAACTTAGGACAAAATTTTAAATATCCAATTCACCTCCCTCTTGGAAATACACCAATTCCAATATAAATTTTTCAAAAAATATTTATTTTCTTTAAAAAAGTAATTTTTAACTTTTTTAACAATAAGTAAGTATTTAAGTGTAAATCAATTACTACTTATAATTGATACACCTACTTTTCATAATAAATATTTATTTTTAAGACATTTTAAATGGAGGCTTACCGTGGCAACTCCCAAATGGCTACATGCTTACGAAGAGAGAGAGAGAGAGGGAGAGAAAGATACTAGGGCTTGAAATTTTTCAATATCCGATAATTAAGCGGAAAAAATCTCCTTGGCAAAGATCCCAAGAGTTCATCTTCAATTCCTTTTCAAAAAGAGAGTTGTATTGAATTTATTTATAGATTGACTAAAAGTTTCTCCGATATTTATTGTGTTCTACTTTCTCATTTTATTAATAAAAATATTATGTTGTTTAGATTAAAAAGTTTTGCTCTCGTATTTCATTAAATCATCGAGGATTCATTATTTGGTGAATGTGAACAAAATTAAGAGTTCTTTATATTATTTTTTATCAGAGTTATGTTGTATTGTTTTTTTATCATTTGTCACTTGAGTATGAATGATCTATTGATTTACTCAAGGTTTCCATCTGAACGTATGATGGGTATTTCGAGCACTTCCTAGCATGATTTATTTGGGCTTTCTACCCTAATAATGGTCTTATACCCAAATGATTTGTTGGATGGATTATTCACATTGCTTTATATCAAAATATTTTGTACTATTGTTTAACAATGAATTATCGAGAAGTTGTTTAGGAAATAAATGTTAGTACTAGACCATTTCACAAAACAATGATAGCATGTGTCATTGGTTATGTGATTTTGTTTGGTATTTTCGTGAATAGCTTCCAATATTTGTTATGATACTTGAAAATATTTAAAATCTAGTAATTTTTTTTTTAACAATCTAATTCGTTCTCCACTTGGGTATCTACTGATTGGACCAACATAAAGAAAATAAATTGGTGCAGAAACTTTTCATAAGAAATATTGATTTGTAACACAATTATATATGTATATATATATATATATATATAAATGTTAGATTATCCCACCTCGATTGTAAAAGAGCTGATGGTCAGTTATTAAATATGAGGAAAAGTCTCACATCTTAAGTTAGTTTTTGGGGTTGAGAAGACCCTACAACACCTAACACTGGTATCAGAATCATAGTTCAACATTCTCCTCGAGATGCCAGGTACGTGGGATCACGGATTTGGAGACCAATGTGCGAGGGGGAGATTATTAGGGTTATCCCACATCGGTCGTGGAAGAGATTGGTGGTCAATTATTAAGTGTGAGGCAAAACCTATCCCTTGAATTAGCATTTGGGGTTAAAAAGACCCGACCACCCAACTATATATATATATAAGCCCATTGAGAATGCATATGAATTAACTAAGTGATATCAAAATATTAAAAAAAAATCAACTAGTAAATCTTTAAAATATCAAAAAATCTTAAAAGTTGAGTGCTAACCTCCCATTTGGTTTGTGAAAATAGAAAAGGAATTGATGAAAAAATAGAATTACTTTTCGAGTATAATTACTATGTTTTGGTTAGTAACTTGAAATGATTGTGTAAATTCAATTTCAATTTCCTTTGAACATTTGGAAATCTTCAATGACTTCCAAAATAGAATGAAAAATAAGTTAATTTTATAAAAATCTTTAAAACATAATTATTTAATTTTGTATTATTTTTTTTATTTTATAATAGTTACTTTTATTAGTGTTTATTTGTTTTATACAAATTATTATCATTAAAATAAAAATTATATTTTTCCTTTTTATTATTATTGATCTTCTCATTATTATTATTTTTACAGTGATAACTATTATTGTCATTGTAATTGTTTATAATTGTTATTATTATTTTATTATTTTTATACTAATTATTGTTCTTAAATAATAATGATTTTTCCCTTTTTATTATCATTTTTATTTTTTCATTTTATTTTTTATAGTAGTAAATATTATTGTCATTGTAATTATTATTAGTTGCCATTGTTATTTTTTACGATTTTATAATAATCATTGTCCTTAAAATAATAATAATTATTTTATCAATTTTTGTTATTGTTGTTTTAATTTGTTGTTGTTATTATTATGTTAATACCAATAAATATTATTATTAGTTGTAATTATTATTATTATTATTATTATAAGTAGTATTAGTTGTTATTGTTTTTTATTATAATAATAATTATTAGTATTATTATTTTTCTGTGATTATTATGTTTTTATTATTTTCACAATAGTGATTATTATTCGTGTAATTATTATTTTTTATTGTTTCTTTTTCTATTTTTATATTTTATAATAATTATCATCTTTATTAATATTAATAATTATTTCGTCCTATTGTCAATATTGCCCTTTATTATTATTTTTATTATTTCTATTGGTGTTGTTTTTAAAACATTTTTTTATTATAAAATGAGTATAATTCTATGGAATGAATATTGATTCAAACCCATCATGACTAGAATCATTATTTTCCCTCATTTGCAAATCCCAATACAACTCCTCAAAAACCCAAATGCAAGAATGCGATTTCATTCCATTTTATGACAGATTCCACAAATCAAATGAGGGATAAGAGTTGGAAGTCTCTCCATGATTAACATTTCATATCATGCATAAGTATTTTTTAATCAATGGAACATGCCAAACATGGCATACTCAAGTGATTGGTCAAATCCAATTTTAAAAACATAATGTTCTCATTGTCTCCTATCATTTACCTTAAAAAGATATAAATTGTAAAAGTCAAGACACAAGTCGTCATCTTAAACTTTGATTTCATATAATTCCTTTATCGTAAAGGACTCAAACGACTTTGTCTCGTGTAATAACTTGGGAGATAAATTACAAAACTAATACTCAATTTAAGTGTAATAGAATGATTCAATGTTGTTAACAATGCTATTATTAAATATAAAAACATGAAAAATAACCATAAGAAAACAAACCATTACTCTTATCTCTTTTATTAGGTTTAAAAAAAAAAAAAAAAACGAATACATATCATTCTATTATGACAATAGTAGTATATCACTTAAAAATAAATACATATCATTCTATTATGACAATAGTAGTATATCACTTAAAAATTATACCTACACGTAGTGAAAAACTTTTATAATCTCATAGATTTTATAAATGAATTCAACTATTATATTTACTTCAACCAATGGTATTGTTTCTATGGAGTTCATATTTTGTAAAGGTTGTACATACTACCATGAATCTTGGGACTTAAGTTTGGTTATATATAGATTTGTAAAAAATTTAATATAATCATGTATACTGCTCACTTAAATTAACATAAATTTACATTGAAAGTTCAAATCTCAGAATTCCAAATGCTAGGAAAATGTAATTTCAAAGGATTGAAAATGAGGGTTTTAAGAAGCTAAACAGAGGAGAGAAAGGAGAGACAAACAACAATTAGACTTATTGTATTATTTTTTTGTAAGATTGGAAAAAAAAATTAAAATTTATGAAAAGTAGAAATCAAGTTCAATATATTTGTTCATATGAAAGATGAATGCTTGCTTTGTTGGCGAATTGGAAAAAAACAATGTTTTGTTTCCTAGTCAGTTTTATATCACGGATATTTGATTTTTTTTAACATAAAGTTTATTTCCAGGTTGGATCTCCTTTATTAAAATATTTGGATCTCGTTTGGATTTAAAAAAAAATAATAATAAAAAAGAAAGAAAAGTATAAAAAAATCTATTTCTTCTTGAATATTCAATAATTGAGCTGAGAAAAATCTCCATGGCAAAGATCTCAAGAGTGCATCTTGAATTCCTCTTCAAAAAGAGATTTGTATTGAATTTATTTCTAGATTGACTAAAAGTTTATCCGATATTTATTGTGTTCTACTTTTTCATTTTATTAAGAAAAATATTTTGTATAGACTAAAAAGTTTTGCTCTCTTATTTAACTAAGTTATTGAGGATTCATTTTTTGGTGAATGAGAAAAAAAATTAAGAGTTGTGTTGTATTATTTTTTATCATTTGTCACTTGAGTATGAATGATCTATTAATTTCATTAAGATTGCTATCTGATTCCACAAACCAAATGAGAGATAAGAGTTGGAAGCCTCTCCATGATTAACGTTTCATATCATGCATAAATATAGTTTAATCGATCAACGTGACATTTAATAGACTTATAAATTATTTCTAAACATTCGTATGCATACAAATATAATAAGAATTGAATTATACTTTTCTTCTTACTCTCTTGTATCCACCACCTTCTCACCATTTATATCATTTGAAATTTTATGTGTACAAAATTAATATGTTAAACGACTAAAATCACCTCATATTTTAAGTAACTTATAATAATTTATATCTTAAGGACATGATGTATCGACCTAATAGCCCTAAATGTTAATCAACTTTAAAAGATCTTGGTAAGAGGGACAAGGCAAAGGTGGGAGGAGATGAGAAAGACACAGGCGTAATTAAAAGTCATCACTTAAAAAATTGTAAGGACAAGGTTGGTATTTATGTTTTCGATGACAAAGGACGACTATAAAACAGGGATTTTGCTTTTTAGGGCTGTAGAAACCAGAATTAGGGTTTAGAGGGGCAGGGGCTCGGTGGCCGGCGGCAGCATCTGAGGCAGCAGCGTAGCTACTCCATACCAAAATGGTTCGTACACTCTTCTTGGAAACCATTGAATCTTTTTTCTTTAATATCGAACTGGTTGAAACAGATTATCCTTTATTTTTATTTTTTAATTTTCTTTTTATATATTGATTTCGTATAGTTCACGATGCAGGCATATATGAACAGTACTGTAGTCGCCTTGTTTGATCGATTGATTTATTTATTTTCTGGCATTAAGCTATTTTTCTGAATTGAATACATATACAGCAGCACTATGGAGTTAGCATTCTGCATCCCTTGGAGTTAACCTCGTCTACAGGGATGGGGGTAGCACTAGTATGTTTGGGCAGTTGTATTTGATCCATTTGCTGATTTTGTCATACGTTTGATCCATGTGCTTGCTTTTGGTTTTTGGTGGCGATGCTAGTGTGAAACAAAGCATTGAATTGCAATCGTAATCCTTGACATGAGATATTTTAATAACCCGCGTTTATAAGTTGTGGGGAGAAACGGATTGTTGTGAGTGAGCTTAGAAATTTGGACCTTGATATTTAAAGATCACCACTATTTGTTTGGAGAGAAGAGAAAATAATCTTGAAGAAGAGAAGTGGGAAGAGGATAAAAAATTAGGGCATATTTTATTTTTGTTTGTCAAAAATTGCGATCCAGATACCATCCTACTTAATCCATGCTGCCTGATATAAAATGAGATTGGAAGGCAGCTTTTGATGTAATTGTTTTTTAGTTTGCTTGTTTTATGCTTCATTTTGGGAGGGTGTCTTATCCTCCGCCCATTGTAATTATTTATTCTCAATAATAAATTGGTTTTGTTATCCAAAAAAAGCAATTAAAGAAAATTTTGAGACATTTAGGTCTTCGTTATCTATTTGTGATTAGCATGTAGTTGCATGTTTTTTTAAGTTACTTTTTGAATCACTGAACTTGACACTTATGGGTGATAACAGGCTAGAGGGTTGAAGAAGCATTTGAAGAGGCTTAATGCCCCTAAACATTGGATGCTGGACAAGCTTGGAGGTGCCTTTGTAAGTCAAAATTTTCACACTTGATTCCTCTGCTCTAATGCGTTGCATTATTCTTCTCTCACATATTATACATTGAGTTGCTCATTTAATAGTTTTGTTGTTTAGGCTCCCAAGCCTTCATCTGGACCTCACAAATCCAGGGAATGCCTGCCGCTGATTCATATTTTGCGAAACCGATTGAAGTATGCTCTCACATACCGTGAGGTCGTAGCAATTTTGATGCAACGACATGTCCTGGTTGATGGAAAGGTTAGGACAGATCAAACATACCCTGCAGGGTTCATGGGTAAGTACATCTCAATCATATTCTTTTTTCTTTTTATTTTATTTTTCTATGTACTCAGAATTTTTACAGGGTACTGAATAATGGTGATGCTTCCGTTGATTTTTATGTTAACCTAGACAATGAAAGTTACCAAGTGCTCCTGTGGAGGGAATATTTGACCAAACATTTCCAGTGCAATTTTTGTGATCAGTAGTCTCATGAGTTAGATAATTGCTATCCCTGTTAGTGTAGTGGTGGTTCTGCCAAACAGTGAAACATAAGGCACCTTATTGAATCAGTCCTCAACATTTTAAATTGCCTCTGATTTATATGTGGGTTTTTAATATAAAGTTTCATTGCATATGTGGTGGAGGCTGTGGGGAGTTTTCCTCTCATTTTACTTCTTGTTAATGGTTTCCAACTTCAAATTTTAATTTTTTAATATTTTGGCGGGGAATGTAATTTTTTGCTTTATATGCTGTCCACTACTAGATGTTGTTTCTATTCCAAAAACCAATGAGAACTTCCGTCTCCTTTATGACACCAAGGGCCGTTTCCGTCTCCACTCAATAAGGGATGAAGAAGCTAAGGTTAGTATTCGCTGCAAATTTCTTATGATAATTCTTTTGCCTTGGATTAAATGATGCAAATTTCTGGAATGAGTAAATGTACTCCTTTAGTACTACTAAAGATGATCTATTTACGATGATGCCATGCAAAATTGGTACCCGGATGGTAAAGGGATCTAGTGTTAGTTGCAAGATCCTTTTATTGGGCCTATTTGGTCAAATTAGCCATTTTCTGGTGTGAATTATGTGGCTACTGTAGCTCTTCTGTTCTACTGACCACCTGGATCTTTCACTCCTTAGCAGAGTTGGCAAATTTCTTGTGCTGGTATTTAGCATGATTATGTTTGAGTGGAACCTGATGATCAGTTGTAACCATGCCCCAGATGGCATAATTATTAGTTTCCTTTGGTTGTCATGAATACTTGAGTGTTTTATTCTGTTTCCTTGGTGTGTCCCTGGCTCTCTACAGTATAAGCTATGCAAAGTTCGCACTGTGCAATTTGGGCAGAAGGGGATTCCATACATCAACACCTATGATGGGCGGACCATCCGCTACCCAGACCCACTCATCAAGGCAAATGACACCATCAAGCTTGACCTGGAGAGTAACAAGATAGTTGATTTCATCAAATTTGATGTAGGGAATGTAGTTATGGTGACTGGTGGAAGGAACAGGGGGCGTGTGGGAGTCATTAAGAACAGGGAGAAGCACAAGGGAAGTTTTGAGACGATCCATGTCCAGGATGCCACTGGGCATGAGTTTGCAACCCGTCTTGGTAATGTGTTCACTATTGGCAAGGGGACAAAGCCATGGGTATCCCTTCCTAAGGGCAAGGGTGTCAAGCTGTCCATCATCGAAGAGGCCAGGAAGAGGCTGGCTGCCCAATCAGCATCCACTGCCTAAACTGTTAAGAGTAGGAAGAGTACTTTTGGGTGGCTGTGGCTCTACTCATTTTGTTGTTCAACTTGACTTTGGTTTTTTGAATGGTGCTTTTAGCTACTTGAGTAGCGCGACAAGTCTATTTTGAACCCTTTTATATTACTTACTAGCTTATTGAAAGCTTTATATATATATATATATATATATATATATATATATATATTTCATTTTGATTATTTTATTGTTTTAAAGGCAATTTAAAATTTACACGTGTATTAATAATATAATTTGAAATTTTCATTTGACAGTTGCCTAACAACTATTTTAGGCTGCTTTTTTCAATCTTCAAATTGCCTTTTAACTGTTTGTTTTTTCGCGCAAAATAAAAGGATATAATAGTGAAAGATAATTATCTTTAAAAAAATTTGAAGGAAATGTTTTGGGGTGGAGCATGGACTAGTCTCTGCTCATTGTTAGTATATTATATAATTTACTTGAGAGGTAAATTGTTGAAGTTTTGAGAAATATTTTGTATTTTTTTGTTTATCGTAAAATTATTTTAAAAAGTTTATATTATTTTTTAGTTTTCAATATTTGTATTAAAATGTTAAAAATCAGTTGTTCAAAGTATTTTTATTTTTTTCTTTGATGCTTTGATCTCAAAATCATTAAATAAAACAATTTATTTAAATTTTTCATAAAATTATAAGTGTTTATGAGTATGGATTTTGGGAATTGGTTTGAATATGTGTGAACTTTGAAAAAAAAAAAGACAATTTATATTTATTTTGCTTAAATTTGTACAAATATAAATTTAAAATAAAATTGTCATGCTCTCATTATTATGTTAAAAATTAAGAAATTTAGAACACAATAATAAGACTGTTTTAGAATTTTTTTTTAATATAAACTTAAAGAATTTGATAGTAAGTGATTTGTAATTATTTAAAAAATTAGAAATTATATTGTTTCGACAGTCACAATGTCAAATTTTTCACACAAATGTTGACAAATTTTATATGAATTTAGAGAATTGAAAATTTTAAAATTATTATTGCATAAGTAAAGACCCAAAAGAAATCTAATTTTATACACCAACAAAAAAAAAGTTCAAATTTTTGTGTTGTCTTATTTTTATTTTAGGGGTTGAACCTTTATTTTGTCTATATAACGCTTTTGGGAATCAACTTTTGCCCCCTCTATGAATTTTTTAAACTTATAATGATATTAAATATAAATTATAATAATTAAAAGATTAAGGGTAACTTATCAAAACCTTTTTTGAGAGTTTTACTCGGGACTTAGCTTTTAAGTTTTTAAAAATGCCCTTCTCCTAAAACTATGAGACAGTATGCACTATTTTTTTTTTTTTTTACACAAATCATCAATCAATAAGAAAAAAATTAAATTTGTAGTGTAATGGGTAAACTTTTTAAATGACGAGATTATGCTCTTATTCCAGAGCAAGGGCACATACATTGTAATTTATATTTTCCAATGCCACCTGTATGTCATTAAACTTCATATAATATTAATTTTTTTACAATGACAATTTTATTTTATATTCAGAACTGTAGCGAATAATCAGTTGACGTAAGCATTAGTTGATGAGTTAAGACAAATTTTATTAGTAGTGATTACGACACAATTAAATTCTGGCTTGCTTGCTTGCTTGAGAATATTATAGCTATTTCTTTATAGTAATGCTCTTAATATGTACTAATAATGACCCTCATAAGTTCATTTATTTATTCCCTTTGGACTAGGATTGCAAAAGAATCGTTAAAATTTAATTTAAGCCAATTAAATAAATTCAAACTGAGTCACTGTCCATTTAATTGAGGTTTGACTTTAGCTAGTGTCAAAAGAGTTCAAATGCAAATGTTGACTTGTAAATAAATGGTTAAGAAGGCATTTAAGGAGCGCAGGCCCCAATGATCTGAGAATTTTGAGGCAAAAAGGAAAGCAAACCAAATCGTATTTGTGGCGGCGTCGCATAATTCAACAGGGGTTGCCTCCACAGATCTTTTTCCTTGTGTCTTTACTAATCTTGAGGACCTTTCAATTAGTGGGGCGCCCATCAGCAGCGCACCGCCACTAAATCAATGAATGGCCGGCAATCATGATCCCCGCGGGGAATTTATCCCAGCCACGTTCGTTTAATTGGCCCACAAATCCCAACCACCACACCACACCACACCACACCACACCACAGATCTGGTGCTATTGAGTGTGTTGATTTTACTTTCATCACTTGACCACCACTTGTTGCTTGTTTACAACATAGAAATGAAAAGGTATCTCCCATGCAAACCTTTTAATTCTAAATTTCAGTTCACTCCCCCTGCTACCACATTTAATCAAAACACCTATCCATCCTTGAAGTTCCAAATAGTTACCCCTCGTCCACCATACCCATCATCCACCACAAGTTCTCTTGACACAAAAATTTATAGAAGATAAGAAACAATACAACCGGGAAAAAATCAAAGACAAAGAAACAAGACTGCGAATGTAAATAGTCGTTCATCATGCTGCGGCAACTGCTGCTGCTGCTGCAGCTCCTGCTTCTCCGAGAAGCATCTGATCGAAGTGCCACACACCTGAAAAATCCACCAACACACATTTTCTCAATAAAATTTGTAATAAAATATAGACAAGGGTACGCTGGGTTAGGAAAAATGTTAAATCGTATTTGCTTGAGTCGCAGGTTTGCATAATGATTTTATTGAAGTATAAATTAATTGTTAATTATAATTATGTAACTCCTCTGTAGAACTAAACATACAAAACGTAGACCACATCATTTTATTTTTTTCAAAGTCTTCTATGTATATGTTTCGAAGAAAACTATCTGCTGTTATTGTGATTCTTCAAAAGTTGGAAAAATGAAAATTATTCTCATCCAATGAGCGAAGAAAACTTGCCTTTTAATTTGGATAAGATACAATATAAAATTATATTAAAAATTTATCAACATTCATCCAAACCTAATTTTAAGATTCGAGAATCATGCCCCAAACTTGTATCAAACTAAACAGGCTGAAAGTGGGAATTCTAGGTTCTTACCATGTCCTTTGCCTACTCTTCGCAGCTGAGCAACATACTCTGATATTTTCTTAATTGCTTCCACCTAGAACAAGAGAAAGAGCATCAGCATTTTCCCCCTAGTGTATGAATGGATCCTGGGAGACCCGGGAAAACCAGAAGCCTATGCTTACCTGCTCAGTTAGAAACTCGCTTTCTACAAAATCAGCCAACTGGGCATCATTGTTTCGACAGGCTACCTGTTGTTCACAAATCATAATGTCAACCAGAATTTGAATTTGTGTGAACTTAGACAAAATATAATACAAAATTATATTAAATTGTCTAAATCCACTTCAATTAAAATTGAAGGTCCAAAATCTATGTCCCAAAAATGAGTTTTAAGAAACAGGATAAGTCATTCCAAAGGAATACCAAATCCACTTCCTGGCAAAGTAAAAATAATAATCCAAACTGAGGAAACTAAATTATGCAGAGACGTTACGCTGTGCAAATTTAGAAGTTTTTCATTTGTCAACTTCTCCAGAGATAACGCAAGCTCCATCGCTGTATTAAGATTAGTGACTCGTTAGCGTGACATGTAGCAGAAGGCACATAAGCGTTCATTTAAGACAGGATTATAAGGGCAAACGCTAACAAACAGAATATGCATAGTTGAACAACACCGCACAAAACAATAGACGTTGCATGCTCACATTTGCAGACTCCTATCTAAAATATGCATATTATCAGTTCATGCTGTTGACAATGTACGTGCTGCCTTAAGCATCTATAATACATAATTAAAAAGAAAACAGTGAATGATGTAGTTGCAAAACCAATTCTGAAAAAATGAAAAAGAAAATTAGCATATAACTGAATTATACTCGATACCATTGGTAGTTACAGATCTAACCATACATAATTGGACTTGTAAAGGAAACCAGATGCATATATATTTGCACATCATCAATTATACTTTGTGCGTCTGCAATTACTGGTCAGTTTCATGCTCTGTTTTTCGAATGGTTCATAATCATTTACATGTTTTGTTAACTACGCTCATTTCCTCGAAGAGACAACTTGTATACGATTTAAGGATTTTAGCTTTAACTCTACATAAAAAAAATTAAACTACCTCTGCATATGTAAAAAGACACTTCTCTTACTAACCCACAACCACTTATAAAAAATGTTAGCTAATCTCATATAAAAATAAATAAAGATATATCACGTGTGCACGATAACAAACACAAATTATATGTGAAGAGAAATCGAAGTTGTGGCAATACAGATGTGCCATTTCGCATCAGCTAAATGAATAGAGAGAATAGCCCATCAAACTCACCATACAGAGCATCCCCCTTCTCCGGATGGTCGAACTCAGAAAGAGGCATCAGTATGGATTGCAGCTTCACTTTTCCACCTCGTTTGTTCTGGAAAACAGAAAAGGATCTTAAGCATCTAAAGAGGTGGGCGAAAAACAAATATGATATTTTGTACACTTGGAATCGCTTGAGACTGAAATGGAATAGATTAGGAATTGGGAGGAAAATGGAATGAAAAATTGTTTGCGGAAACAAAGTGAACAAATCTATTCCACCCCATTTTACCATGTACCAAACATTAGTAAGAAACTATGAAGTTCCCAAACGCAGTGACAATTGACAATAATCACAGATGCAAATCTTCAAATACCTGGTATTCCATGAATTTCTCGGCATGTTCCCTTTCCTCCAGACTCGATTCTTTGAAAAACCTAGCCATAGCATATAATAAATCAGCTCAAAGACAAACAGCAACAGAGAGAAAGTCGCAGTGAGTTCAGAAAAAAGAGAGGGGGGGGGGGGGAAGCCAATAATTACTTTGCAAGACCCTTGAGGGCGACGTTGTCCCTGTCGAAATAGGCATACATGGCATGGTACACATACG
Source organism: Malania oleifera (assembly GCF_029873635.1). Taxonomy (NCBI): domain Eukaryota; kingdom Viridiplantae; phylum Streptophyta; class Magnoliopsida; order Santalales; family Ximeniaceae; genus Malania; species Malania oleifera. The sequence goes on along the minus strand of NC_080426.1, from coordinate 2,493,454 downwards.
AAACGTTGTACTCCACACTACAACCACAAACAGGAAACATAACAAGAAATAAATCAGAAAAATTATGAAATTTCAGCCTCTGATCATTCTATTTATTCCCCAAAACCAACAGTTCAATCAAGAAATACACGAAAACAACCAAGATTTCACGAATATATATATAAAGAAGAAAAAGAAAATAAAACCCACTTGATCTGCTCGTTGATTGCGGCTTCGCACTCGTCGGTGTACTTCTGGCGAGCAAGCGAGGCTTGGGGAACGGACGGGACGAGAAGGAGCTCCTTCTTCACCTCTTCGAAGGGCTCAAAGACGACGCCGGTGAGTGGCCGGGTGTTGGCGCCCTTCGACGAGCAGACCACGAACCCATTCGCGCCCTTCGCATGCGGAACCCGAAGAACAGACGAAAAAGAAGAAGAAGAAGACGAAGAGTTTAAAGAAAGAGACGAAGATGAAACAGAGGAGGTAAAGGGGCTCGGGCTGTTTTCTCCACCATTAGAGCTCGAGATAGAGAAAGCAGGAGCAGCTCTCAGAAGCATGGCGCTAGATAGAGAATTTCAGAAGGGAGAGAAATTGATTGATTGAAGATGAAAAGAGGGAAGCAAGAAAATGGGGGAGGAAATGGTGCGTAGTGAAGGTAGGAGTGGCGAGGAGAAGAAAGAATGTGGCGAGGAGAAGAAGATATAGATGTCTAGGGTGGGGTGGGCGGTCGGATGGAACCACGTGGACGGATGAGATGGGATGGCGGGGAGGGGGAGCGTGGCCGGCTCGTGGTGTATCTGGAAATGGAGAGAGAGGGGAGTCCCTAGAAAAAGAAAGGAAGCCACGTGGGGCCGGGGAGCACGGGACAGCTCACGCCCTGCTGCGGTGGTGGGAAATGGGTGAATGGACCACTGGACCGCCAGTTCAGTCCAAAAATTAGGGTTCCTTTCTGTTCTTTCATAATGAGAAGACAAAAACTGCCAGAATGTCTTTTTGGCCCCTCGTCTTAGGGGGTTTTTGATTTACAAGATTAATTGGGGACATTTGCTACATCCTACATATGGTTTCTTCAATTTTGCATTTATAGCAGAATCTTCTTTTTCTTTCCCCATTATGTTTGAGTTATTGACATGAATAGATATCTTTTTTTTTTTCTTTTTATCCCTATTAGGTTTATTATTATTATTATTATTATTATTATTATTATCACTACGGCAAAATACACTCTTCTTTCCCGAGGCTCGCAAAAAGAACAGAGGTCTTTGTTAAGTTTCAAAAATAACACAAATATCTTCCCTATATTTCAAAAATATCAAAAACTTCTTATGAGATCTGTCAAAAAAATACAAAAACCTTCCACCCAAAAAACTTGTCTTTTTGCAAATATTTTATTTTTTCGACAAACCTCTGGAGAGGTCCTTGGAATTCTTGAAATCCTAGAGGACTCTGAAATTTTTTGAAACTTAAGGGAAGGTCATTGCCTTTTTACCAAACCGAAGGAGAGGTTAGTATCTTTTACCATTATTATTATTATTATTATTATTATGGCTTATGAATTGTTTTTAAATAATTGCACTTGTGTAAAGAACTTTCAAGATATAATTTAAAAGGATTTTTATATGCAACTTGATTGACTATTTTCAACTCTTGAATGGTAATTAATTGTTGTGAGCATTATTAGGTGTTGCTAATATTAGAAATTAGCATGTTTATATTTTTCTAAAAAATATTCCTTTAGGTAGTATTCGGAGTATGGATTCGAATTTATGTTAAGTCAAAAAGAAATCCAAAATAATTTTATATTACTTTTTATTAAAATATATATAAGTTAAAATTCAAGGTCTATTGTAAGAACCCGAACCGTGATATAGGGAATTAATTAATTAAGAGAAGGGTAAATTGGTAATTAAGCAAGTTTCGTCGATGAAGCTAGAGTTTGTCGATGAAGTCTTTGTAGTTCTCGATGACAAAGTACAGAGTCTCGTCGACGAGGAGTGGCCGAGTCAAAGGGTTATAAATAAATATTTTCATTACTTCTCAGTTAAGAAAACTCAAATTCTCTCTCTATCTCTCTAGAAACTCAAACTACTCTCTATCTCTCTAGATTTCTTCGTCGTATGTAGCGGGAATCGTAGATCCAACGTTACCACGAGGATTAGGGAAAGATTCTCTACAAGTTTTACGGATTGGATTTTCGTTTCGTGCATTCTCGGGTTTTGACCCAAAATAGAGATAAGGGGTTTTCAGTTTTGATTCGGTAGTCTTGTAGGTAATAGAGTTGTGAGTGAGTTTTGTACTGTGGGTTATAGGTTTTGGAACTTGGTTCATGGTTTAGGGGCCTTGGAGTTCGGGATTTGTCATTTGGGAAAAGGTAAGGGGATTCAGTTTATGTCGGTTATTTTTGAAATCGGACTTGGTAGAACTGTGGTTCGCGGTCCTGTGTGCATTTTGATTACTCATTTGGGGGAATCTGACGAGTAAAATTATAGGTTTTTCATGTTACAGTTTTGGGAAAAAGGGAGTATTGGGTTACATCCCCAGTTTTGTTGGAAAACCGTATGTATATGGTGATTTATACTGTATAATAGGGATGACCGTGCCTTGACTTTATTTAAACTATATATGTTTGGAAAATCATGATTTTTGGATTACCAAATGGGTGTGGTTTGTCTGGTTATATGAGCATGCATGGTTGTGTTTTGGTGAAATGCAATCGGAACTGAGTTCTGAGTTGTTCCAGGTACTGAGAGTGTCCGGCTCTATATCGGAGGGCATATGAAATCGCTGGCCATGTTTGGCAAGAGTGTCTGGCTTTATATCCTAGGGCATGAGCCTTACCGGTTGATCACCAAAGGGTGTGGATCCACTAGTTAGAACCAGTATGATACCATGGGAGCCTGGGGTTCGCCATGTGCCGAGGATACTGTGTAATGCAGGCCGGCTACGGGTCGAAGGGTGTGACGACACCAAGTTGATCATGTGTGTGTGTGCGTGTATGCACTGTTTTGAAAGTAGTACTGGAACTGCATTTAACTGTGTATGTTTTGCTGTCATGATAACACTCAAATGCCACACATTGGTATAGCCTGTATCTGCCTTATTGAGAGGTGTCTCACCCTTATTGTACGTACATATTTTTCAAGTCGTTCGGGTAACCAGAGCTAGCTACCTGGTGTAGGAGCGTAGTGTTGGTGTACTGCGGGAATTACCTGGGTAAGTCCTAAGCTTATGCTGGGTGGTCTTTTGGGGGTTTTGACTGCCACCCGGATTTGTGTTGTATTTTGTGGAGTTAGACTTCTTTGTATAGACTCTGGTATGATACTATACATATATCGAAAGACTTATCTTCCGCTGTGTTTCCATGATATATGTGAATATGTATAAGGTGCCTGGAAACCCCACGGGGACGGACCCTCATTCATTGTACTCTGTCATTAGTGATTTGTATGATACAGAGACAGGATTAAGTTACTTAATCACCCTCGGGTCCCATTACTGGGTTCGAGGTGTGACAGCTTGGTATGAGAGCTAACCAGGTTGCTAGGTCTTGCAGACTTGGTTAGGCATAGCTGTGTGTACATACCAGAGTATAGGATGTTGGAAATGGGTAGAGTAGGTCAAGGGTTGTTTTATTGCTAGACCAGGACTCGTTGGTGGTGTTCCGTGTTTTTCCTGGAATGACTATTTCAACAAAGTCACGGCAAACCATTGATGACTTTCGTGTTGGTGTGATAAGACAGACTTGGACCCGTGAGGTGGTAGTTAGCATGATTAGTTGTAGATAATTGTGTTAACTGTACGTGTTGTAGGAGTATTAATAGGTTTCTATCATTGTTTTCATAATGGAGCCCAAGGATAATAACTTGGAGAGTGGCTCCGAGGAGACTGCGAGCGATGAGTCTCTATCAGTGCCTCGAGGTTTGATGAGGCAGCTCATGCGGGAGATCGGGCGAAGTGTTAGGAGATGTGAACGTTCTCCTACGGTCGCGGGGTGCACCATTGAGATGTTCACTCGTATGCATCCTTTGACGTTTTCTGGAGGACCCAACCCGATGATAGCAAAAGAATGGGTTGAGAAGACTAAGAGGATTCTGTAGATTTACACTGCACAGACAAGCAGAAAGTTCTTTATGCTACCTTCCAGTTATCTAGGGAGGCAGGGCGATGGTGGACTGCTGTGAGTCTGCTGGAGAAGCAGAGGGCTGGTCCTGTGGAGATGTCTTGGAGCCGTTTCAAGGAAGTGTTCTTTGACAGATATTTATCGACTTCTGTATGTGACGTGAAGGTGGATGAGTTTTCTGTGCTGACTCAGGGGAGTATGACGATGCAGGGGTATGCTGCTCGATATATAGAGTTATCCCAATTTGCACCGTGTTTGATCTCGAACGAGTACGAGAAGACTCGGAGGTTTGAGAAGGGTCTGAGGAAGGACATCCACAGATTAATGGGTATGCTTCAGATCCGTGAGTTTTCGGTTTTGGTGTATAAGATCACTATGATTAAGATTGGTATCTGAGAGGATGAGGTGGATCAGGAGCTGAAGAAGAGGCCAGTACCTTCTAGTTTTCAGTCTGGATCTTATCAGGGATCGTGGAAAAAAAGGAACAGGGGCTCAGGTTACCAACAGAATACTGAGCATCAGGATTCTCAAATGAGCCAGGTGGGTGATAGTTGTACCAGGTGCCGCAAATGGCATAGCGGTGAGTGCCAACCGTTTAGGGGTAACTGCTATAACTGTGGCCAGTCAGGTCACGTGGCTCAGGATTGTCACGCACCGATGAGGGGTACACATTCTTCAAGTCAGAATCGGGGAAGTAATCAGATATCCCGGGGAACCCACCAGATGAACACAGCTCCAGCAAGGGTGTACTCGCTTACTCCAGCGGATGCTAAGCATGCGGGGAATGTGGTGATAGGTATTATGATGTTGCTTTTAAATAGAGCTGTGGTTTTATTTGATTCGGGTGCGACCCACTCCTTTATATTTATTAATTTTGTGAAACTGCGTGGGGTGGAGACTCAAGTCATGGAAGAGGAATTGTCTGTAGCCACACCATCTGTGTAGTATCCGGAAAAAAAAATAATAATAAAATTTAATTTAAAAAAAAATATATATGTATATATAATAATAATAAAATAATAAAATAAAATTAATTAATTAAATTAAATAGTAAAATGAATAGTATGATAAGGAAAATATATATATATATATATATTGAAGCATGTATATATATATATATATATATGTGTGTGTGTGTGTGTGTGTGTGTGTGTGTGTGTGTGTGTGTATATATATATAAGTAAGTTATTATGATATGTATTTAACATAAAGGTTAAAGGTGTATATATATATAAAGTGGGAAGCTTCTTCAAGAAGCTAAATTGGATATTTGTGGAAGTGCTCTCTCTCTCTCCTACGACTCTCTCTCTTCGATTCCGGGCTAGTTTTACGCCGGATCGACAAACCAAAACCACCACGACGCTCCTGGCGAAGTTCTCTACAAGTCTGCCAGAACGGATCGTCAGGAAAACGAAGTTGGATTTCATCCCAAATCCAAGGTAAGGCTTTATATTCAATATTTGGATTTTTGACAGTTGAAGAAAGTAATATACGCGTAAAAATACTGAACTTTAATACTGGAAATTTTCAGTTCCAGAAAATTGATTGGGAACGTTGGGAATCATCCCTAAGTTGAGGTAAGATTTTTTAAGTCGAATTTGACTTAGTGGTAGTTATAGAAAATATTGTACGTACGAAAATACTAAACTTTAATTCTGCGAATTTTCATTTTCAGGGTATTGAGTTGAGAACCTTGTGGGTACGGGAAAGATTTTCTTAGGGGCTTTTTAGGAATCAGGTAAGGGGATAAACTAAGCTAGTTTTGTTTTGAGAAAATGTATGTATATATATATATAGCATCTGGTTTCAGGAAAAATAAATATATTTATATATATGATTTATATTTGGAAAATACTGTTTAAATGATGATATGTTGAATACGTAGAAAATTTGTTTAGTGTGACATGAGTATAAAAATGTTGTGAAATACTGTTTTTTTTTTTAATGGGGACGATATGGATTTCTATGATGGAAAACCGGCGTACGGGCCAAGATATTTTTATATGTATATGTGATTTGCCGGTGTATGGGCCGTGCTATGTGGATGAGATTTGCTGGCGTACGGGCCGTGCTATGTGATTTGCCAGTGTACGGGCTGTGCTATGTGATTTGCCAGCGTACGGGCTGTGCTATGTGATTTGCAGACGTACGGGCCGTGCTATGTTAAAATGTGTAATACCGGCGTACGGGCCGATGATTTTTATGATACACGTATATATGTGAAATGATATGATTGATGTGAAAATAAATGATATGAGATATTTATGTATTACGGTTTTAGTATATGTATATGATATCAGAACCTGGTTGGCTTGGTCTAGGCTAGCACTTGCACGGTACCGTTGCTATGTGTCCATGGTCTTCGTGATCATGATATCTGTGTTAACGCCGTTGTACGGAGTGGTGTGAGATTGGATGGTCGATGTGGTTATTTTCAAGAAGTGTGCTGTTATCGCCCCTGGTGTACGGACCAGTCTGGGTAGACCCATCGTACTTACAGACTACTGTTTGACTTGGCAATGGTCGGCCAACCATTGTCAGGTCCCGCCTTCGGGCCACACAACCCAGTCATGTGGGGGTAATACATGACAACAGCCAGCTAACCTACCAGGATTGTTTTATGTTATTATTAGTGTATGAGATGAGACATGTATGTTTTCCCAGATTTGATAAACAGTATTGAATATGTTATGTATGGTATATGTAGAACACATAATACTCATGTTGCCACACACTGGTATTAGTTTATTTCCCTTACTGAGAGGTGTCTCACTCCTAAATCTTATACATTTTTCAGGAGCCCCTGATAGGAGAGCAGGAAAAGCCCCGCTGATCTAGATCAGTTGTTTGCCCTCTTTGGAAGGGTTGGTTTTTGGTAGGGACAGTTAAGTTTTGTGGGGATTGTCCCTAGATTTCATTTTTGAGATGTATATACTATGAGATAGTAATTGTAGTGACTCTGGTATGTGTTATGCACTTTATAATGAGATGTATATGATTTTATACTTTCTGCTGCGTAGGCTTCTACTGTATGTTTTGTTATATCCCTGGTGCCCACGGGCCCAGGTGGATTGTGACCTGCTAAGCTGGGATGTATGATGTGATGATAATTTATTTATATATATAAAAAAAAATATGTGAAAAAGGAGCAGGTCGTTACAATCTGGGGGTATATCATTCTGTAGGAGGATGTTGGAGGACTGCCTAGTGGTAATCCATAGGAAGCTGCTACCAGCAAATCTTGTAGTACGACATGTCAGGGTTTGATGTTATATTGGTAATGGATTGGTTATTCTCTAGATATGCTGTTGTCGACTATCGTAGGAAGGTGGCAGTGTTCAGACCTCCAAGGGAGTAGAAGTACGAGTTTGTGGGATCGTGTGTGCATTTGACGCCATAGATTCTATCAGCATTGCAGGCGAGGAGATTACTCTTGGACGGATATTAGGGGTACTTGGCTTGTGTGAGGAAACCATAGCGGGATGAGTTGAGGCTTGAAGATATTCGGGTAGTCAGCAAGTTCCCGGATGTGTTTCTAGATGATTTACCCGGTTTACCTCCGGATCATGAGGTGGAGTTCGCGATAGAGTTGTTGCTCGGTAAGGCACCGATCTCTAAAGCTCCATACCGAATGACTCCAATAGAACTTCAGGAGTTGAAGGAAAAGTTACAAGAATTACTAGATAGGGGTTTTATTCGACCTAGTGTTTCGCCCTGGGGAGCTCCAATACTGTTTGTGAAGAAGAAGGACGGGTCGATGCGTATGTGCATTGATTATCGTGGGATTAACAAGATAACTGTGAAGAATCGCTACCCGTTGCCTCGTATTGATGATCTCTTTGACCAGCTGGAGGGTACACAGATCTTTTTGAAGATTGACCTATGATCAGGATATCATTAGGTGAGGGTCAAATCTGAGGATGTAGCGAAGACTGCTTTCCGTACTAGATACGACCACTACAAGTTTCTAGTCGTGTTGTTTGGGTTGACGAATGCTCCGACAGTATTCATGGATCTTATGAACAAGGTTTTCCATGAGTACCTAGACCGGTTTGTGGTGGTGTTTATTAATGATATTCTGGTATACTCAATGAGTACGAAAGAGCATGAGAATCATTTGAGGTTAGTATTATAGATTCTGCGAGAGAAGAAGTTGTATGTTAAACTAAAGAAGTGTGAATTCTGGTTGAATTAGGTGGCATTCTTAGGCCATGTAGTAACTGGTGATGGTATATCAATTGATCCTAGCAAGATCAAAGTTGTGGTCGACTGGGTGAGGTCGAAGAGTGTGTAGGAGGTTGGGAGTTTTCTGGGACTGGCAGGTTATTATCGTCGGTTCGTGGAAGGGTTCTCTAAGTTGTCTAGACCTCTGAATCGATTGACCAGGAAGGAGGTGAAGTTTGAGTGGACCAGTGATTGCGAGCAATGCTTTTAGGAATTGAAGCACCGGCTGGTTATTGCTCTTGTTTTGACCATTCCTTCCAGGGATAGCGGATTTGTGATTTATGGTGATGCGTCTCTTGAAGGTTTGGGTTGCGTGCTTATGTAGTAGGATAAGGTAATAGCTTATACTTCACGGCAACTGAAGGATTATGAGAAGAATTACCCTATGCATGATCTGGAGTTGGCTGCTATTGTATATGCACTAAAGATCTGGTGACACTATTTGTATGGTGTGCAATGCGAGATTTTCACTAATTACAAAAGCCTTAGGTACTTTTTCATGTAGAAGGAGTTGAATATGAGGCAGAGATGGTGGCTTGAGTTGATTAAGGACTACGATTGCACCATCAGTTATCACCTGAGAAAAGCTAATGTGGTAGCCGATGAGTTGATTCAGAAGTCGAATCATATGGCGATATCTACACTTGTAGCTCAGCATCACATCAGACAAGATCTGGAGAGCTCAGGTATAGAATTAGTGCGTGGTGATCATCAGGATTTCCTTACTAGTTTGGTGGTCCAGGCGACTTTGTTTGAGCGTATAAAATTCGCGCAGGCTAGTGATGCGGAGTTGACAGAGGTTGTGGAAAAGGTACAGGAGGGATTGGCTTCAGAGTTCAACATCTTTGAGGGAGGTGTGTTGAGGTTTGGAACTAGGCTATGTGTTCCGAACGACAATGAGATTAGAAGGACGATTCTGGAGAAAGCACATCGCACTTTGTATACGGTACATCCAGGTAGTACAAAAATGTATCGGGACTTGCGCGAGACCTTCTAGTGGAGTGGTATGAAGAGACAGATTGCTCAGTTCGTGGAGCAGTGTCTGACGTGTTAGTAGATGAAAGCTGAACATCAGAAGCCGGGAGGACCGTTACAGCCCTTAGCTATTTCGGTGTGGAAATGGGAGCATATTTATGTAACGACCTCAAAATTCTATCAAATTTTTTTTTTTATATATATATATACAGTAAACATTCCTACGTAACGGAAACATATATCATGAAACCATTTATACATAAACTGTACAATACCAGATTCTAGAATATACAGACCATACAAAAATGCCATTCCAGTATCATCTATCCCAAAAACATACACAATTTTGCCAAAAACTCACCCTATAACCAAGGTGACCAAACACTTTCTCTATCCACGAGCCTGATCTGCTCGCCTATCTGACTCACCTGAAAAATGTTAGAATAAAGGGGTGAGTCGACGCTCAGTAAGTGGAAATATGCTATCACTAGTGTGTGGCAACTAAGTTAGGTATGCTTTTAAATTAATAACTGTTTTGTAATGCAATAAACAATCTGTAAATCATATCTTTCAAACATATCTTTCCTTCTCAATTTAAAGTACACTGTATCATCTGTATTTTTCTACTATTCATACTGATAATATCATACTATACTGTAAAACTGTAAATATATAAATATCTGTACTTTATCCCTGGGACTTTATACGTCATGATTTGACCCCTCATGACAGGGTTGTGCGGCCCGTAGGTGGGACTCTATCTGGTCAACCCTCCAGATAGGTCATCATACTCTACACTACCTCAGTCCGGCCAAACTGTATCCTCTTTTAAGCTCGGGACTGGCTACTACCTCGTCAAACCGGCCCCCTCAACGCAGTGTATTGGGGAGCTGCATACTCTCTGAGCACGGCTGACGGTACCCACATACTATCTGAACTATGTGGTTGCACTCTATCTATGTCTAGCAACGGTACCGTACTTTGTAAGTTGTATCTGTTTGTGTAATGTTCCTTAGGGATCTGATACTATATACATATATACATATACATACTCTTTTACTATTTTCATTGTGTTCCCAAATTACCATAACTTTGTCTTTCTGTACTGTAAACTTGTATCTGTAGCATCTTGATGCTACCTCTGTATATCTATCTGTGCATTCTGTATATATATATATATATATACTCTATCTGTGTTCTGTATGTTATGGTAATAGGAAAAATATGGCATGTTATAACATTGTATATATGTATATACCGTTCTGTAATAAACTGTAATATAAAATACTGATATGAGCATCTATATACATGTATTTGAATATATGTATATAACCATTTCATGAACTATTCATATAAAATTGTATATGCATGTACATTTCTCTGCGAACATAAATCTATCTCTGTATCATCTCATATGCTGGAAAACCATATCAAATGTATATACTATCTATATCTTTGTATTAGTATAGTATGATGTTTCATAACAACTGTATAAGTTCATTCTTCACATGAAAAGTCTACTTAGGTCACACAAACATTTATGCTCATTTTCTTTAAAAACAGTACAATAAACTGACATAAAAATATGTTTATGAAATCTCTATGAACTCTATTAAAACTCATAGCATAACATATCTCCCTTACCTCAACTTTGAAAAGTTCCTATAAAAATCTGGCTCCATACCCGCAGGATTCCTAGATCAACCTCCTGAAAACGCAATATCCCAGAACAAAATATTATTATTTTTTCGCCTACGTCATTTCTTATAACTATCAGAAAGCCAAAAACTCAATAAAAGACCTTACCCAGAATTTGGGATGAAATCCAACTTCATTTTCTCAATGATTTGCTCCGGCAAACTTGTAGGGAATTTCACCAGGAGCGTCATGGTAGCCTCGGATCTTCGATCTGGCGACTGGTAGGGCCAAAAACAAAGAGAGAAGGGAGAGAGAGTCGTATAGAGAGAGAGGAGAGAGAGAAAGCTCGGTGAAAAATGAAAAATATCCCGAATTTCTACTATTTATAAATCAGGGGATTTCGTTGACGAGACCTTGTGTTCGTCGACGAGTCCTTCATAGATTTCATCGACGAGACCTTGTATTCGTTGACGAAATTCAGGTTGCCTTAGAACCCCTCTCGGTATTTTCTCGTCGACGAAGCCCTGTGTTCGTCGACGAAATTTCTTAACCACTCGTCGACGAATCCCTGTATTCGTCGACGAGTCCTTGTAATTTCTTGAAATTATTCTCCAAAATGCAATGTTGCGTTCGTCGACGAAGTCTACGACCTCCTTTTGTTTCTGTATCTATTTTCCTCTCTCTTTAATATTTGAATATCAATATTTTCTAGGTTGTTACAATTTCCATGGATTTTGTGACCGAATTGTCGCCAGCACTTCACGGGCAGAATGCTATTTTTGTGATCGTGGACAAGTTGACAAAATCTGCTCACTTCTTACTGATGAATGTTAGCTACCCTTTGAGTAGGCTGGCAGACATGTATGTGCATGAGATAGTTAGAATGCATGGGGTACCAATGTCCATTGTATCATATCAAGACTTAAGGTTTACTTCTCGATTCTAGATGAGCTTGTAGGAAGCATTGGGGACGAAGTTTACTTTCTGTACAACGTTCCACCCCCAGACTGATGGACAGTCGGAGAGGACAATACAAATCTTGGAGGATATATTGCGGGTTTGTGTGTTAGATTTTAGTGGTAGTTGGATACAGTTTATGCCACTAGTAGAGTTTGCTTATAACAATAGCTTCCAGGCTAGTATCGGGATGGCACTGTTTGAGGCTCTGTATGGTCGGAGGTGTCGATCTCCTCTGTATTGGAGTGAGGTTGGTGAACGTCAGGTGTTAGGACTTGAACTTGTGCAACAGGCATCTGAGAAGGTAGGTTTGAGCCGAGAAAGGATTAAATCAGCTCAGAGTTGGCAGAAGAGCTATGCAGATGTTCACCGCCATGAGTTGGAGTTTGAGGTGGGGGGTCAGGTATTCTTGAGGATCGCTCCGATGAAAGGGGTGATGATGTTTGGGAAGAAGGGCAAGCTGAGCTCGAGGTACATCGGGCCATTCGAGGTTCTTAGGCGAGTGGGTCTGGTAGCTTACAAGATTGCACTACCCCCAGTACTCTCGAGGGTCCACAATGTGTTTCACATATCCATGTTGAGAAGGTACGTGTTGGATCCTTCACATGTTATTTACTACGAGAATGTAGAGATTGAGGATACTTTAGGGTATGAGGAGATACCTGTTCAAATTCTAGACCATAAAGTTCAGAAGCTACGTACCAAGGACATATCTTTGGTGAAGGTATTATGACGGAATCACGAGGTTGAGGAAGCTTCTTGGGAATTGGAAGCAGAAATACGTATCCACAGTTGTTCTTAGTTATGTACATTACCCTACTTTGTATTGGAATAGGTGGTTGGTCTTGAGAAGTGTGTGTATTTGTGAACTCTTGAGACGATTTATGTTTGTAACCACGGTATTCCTCCGCCACAAGTGAGGGTATATATATGTTGTGATGGGGTTGCGTTATAGTAGTCACCGGTTTTCTTTCTAAAGTCAGGTGTATAATTGATTTCATGAATAAGTTTATGAATAAGAGATGGAAAATTTCGAGGACGAAATTTTTGTAAGGAGGGGTGGTTGTAAGAACCCGAACCGTGATATAGGAAATTAATTAATTAAAAGAAGGGTAAATTGGTAATTAAGCAAGCTTTGTCAACGAAGCTAGAGTTCGTCGACAAAGTCTTTGTAGTTCTCGATGACAAAGTGCAGAGTCTCGTTGACGAGGAGTGGACGGGTCAAAGGGTTATAAATAGATATTTTCATTACTTCTCAGCTAAAAAAACTCAAATTCTCTCTCTATCTCTCTAGAAACTCAACCTACTCTCTATCTCTCTAAATTTATTCGCCATATGTAGCAGGAATTGTAGATCCAAAGTTACCACGAGGATCAGGGAAGGATTCTCTACAAGTTCTATGGATTGGTTTTGCGTTTCGTGCATTCTCGGGTTTTGGACCAAAATAGAGGTAATGCTCGGTTTTCAGTTCTGATTTGGCAGTCTTGTAGGTAACAGAGTTTTGAGCAAGTTTTGTACTGTGGGTTGTAGGTTTTGGAACTCGGTTCGTGATTTAAGGGCCTTGGAGTTCTGGATTTGTCATTCGAGAAAAGGTAAAGGGATTCAGTTTATGTCGGTTATTTTTGAAATTGGTCTCAGTAGAACTGTGGTTCACGGTCCTGTGTACGATTTGATTACTCATTTGGGGGGATCTAACAGATAAAATTATGGGTTTTTCATGTTACAGTTTTGGGAAAAAGGGGGTATTGGGTTACATCCCTAGTTTTGTTGGAAAATCGTATATATATGGTGATTTATACTGTGTAATAGGAATGGTCGTGCCTTGACTTTATTTAAACTATATATGTTTCGAAAATCACGATTTTTAGATTACCAAATAGGTGTGGTTTGTCTGGTTATATGAGCATGCATGGTTGTGTTTTGGTGAAATGCAATCAAAACTGGGTTCTGAGTTGTTCTAGGTATTGAGAGTGTCCGGGTCTATATCCGAGGGCGTATGAAATCGCTGACCATGTTTGGCAAGAGTGTCTAGTTCTATATCCTAGGGCATGATCCTTACCGGTTGATCACCGAAGGGTGTGGATTCACTAGTTAGTACCGGTACGATACCATGGAAGCCTGGGGTTCGCATGTGCTAGGGACGCCGTGTAATGTGGGCAGGCTACGGGCCGAAGGGTGTGACGACACTGGGTTGATCATGTGTGTGTGTGCGTGTATGCACTATTTTGACACTAGTACTGGAATTGCATTTAACTGTGTATGTTTTGCTGTCATGATAACACTCAAATGCCACACACTGATATAACCTGTATCTACCTTACTGAGAGGTGTCTCACCCCTGCTGTATGTACATATTTTTCAGGTCCTTCGGATAACCAAAGCTAGCTACCTGGTGCAGGAGCGTAGTGTTGGTGTACTGCGGGAAGTACCTAGATAAGTCCTAAGCTTATGCTGGGTGGTCTTGTGGGGGTTTTGATTGCCACCCGGATTTGTGTTGTATTTTGTGGAGTTAGACTTCTTTGTATAAACTCTGGTATGGTACTGTACATGTATAGAAAAACTTATCTTCCGTTGTATTTCCGTGATATATGTGAATGTGTATAGGGTGCCTAGGAACCCCATGGGGATGGACCCTTATTCATGTTACCGTGTCATTGATGATTTGTATGATACAGGGATAAGATTAGGTTACTTATTCACCCTCGGGTCCCATTACTGGGTTCGGGGCGTGACATCTATATTTCATGTTTCCAGTTGCAACCTTTGGTACACTTGAAAGTACAAATTTTATGCTTTAGTTTTGAATTTGGATGGATTCAGACAAAACTCAGTACAAATTTGTATTATATTTCGTCTAAATTTATACAAATATAAATTTAAGACCTCTCCCAAACATAGGGTTAATATGTTTATTGTATTAGTAGTTATTCATAATTATGAGTTAATTATGATTTTATGTGTGATTACAATTATTAGATGTGACAGTCACGCAATACGCCTCTCATGAGACATTTTTATATTGTCAAAATCTGTGATTTATGCATAGAAAAAATGGGTAAAAGAAAGATATGAATTGAGAGATGGGATTATCTCCTATTGGGTAGCTCAACGGTTCAACCTAGTGTAGGCTTTCAAATTCCAATCGACAAATAAAAGAGACACAATATGCTCAATTATTGAAGCATGCAAGAAATTAAAGTTTATAATCTTAATTTAGGTTAAAAAAGGAGATGCACAACCTCTCATTGCATAACTCAAAGCATGTGTAAAGTTTCGACCTGTTTAAAAAATAATAATCACCAAATAAAACACTCTTCGTTATAGATATAAAAATTTATTTTCAACCTTCTTTTTAAATGTGTTGAGGATTTTAGCTTCTTTCATGTAATAAAATTTGAAAACTCACCTAATGAGATATTTAATTAAAGATGATTAATTTTAAATATTAAGTGGAGAGGAATAAAGTAGTGAGTCGTGAGTTCATTATCTCAATGGATCTATTTTCTTTTGTATGCTAAATCTTTACAAGATCGGACTATACTAAGTCTTTCCCTCTTAACTTCTCTCTTTTTTTTTTCTTCTATTTATTTTTGTTGCATTAAATATGAGTTAAAATAGTTTAATTAGGAGCAAATCCCATTTTCTTAATTTTACACAGAAAAATACTTGCTAAATTACTGCAAAGTAAAAAAAAAAAAAAGAAGAAGAAGAAAAGGTTAGAAGTATATTTTACTGTTTTGGTTTAGGGACAAATTTACCAAAAGAAGGGGAAAAAAAATAATAAATTTGGCGTTCCTTTCCATTGCTTGTATGGGAAATGGGCTTGGGCTATCTCGAGCTCCGGGGATTTAGCAGGGCTCAAGGCCCAATTGTCCTGTCGGCTAATGGAGGCCCGAAACTCAAAAAAGGTAGGAACAAATACAACGAGTACAGGTCATCCTGATTTATCATATTATAAATTATCAGTGGACCTTTTCTAATGGGCCCTTGCCACTGTGTGAATTGGGCCAGGTAATGGGCTCAGATTGAGCATGGGCATATCGGTTGGGTTTCCCCAGGGCCGTTTGGTATCGCTGGAAAAACTAAAGCAAGAAATAAAAATGTAAAATTTAAAATAAAAATAAAAACTAAAAACTCGCAATTGTTTGGTTAACATTTATAAAACCAATACAAATTAAAATTTTAATTAAAAAATAATCATTTTTGTCTTCAAATCAGATAATATTATAAAAATAGGATTAAGATAATAAATTACAAATAATATACATTAAAAATTACAATAATAGAAATAAAATATATCGTAATTATTTTATTAAATTGTTCAATTTTCAAAATTTAATTTGCAATAAAAAATTTATTGGACGTGACAATTGAAAAATAGTAAATGTATTTTGCAATTGATTTTATTATTACTTTTGAAATTTATATATATATATATATACATATATATATTTATTTTAATTATATTTAAATTCATATGATCATTTGATTTTGATTTCAATTTAAAGTGTATAAAATAAATAATTTAAATCAAAAAAATATTTTTAGATAATAAAACTTCTCGCAACAGGTTGTCAAAATAATTGAAAATCGTAAAATATGGTTTTCAATTTTTTTACAAACAAATGAAAATTGACAATAAGAACAAAAAATTGACATCAGAAATAAACACATTTTTTGTTAAATTACTTATCTATTCAAGCTTTGGTGGTTGCTTATAGTATGCATATTCCTAAGAACAGTTAGAAACTATATAATACTTTGAATATTTTTGAGCTTGTAAATCTTCCCTATGTGAGTTACTTATTATTATTATTATTATTATTACTTTTTTTTTTTTTAACAAATTAGTTGTCATAGTTAATTTAGTCTGCCATTTATGGAACAATTAGGTAACAAATAACATATTTGTTTCCTTTTAAAAGCATATATATATATATATATATATATATATAAATATAATGTTATAGGAGTATATTTTTGAGATTTTCTTTTATTCATGAAATTTAACTCAACAAATGTTTCATTCCTTTTATTAGCTTTAAATAATCCCTAATGTTTTTGTTTGTGCATATATATTAAACTTAGTGGATGAGACATTTTTGTTTATAAAATTAGAAACATCTGACATTTTATTTTAGTGTATTTTTATTTTGATTTTTTATTTCATTTTACATACTATTTCATTTTATTTCATTGTTTGAAAGTTAATGTCAATTTTTACTATTCAATGATTTTTTTTTTTTGTCTATGTAAATTTTCTCACAAATTGATATGCTTTTAATATTTATTTTGAGTTAATGTTTTGTATGAATATTAGAATGAAAGTTGTTGTATCATTCCATTTACAAATTTAAAATTTGAAATTTAAAATTTTAATAAATTCATAATTAATAACGAAGATGTTGAAAATTTTGATGCTAAAATTGCACATTGTTAAGGATGAGACTTGACACAAATAAAATGTAAAATATTGACATTTGATTGAACAAATAAAATTACATTTTTGTTTTTACACTATTAAAAAAAAGTGGGGTTTTAAAATAAAGAAAATGATATTGACATTCTGATAACCCCTAAATAACCCCAAATATTTTTTTTATTACATGTTGAGTTCAATACATGAAAAATTTTTATTTCTAAAATCCAATGATGTGAATTTTTTTTTATTTTGATTTATATTTTATTTTACTTTAATTATGCTATATTATTATTGATGAAAAATTATAAAATAATTTAAATTTATTTGAGTATTGATTCTCAAAGTAAATGAGTATTACATAAAAACTATTATATTGTCAAAATTGTAATGTAAATTTTGTTTCATATAATAATTTCTATAGCATAGTAGGTTCATATTATGCTTTATATTTAAAAAGTTTTTAAATATAGTGAAACTAATTTGAAAATTTTAATACTAAATAATAATCATATAGAGAAATTCATAAAATACGAATACGGAAACAATATCCCGTGCATGGCACGGGTTCTATACTAGTAATTTTTTATTTCAATAATCTTTTAAATACCAAGCTACCCAAAAACCAAGTTTCTTAATCACCCATTTAAATTGTGCTTAGGGTTTTAAAAATACAAAATAAGGCCAATAATAAATGGCCATTAATAATTTATTTGGGTTTGAATGTATGGTAGAGGATGAGAAGCATAACTAACTTTAACTAACTAGTTAGTTAGGATCTTTTTAGTACCGTTATTGTGTTTTTCGTTTTCTATTTTCGCTTCGGCATATTGAAGAAACACATTATAAAAATGTATTTGTTTATGTTATAAATTTTTTGTTTCTGTTATTAGTTTTCAACTATTTGAAAAAAACTAAAAAATCATGTTTTTTTAGTTTTCAATTATATATGTTGGCAGTGAGTTGTTAGAAAATTTTAATATCTAGAAATAGTTTTTTTTGAATTAATCATTCATTTTAATTAAAATTAAAATTAAATTGTCACATGAATTTAAATAAAATTAAAATAAAAAAAATCCAATTTTTTTTTTAAAAAAAAATATGAAGACAATCACAAAGTATTTTTTACTGTTTTTCAATTTTCATGCATAGTAAAATTGTTCTTATAAAGTGAATTTTGAAATATAACGATTAAGTAAAATAATTAGAATAACTTTTTAACTATAGCATTTTTAATTTGTATTATGTTATACTTATGATTTAAATCATATTTTTTTAATGACTAGAACTCCTATTTTGGCAAATGCTTCGGACCCAGTTAGGCGTCCCTAAATCAAAGGATGAGAATTTTTTTTAATCAAAATTTTAATTTTATTTTTGCTTTATGAGTATTAATTAGATAGACTGTTGGTTTCTGATTTTTAGTTTTCGTTTATTTTTATTTTCATAATTTTTGACAATGATACCAAATAACCATTTAATTAGTTACTTAAGTAGCAATGGACCGAACTTAGGTCCGAGTTATGGGTTTATTGGAATTTTCATGGATTTTATTTTGATTAGGATTGACCTTGATGCTATTAGCAGAATTCTTATGCTAAAAAGAACCATGTCAACACTTTGGATTATAAAATTGAGACTAGGCTTTGGCTCCCTTCAAGAATGTTTTAAGCTTTAAATCATGAATTTTAAACTATCATCATACTATAGATTATAAATTATGCAGAGATATAATAATTTACAAAAAAAGTTCAAAAGGTAAAACTTTATATTATTTTATTTAGCATGAATAAGATATTGAAATTCATGTACAACCATTTATTATCTATTCAATGTTATGAATTAATAAAAAAATTCTTGTATTTATTTGTTTTGTTATGAAACATTTTTTTTTTGTAAATTTTAAATCATTCTATTATAAGTATTTATTATTTCTTTAAAATAAATTTTTTCACAACTTAAATGTGACTTGAAGTATTGAAACATGCAACGATAACAAGTTTAATTTTTTTTTAGTTTATGAAAAATAGGGAAATATTTTTCTTTTTGTGAAAAAAATAAAACAACACAGAAGACTATACACCCAAATCAGTGATTCTTATTGTCATGTTATTGTTTTCAATTTTGATTTTCATTAGCTGTGTTTTGCTTTCTCAAAACAAGAAAATTTTAATTTTATGTTTTTTATTATTTACCTGTGAAATACGAAACAAAATAATGTTTATCGAACACTCAATTGTTTTAAAAGACCCCTTTATAAAGATTTATATATATATATATATATATATATATATATATATATATATATTTTACCCTCTCATCTCATGTATGTAGCCCCCATCTTCTTGTAGCTAAACATGAAAACTAACTTCTAATAATTTTTTAGGATATAATTGAGGACCAACTCATTTTTGATGTCAAACAATTGATTATTCTAAAAGTGAACAATGATGTAAAACAAAGCAATTAACTTAGTATAATGAGATTTCTTATTTTTTTTTTTTCAATTCTTAATGATTCTATGCTTAATATCATTATTATTTGGGTGGTAGAATGATATGACAATCAAGTGGCATAGGCATGCATGGCACTAAATAATAATTTTTACTTAACAATGATGAATTCTAGAAAGTTTAAATGAATTAAGGTTTAGAGCATAAATTAATTTTTTATTTAGAAATTAATTATTAGTTAGAAATTCTGAAAAATTATTAGATATATTGAGTGTATACACTGATTACAGAAAGAAATAAAATCAAACCTTAAATCTCACTAGGTGGGTTAATTACATTAATCATTTTCCATCAATTTATGCGATCCTGGATAATTTCTTTCGATAGATTTAAAGTTATTAAATTCTAACTCACTATTTCATTTCAAGTTATTTAAGTTTATTCCCACCCTTTCTACTATCACTCCTTACAGTAATTAACTTACTCTTCCTCACTAACGCATTATGTGACTTATGCTGCAAGTATTTCAAATCATCCGAGTCATCTCTCTTTTATCTTATCTTTTACAGGAGCTACTCCTAACTTACTGAGAATATATTTATTTCTTAATTTATCTTTCAATCTTGTACCATTTATCTATCTAAATATTCTCATCTTGGCAACTTTATATGATTAAAAATTAAAAATTTTAAATTAATTTATTTCTCAGAGTGGAATTGATCATTTGAGGGTAAGTTATCATTTTTGGGTCGTCATTTCCTTTTTGCATGAATTGCCAATTGAGTTATGTTTGCATACAATGTCAATGAGGCAATTATTTAATGCACACCATATAAATTAAAATTTAACATAAATAGTTTAACAAAGAAATAATTTAATATTAATTAATTTTAATTAAAATCTAAAAATTTTAGAGGCGGTGTTGAAAAATTTGGTCTAAAAGAAAAACTTTTTTAGTTGTCCATATATAAAGCACATATATGTATTAATCATACTCAAACGTATATGATTAAATTGAAAATTTTGACATTAGTCCTTTTTAAGTGGAAATGATCATTTGATGGTAAATAGTATTTTTTTTTTTATCATACTAAATTTTACGTGTGCGGAGATCGTTATTGTGACAACTCAAATAAAAATGGAATTTGAATAATTAAGAGAGAGAGAAATAAAGACAAAAATAGAAGGAGGCCGTAGAATTCGTCGACGAACGCGACATTGCATTTTGGAACGATAAATCGAGAAAGTTATCAGGGTCTCGTCGACGAATACAGGGGATTCGTTGACGAAGGCATAAGAAGATTCGTTGACGAACATAAGAGATTCGTTGACAAATACAGAAGATTTGTCGACGAAGAAATACCGAGAGGCATTCTGAGCTGACTGAATTTTGTCGACAAGGACTGAATTTCGTCGACGAATGATGTGGTTTGTCAACAAAATCCCCTGTTCTATAAATAGAAAAATCCAAAATTTTAACTTTCTAAAGAAGCCATCCCTCTTCTCTCTCTCTCCCCCCTTTGGTTCTCTCTCTTTCTTTTATCGATTTCGGGCCAGATTTACACCGGATCGACAATTTGAAGTCACCACGACGCTTCTGGGGAAGTTCTCTCCAAATCTATCGGAGCGGATCGTTGGTGAAAGCGAGTTAGAAATCATCCCTGAGTTGAAGTAAGACTTTTTAAGCCGTTTTTGGTCTTACGATAGTTACAAGGAATGATGTACGCATGAAAATACTAACGTTTACTCCTGGAAATTTTCAGTTTCAGGGTATTGTTCAGGAAATCGTACGGGAGTTAGACTAGATTGTTTTGGGGGCTTTCTCAGTAACCAGGTAAGGGAATAAATTAAAGCAATTATTTTTCATACAAATTATTATTAATTATGAGTAAATTTATTTTTAGAAAAGCATATGTTATATTTGTTTATTATGAATGAAATGTATGATTGAGAAAATACTGTTATGATGATTAAAATGTATATGCATGTATGAGATGCCAGAAAATCACGATTTTAGAATATGAAGTATGACTTTTAATAGCACATGTGTGGCATGAATATTATTTTATGTGAAATGTATTATGATATGAAAGATTTTATAAGCAAAACATATTTTCAGGTATTATGAAAAGATGAGTTATGTTGTGCTAAATTTGATGAATATATGATAAATGATTTATTTTTAGAATGTATATACCTGAAACGATTCTGGTGCGAGGCCATGTATTTATGTTATCGACACAAGACCGTATTTATGTTATCGGCACAAGGCCATATTTATGTTATCGGCACGAGGCCGTATTTATGATAACGGCGTGAGACCGTATTTAGGTATGATTTCGGCACGAGGCCGTACTTATGAAATTATGAAAAATGCTATATTACCATGTACTATATGTTATCAGAACCCGGATGTTGGTTTAGTTCAGTTCAGGAGTTCGGTACCGTAACTATATGTAGATCAGATATCTACGTTCAGATTAGTGCTAACCATCCGACGAGGGGATGGGAAATGGATAGTCGATGTGACTTTCAGTAGAGTGTGGACGTCCACCTGGCAGTCCGGACCAGAGTGTGGTAGACCCATCGTACTTATAGACATATTTGACTCGGCAGTGGTCGGCCAGCCATTGTCGGGTCCCGCCTTCGGGCTGCACAACCCGTCATGGGGGGTAATACATGACACTAGCTAGCTATTTATCTTGGGTATATTTTCAATATTACAATTTTAGCAGATGTTTTATGTATGTTATGAGTTATTAACAAATATGAAATTATATGATTATCGAGTATGATATGATGAATGTTTACAGAGTTATGAAATGTACTGTATACGTATAAGTGCCATAAATATTCATATTGTCACACAGCTGTATTTAGTTTATTTTCCCTTACTGAGAAGTGTCTCACCCCCGAATATTAAATGATTTTCAGGAAACCCAGAGGGACCGGCGGGTTAGGGCCGCCGTTAAGTGGGTTTAGCTTCCCTACTAGAAGGGTAAGCGTTGAACTAGGATCAGGAGATTTTTGCTGTACGATCCTAATGTAATTTTGACTTTTTGGAAAATTGTAAATAAATACAGTATTTTGGGAATGTAAATAACTCTGGTATTATGTTTCATGGTTGAATGATTGAAATTTTATTTTATTGTTGCTTAGGTTTCTGCTGTGATTGACAGGTATCCCTATTACCCACGGGTTCGGGTTGACTTTTCCATTTATTATGTTATATTTCTTATTTAGAAATTGAGGTCGCTATAGTTATATCATGTTATCACTAAAATTACTTTTACAATATTATTGCATGTCATTACTAAAATTACTTTTTTTTTTTGGATTACGCACCGAGTTTCCACATGTTCGTTTTATGGTCCATGTGACTAATCCCGCGCCCCTTGAAGTCGACTCCACAACTCCAAATGGAGGTAAATTTCAGGAATCGAGCGACGAAAATGAACCCGAGAGGGTTTGAACACCTGACTTCGTGAGAGGCACTCCCACAGCCCGCACTACCACCTGAACCACACCCTGGGGGTATTACTAAAATTACTTTTACTAATACGTGTTGCTGTCTGAAAATTAAATGATCTTCGTGAATCGTTCGTTCCCCGATCACGACCACCTGAAAAAGATAAAACTAGAATGGCTTGAAGGACCTAGGGTGTACTATGAGGGATCACTTCGATGCCTAAGTAAAAGACTTATAAGAGACTCTGAATTATAACAGTAGCAAGAAGTAGATATGAGATGCTCATGAGGTATCATTATATCTAGGAGATTACGAGCAACTTATGAGTTGTAATTAACTCATACAAGTAACTTGCGGCAATTATGAAAGTCATCAATTGTTGTATTCGTAACTGCGTTGGGGATTATTAATAATTTAGCGAGAGTTACGCAAGACACCCAATATTACCCAAAGTCGATTTTACGGCCGTCTGCCTCCATGGGCATAATTGTAAATATGAGGGTACTGATTTTGATTGTATCAGTTACCCCCCCTCCGAATATTCTCAAATATTCAAAGCAAGTTTTCGAGAGTAATAATTCGAACTAGTAATTTAAATAACCAATAAAGGCCAATTCTAATTAATTTCGGCCCCATTCGGGCAGGTAGGCCTTCTAGCCGAGG
This sequence comes from Malania oleifera, assembly GCF_029873635.1. Classification (NCBI taxonomy): domain Eukaryota; kingdom Viridiplantae; phylum Streptophyta; class Magnoliopsida; order Santalales; family Ximeniaceae; genus Malania; species Malania oleifera. Next base: position 2,469,557 of record NC_080426.1, on the reverse strand, counting down.
TTTATTTGATATTTGTCTCAATCCGAGTCGGTTTCAATTCTTAATCGACCCAATTCGAGCCAACAATTCTAGCCCCCAATTTTATCTGTTAAAATTGGAGAAAAATAATTTTCACTATTGATTTTTGAATATTACAGGGGTATATATATACATGAGAGAATTGAAAAATGGGAAAGTGTATTTTTCTAAGATGGAAAGTATATATTTCTCTATACTCCCCCTCAAGTTGAAGCATAAAGATCTTATTGGGTTATTTCCTTCTATGTGGAGGAAAGCCCAAGTGGGCTTTATTAAAAGCCCAAAGTCTAGCCCTTTTAGTGTGAAAAATCTAAAGGAAATTATAAAAAGAGAGGGGAGAAGAGAGGAGCCGTCACTTCTCAAAAGAAAGAGAGAAAAACGTGATTTTTCTCATGCTGCGCAGATTTCATTAAGACTCTGATCCCGCTTCATCTGTGGTCTGATCGAGCTTAAATTTGGAGGAGAGATTCATGACTCAAGGAGCTACAATCTGAATGGTGGAGATCGGATTTGGAGCTCGAGAGTTGGGGGTTTTGCCCGTGAATAGTAACCGCGAATTTGGTATATTCTCTCCAATTCTCTTTGTATTTGCCAAGATTGTAGATATCTTGATAAGAGATATTTGTATCCTTTAATTATGATTAGAGAAGACTTTGTGTACCGATTATTTGATTGATAGTGGAGATTTTAACTAGACTAGGTCCCGTGGTTTTTCTTCCTCACACTGGGGAAGTTTTCCACGTAAAAAATTGCTTGTATTCTTGTGACTTTGTGTGATTGATTATTTCTCTTATTATTTCCAGCATGCATAAAAGAAAAGATACACTATATTTGCTTGCATATAGGGAGAAGAATTATTCCGCTGTGGTTGTTTATTGATATCTCTCCCAACAGATCCGTAATGCCCAACTTGCGTGATGAGTCTTGAAAATGTTCACGACCCAAAACTTTGGTGAAGATATCAGCAAACTGACTATGGGAAGGAATATGCTTAGTGAAGAAGAGGCCAACCGTAATTTTTCACGAATAATATGAAAATCGATTTCTATATGTTTTGTATGTTCATGGAAAACTGGATTCTAGCCAATGTGAAGAGCTGCTTGGTTGTCACAACATAAGAGCATAGACTAGGAATGCGGTACTTCAGGATCATTTAAAAGAGTTTTGAGCCATGTAAGTTCACAAGTAGTAGAAGCAAGTGTTCAGTACTCAGCTTCGGTGGAGGAGTGAGACACTATAGTTTGTTTCTTAGTGCGCCAGGAAATCGAACTAATGCCCAACTGAATGAAAAACCCAATGGTGGAGCGGTGAGTGAGGGGACAACTAGCCCAATCCAAATCAAAATAGGTTGAGACTTGAAGAGTGTTGTTAGTAGGAAAAAATAAGCCATATCTTGGAGAAGTCTTAATGTATCGAAGAACACGTACAACAACATCATAATGTGGTTGTCTAGGCTGGTGCATAAATTGACTGAGAATGTTGACTGGAAATACAATGTTGGGACGAGTGATGGTGAGATATATCAAACGTCCAACGAGTTACCGAAACGAGCTTGGATCGGAGATAAGATCACCATCAGTATTATTGAGCTTACGATTTTGGTCCATGGGAAAGTGGCAGGATGAGCGCCAAGATGACCACTATCAGTGAGGATGTCAAGAGCATATTTTCGTTGATTAAGAAATATGCCAATGAGAAGCAACTTTGAGGCCAAGGAAATATTTTAATTTGCCAAGATCCTGTAGTTTGAATTTCTAAGCAAGTATGACTTTGAAAGTGCTAATATTAGAGAGATCATTGTCTGCCATGAGAATGTCATCAACATAAACAAGTATGAGTAAAAGACTGACCCCAAGAACACGTGAAAAGAGAATGATCGGCCTGAGATTGGGTGAAACTCGCTACAAGTAAAACAGAAGATAATTTAGAGAACCAATTGCAAGAGGTTTGCTTAAGACCATAAAGGGATTTTTGGATACGACAAACACGAGTCTCCCCCTGTTTGCAATACCTCGGTGGAGGGATCATATAAACCTAGTCATCGAGGTCACCATGGAGAAAAACGTTGTTGATATCCAATTGAAGGAGATGTCAATTCCGAGCTGCAGCCACTGCAAGAACACATTTAACAGTAACGAGTTTAGCAACAAGAGCAAAAGTGTCATGATAATCCAAACCTTTTACCTCAGTGTAGCCCTTGGCCACCAAGCGAGCTTTGTGTCGCTCTATGGATCCATTGGCCCGAAGTTTCATTTTGAACAACCATTTACAACCAATTGGTTTTTTTTCTAGGTGGAAGAGGTTGATGAATCCATGTATTATTGGTTTCTAAGGCTTGGATTTTAGAAGCCATGACATCACGCCAATGGGAGTGTAGCACAGCCTGAGAATATAAGGTGGGTTTGGGATGTTGTGACATAATAGAAAGAAAAGTCAAACGTTGATTAGAGAAATGAATATAAGATAAAAAAGAGGAGAGACAATGAACCGTACATCTTGAAACCTGTAAAGCCGTGGAGGATTTTGGTAAAGTAGGTGAGATGTAATCAGCCAAGTAAAAGGGATATGTGATAGCTCTTTTGGGTCGTGAAGAGGTGGGTGGAGGGGGTGGTGGGGAAGGGGGTGAGGGTAAGGGTGGCGGTGAGGAGGCCAAGTGAGAAGGATGGAGAGATGAGGGGCTAGAAGTAAGGTATGGTTGATGGAGTAGGTAAAGTGTAGGAAGGATGTATATCAAGAATGGGAAGGGGAAGGACTGGAGGAGATGTTGGAGTTGGAGATATGAGATGATAGGGAAAAACATTCCTTCAAAAGTGACATCACGGGAGATGAAAATTTTTTTGTTTTCAAGATCGTAGACATGATAAGCCTTATGATGAGCAGGATAACCTAAGAAAACACAATGAAGAGCACGGGGAGAGAATTTATCACGGTGTTAGCAAGCAGTTTGGGCATAGCACAAGCATCCAAAAACTCTCAAGTGTGTATATGATGGTGGTTTCTGAAAAAGGAGTTCATAAGGGGACTTATGATTGAGGTTGGGTGAAGGGGTACGATTAATTAAATAAGTGGTTGTGAGAATGCATTCACCCCAAAAAGAGATGGGAAGATTAGCTTGAAAACGTAAGCACTGAGCCACATTAAGAAGATGGAGATGTTTACGCTCAGTAACACCATTCTGTTGAGGTGTATCCACACATGTGCGCTCATGAAAAATGCCTTGGTCATGGAAAAAGGTTTGAAGTGGAGTGAATAGAAATTCTCTACCATTATTAGTGCGCACGTGCTTAACAGTGCAATTGAAATGATTTTTAACATGGCGCAAAAATTCATAAGGCAAGAGAAAGTATCATATTTCATGCGCATAAGATAGACCCATGTAGCACGCAAGTATTCATCCACGATTGTTAAAAAATAATGTGCACTAGAAAGTGAATCTGTAGGATAACCACCCTATATATCACAATAAATTCGATTAAAACAAAATGTGCTCTTATTTGTATTTAAAGAAGAAGGTAAACGAGTGTGCTTTGCTCTAGTGCAAACATCATAAGGCAAATGAGAAGAAGAGATATTTAAGGTTTTCGGAATACATGAAATAGAAGGGTGACCAAAACGTTGATGCCAAAGAGTAGTGTCAAAAACACGTTGAGAGTGGAAAACTGAGGTGGAGGGAGGTTTATAGTGGTAAAGCCCATCCCGTACTTCACACGTCCCAATTAGATTCCTTATTGATAGGTCCTAAAAGACACAAAAAGTGGGAAAAAATATAACAACAAAATTGAGATCCTTGGTAAGTTTGCTGATGGATAATAAATTAAATTTAAATGAAGGCACATAAAGAACATTAGAAAGAGAGAAAGAAGGAGAAAACTGCATAGTGCCGGTATGAGTTACAGAAACAATGTCACCATTTGGAAGCTTAATGGGACATGATTGATTAAGAAGCTGAATATTATCAAGAGAAGACAAATTGGAAGTCATTTGATTGGAGGCACTTAAATCAACAATCCATTCGGTGTTAGAAAAAGAAGTAGAATGACAAGAGGCAAGATTACAGGTAAAATTGGCAGAGTTGGTGTTCAAGGGAGATAAAAGATCCAGTTAACGGTATTGTTCACTAGTGAGACTAGGGATAGCAATCTCAGAAGAGGTTGGAGAACCGGTGATAGTACTTGCAGCCATTGAAGAACCAGATGCTTCCATAATGTCAGATTAGTTAAGATGAATCAAACCGCTGAATCGGGTTAGATCCAATATCTACGACGGCCAAAAAAATATAAATCTTCAAGTTGATAGCCTTACCATAAGAACTAAAAGGCAAACGCAGCGATTGTTTAATCAGAGAAGTTGAAGGTGCCGTCGGAGTGCCACGTGGGAGCCTTTTCAAGTGGAGATGCGCTTCGTCGCCGATGCTTGTGAAAGTTATTGAGGCTTCGCCGTTAAGTTATTGTATTGTATTTTGTGAATTTCAGGATATTGGGAGAAGATAGTTGGAGCTATTGACAAGATGCTGCTACTACTGCTCTTGCTAGAGAAGACGACCACAGACGGAGGAACGCAAGAGATGATCTGCGAATCAGAGAAACTGCCTGAGACTGAGATGTCTATGGATTGAACGAACTGAGAAAAGGCCGAACGAAATGCTGAAGAGACAGAGAGAGAATTGAGATGTCGCTTGCCTGCGAGAGAAAGAACAATAATGCAGAACTCTGAGAGGACTACCGCTGCTGCTCTTGCCGGGAAAAAAATCCAAGCTAGCATCGGGATGGCACCGTTCGAGGCATTGTATGGTCGGAGGTGTCAGTCTCCTCTGTACTAGGATAAGGTCAGTGAACAGCATCTATTGGGACCCAAACTCGTACAACAGGCTTTTGAGAAAGTTAGATTGATCAAAGATATAGCTAAATCAGTCTAAAGTCGGCAGAAGAGTTTCACGGATGTTCGCCGTCAGGAGTTGGAATTCGAGGTGGGGGGTAAGATATTCTCAAGGATCGCTCCAATGAAAGGAGTAATGAGATTCAGGAAGAAGGGCAAGCTGAACCCGAGGTATATCGGACCATTCGAGGTACTTGAGCAAGTGGGTCCGGTAGCCTATAGGATTGCACTACCCCTAGCGCTCTCCAGGATCCACAATGTGTTCTATGTATCTATGTTGAGGAGATACGTGCCGGATCCGTCACATGTGATTAGTTACTGAAATTAGAAATAGCTTCCCAAGAGGGGGGGTGAATTGGCTTTTAAAACTTTCTTTTAACTTCTTTTAAGAATCCTTAACTTCTTTAAACACTTAACCAATTCTTTAACTTATTTGTTTAATTTCACCAATCACACAACAACTTAATTAAACAACTAATCAATTAAACGCAATCTTCAATCAATTTATTTTCCAAGTATAAGTCAAACAACAAACAACCAAACCAAGATATAAAGTATTCAACACTTTGGTAATATAACAACTCAAGATGGTTGTTTGTTTATATTTGCTAAATTTGAACCAAGCCCTGTAATGAATGAGAATTTATGCTTGCTGATGTAAAGTCCTGTATAGATGAATCAAATCACTTTTTCCAAATATTTAGAACTCAAATAAACTTTTGGTAAATTTATCTTTGGGATGTTTACCAAGTAACGTACTCCCGTAAGGTTTCCGCAAGATATGGTGTCACCAACGTACTCCCTTTCGGTTTCCGCAACCCAAATCAAAATTAAACCTTAAGTTTGTTTGATTTTCCAAATATATGTAGTTTATATGATTCCGAAATTTTAAACCATCCACACAATTTAAATATGCTGAAAATAAAGAGTAAGGGAAGGAGAGAATGAGATGGAGATTTTTATGAGGTTCGGCTTATACCCAGCCTACGTCCTCGCCTTTGGCAAACCACCGAAGGATTCACTAGTTCAGTTCCGTTGACGAGTGGAACAATACCGATTACAACACTCCTTGGTTAAGGTTAGAACCCGCCTTCTCCAAACAATATTCCCTCGTTCGGTCACTCTTTACATAGGCTAGAGTCCGCCTCTCTAAGCAATGTCCCCTTGCTTAGCCAACGATCCAACGACCCTTGGAACGTCAAAGAACTATAAAAAACACAAGATAAGATTTGCATACAAGTATACTCTCTCAAAGAGCAAGTTAATACGATTTCAGCACTATATACTTTGAATGTAAAATACTAATATGAAATACAATGAAGCTCAAGTGTAGAATTCACCAATATCCTTAATAGGAACTCAGAGAAAGAAGGATCAGCACTTCAGAATTTTCAGCAAAATAATTTTTCAATGAGTGAACAAGAGAGCTATGGAAGAATAAGAATACTTTCAGCTTTACAAGCAGATTTTTCAATTCTTGGATGTGTTTTGATTTGCAAAACCATGTATTTATAGGCTTTCAAACTTGTTTCCATGTTGCAAAAGTTTCCTTTAAGTGTTTCCCAAAATTTTAGAACGTTTGGAGTTCAAACGGCTATATTATAAAATATTAGAATTTTAAAAAATTTTCCCGTTGAATAGTGTTTAGTTGTCTGAAGTGTCGTGATCAGTCAACTGAAGTTTCTTAACCCCTTAAAAATATAGAACTAGATACAGGGTCAGTTGACTGAAATCAGGGTTCAGTCATCTGATGTTGCAAATTCAGTCGACTGAAGTCACAAGTTCAGTCATTTGAACCACTACTGCCTGCTGTATATTCTGTCCAACAAATCTTCAGTCAACTGAACTTAATCTTCAATCGTTTGAAGTCATCTGAAGTCGCACATGAACAGTGTTCAGCTGACTGACAGCAGTGACTCCCCTTCAATGTTTTAGCCATAACTTTTTATGTATAACTTAAAATTATGTGTTCTTGGTGTCAAAAGAAAGCTAAGAGAAAATCCTAAAACTTTTATGTTCATCACTTTTTAAAATAATGAAGTTTTGATAGTGAAAAATATACCTAAATACGGCTGTATCAAAATTGACAGCAAACAGAAAAACCCTTTTTGGTGCTTTTTATTCCAAAAATGATTCTAACCCTTTTAAAATAATTTTTGACTTTTTAAATTCTTTTATAGATATTTTAAAAGGTATTTAGGTCTAAGAAATTAACTTAAGAGTTTCAAAATATTGCAAACGATATTTTAAACATTTAAAGTACTTACATGAAAACTTCTAAAACTTTTCTCATTCTTAAGTCTTCATGTTTTGTTTCTTCAAGCTTCCATCTTTTCTTCAAGCTTTCATATTCTTTGAGTTTTATCACTTTGCCTTTCTTTGGATCTTTTAGTATTTCTTGGCTTTCAACAACTCATTCATGTCTTCATATTCTTCAGGATTTAATATATCATCTTTAAATCCATGCTTGAACTCTTTTAAGCTTCATTTGATCCTCTTGAGCACTTTGACCTTTGTTTTCTCATATATAAGCCCTGAAATATCATTACTCACACAAATACATTAAATTTCACTTGTTTATTAGCATCAAAACAAGATAACAAGATTTCAAGCCTTGTAAGGCCAACAGTTACAAATCTTTGGAGATTGGGGATGCTTTGGCGTATGAAGAGGTGCCCGTTTAGATTCTGGACCGGAAAGTTTAGAAGCTGAGTACCAAGGAGATAACATTAGTGAAAGTGTTGTGACGAAATCTCGCGATTGAGGAAGCTTCTCGGGAATTAAAGATGAAAATACGCCGAAAATATCCACAATTGTTCTGAGGAATAGAGTTTGCAGGATCGGTTTGGGTAAGTATGTAATGTTTCTATTAACTAGAGTAATGATGTGTGGTTAGTCTCTAGGAGAGTTTGTGATATTGTGAGCTCCCGAGGCAGTGTATATGTAACCACGGTATTCCTTCGCCATAAGTGACGGTATGTTATATATTTGGGATGAGGCTACTATGTGGGTGGCCTATGATGACCCAAAAAAATATATATATATAATTAAAGTACAATAATAATAAAATAATAAAAATGGTCATTAAGTTAATATCAATACAGAAGTGTTTTTCTGTAGGATCCTTGATTCCATGTTTGATGCCTAAGAAAGACCTTGTCTTAGCGAGTGCTCAGAGACCATTGCGGCTCAGTCGCTCCCTGGAGGTCGGCCTGATCAAAATGGAATTTCATAGGATAAACAGGATAGACATTGTTCGTACACGTAAATAAGTATATATACATAAAATAGTGTTTTGACAGACATAATTTGTAAAAATACATAATAAGATGATAATAATATAGGTATCATATGTGGGGCCCACAAGACTATGTGGGGTCCACATGAGTTCCGGAGCCACAAGACACTGTTTATATACGTAAATAAGTACATAAAATAATGTTTTGACTAACATAATTTACAGAAATATATGATAAAATAATAATAATATAGGTATCCTATGCGGGGCCCACATGAGTCCCGAAGCCGTATGGAGGTTTACACGAGTCTCGAAACTATGTAGGGCTCATAAAATCGTATGAAGATTATTAGAGTTACGTACGATCCATTTTGGTCTCGAACTTGTGTGGGGCCCACAAGACTACGTGGGGTCCACAAGACCATGTGGGGCCCACATGAGTTTTTAAAATTTAAATTTAATGCTTGTTCAAAAAGAAATAATAAATAAATAAATACTAAAAATAGTTTAAAAATAATAACAATGATAATAATGATTAAGAAAAATAATAAAATAATTAATTAACTAATTGATTAATTAATTAGGTAAGTAGTTAATTAAAAATTTATTTAATGGGAATGGTAGCAAGCACTCCCACATGGCCTCCATCCCCATCCCATACTCAACCCATACCTTGCCCATTCTTTAATTTTTAAAAATTATAATTTCACCCATCTCCCCACACTTCTATAAATTTCATTTCTTCCCCAAAATTTTCCTATAAATAGGGAGCTCTCAACCTTCATTTTTTACAACAATTTTTTAAGGAAGAGAAGGATTAGTGAGTGAAAGAATTTGTGGTGGAGAGAGAATTTTGAGTAAGTTCTCACTCACCCACTCTTTCCGATCTCATATCTTAAAGATAGTTATTGTGTTCGTAGCACACGGTAAAAGAAGAAGGTAAGTAAATTTTGATTATGTTAGTTTCTTTTTATTTTAAATTCATACCCGAGTTTATTTTGTATGTAAATTTTAATTATGTTACTTAGTTCCACAAAATTTCTATGAGTTTATTTTTACGCATATTTAATTATACCAGTTCTATCTTTAATATACTTGCATCTATTTTTGGGTTAAGAAATGTTCCAATCCCCTCGGGTAAATTTTCAGCATTTCTTTCTATTCAAAAATAAAATTATATATATTTTTAACACAAAAATTGTGTGGCATAAGTTTATTTGTACGTTGCATTTTTATGAAAATATGAGTAAAAATGAGATTTTCACGATATTATTTTTAAATTGCATAAATTATAATAAGATGATTTTAAAACCCCTTATGGCAACGAAAGTTCAAAGTTACAGATGCTCGGTACCGCAGCTTAAAGTTTATACGGATCAGAGTGCACCCACACTGTTTACAGAGTGGTTATTTATGTTAGTGGATTTTTCCTGAGTGCACACCTGGTTCCGGACCAGGACTTAATAAGGAAAATCTCACTTAAAGTTTACGTACGTTGATTTAGTTTGATCGGCCAGCCAGCTAAGTCCAGTCTTCGGACCGCACAACCCAGTCATGGGGGTAAACATGACTTACGGCAAACAGGCCTAAAGGTGGTTTTTATAATATATATGTTTATACATATTTAATTACGTGTACAAAGTTACTGATGATTTGAAGGAAAAGTGTAAGTTTACGTGAAAAGGATCATTTTGGTGCTTAAATGACGATCTAAGGAAAACGTATAAGGAAAAGTATATGTATGTTTATCATTAAATATTTTTACAGTTTTAAAGTTAAAAGTTTAATTTAGCAGTTATAGTATATGATTGTAAAAATTTACTGTTGAAATTGATGATAAAAGTTTTATGCAGAAATTTTTAAATTTATGTTTATTCTAAAAGCAGTCTTGAAGTTATAGTATTAATTATTGTTTTACGAAATTCTTTAAAAACTCATTTTGGCCACACACTAATAATAATCTTATTTACTTACTGAGCGTCGTCTCACCCCAATCATATTTTATTTCAGATAACTCTGAAGGATATGTCGGAAATCAGGCTTAGCAAGCATGCGGGTGGGGATTAGAAAAATAAAGATTGATTAGAAATATTAGTATGGTTTCAGATATTTATGTTTGTGTAATTTTTCTTCTTTTGAAATAAATGATTGTAATATGGATAATTAGCGCTCTGGTTTAATAAAAGTTGAGTTTATTTTGCTTCCACTGTAAATCAGTTGTAAAAAGTTAATATCCCAGGCCCCTCGGGGTCGGAGTGTTACATGGCCGCCGACTCTTCTTAGAGTTAGGTATGCGTTTGGGTGTACTAATGAGTTAGTGAATGAGAGATTGCACATTTCGAGGACGAAATTTTGTAATGAGGGGAGGTTGTAAGAACCTGACCCGAGAAATCCAGATTAAACAAATAAGTAAAGGGTAAAAAGGTAAATAAGCAGGCTTCATCGACGAAGTCATTGTTCTTGTCAAGGAAGGCCCTTATACTATTTGTCGTCGAAATTCAGAGGCTCGTCGGCGAAGAGATACCGAGAGATTTTGAGAATTTTGAAATCTCAGGCTCGTCGACAAGGCAACCCCGTCATTGACGAACACCTTTCTCCAGCTCGTCGATGAAGGTGCCGTCTCGTCGACGAGGCTGACCGGGCTAAGGGGTCTATAAATATCAATTTCATTACTTCATGGTTAAGAAAACTCAAAACTCTCTCTCTCTCTAGAACTCAAACTACTCCCTCTCTCTCTCTCTCTCTACCATTCTTCGCCATTCGTCGCTTGTTTCGATGACCAAAAGTTACTACGTGGATTAGGAGGAGAATATCTAAGTTTATAGCAGATCCAATCTTTGTTTTGAGGATTTCCAAGTTTTACCCAAAAATCGAGGTAAGGGTCTAAAACTGTTTTCAATTTAGTAGATCTGTAGTAAACGAGATTATAAAGGAGTATTGTTTTGTGATTTTTAGGTTTTGGGAACTTGGTTCGCTGTTTTGGAGCCGTTTAGTTCATATTTTGGTTATCGGGGAAAGGTAAGGGGATTCTGTTTATACAGTTATTTGTGAAATCTATTTTGGTAAAACTGTGGCTTCCAATGATACGGATGTTTTGGTTACTTATTTGGGAAAATTTAATAGGTAAAATGACGGGATTTTAGGGTTACAATTTTGGGAAAATTTGGGGGTTTCGGGTATCATCTCAGTTTCTATTAAAAAATCATATGTTTGAATAAATCATAGTATAGAGATGACTGTACCTTCATTTATGTTAAACTATATTCTCAAACTAAATGTGATGTGATTATTTATTTACCCAAATAAGTGTGGCATGAGCTTGTATATTGAAATGAGTTGAGTTGTGAAATATTAAAATAAGATATAGGAAATTGAGTTCCAAAATGTTCCAGGTTTTGTGAAAATGTCGAGTTGGAATAATATCGAAGGTCGAGGACAATCAAAGCGAGTTGGATTAACATCGGGCTTGTACTATGCCGGTTTAATACCGAAGGCTTAGATGTTGAGGTGGACCGAAATAATACTGTAGGCAAGAGGTTTGGCTCTAACCGAGGGTGTGAAATACCACCTGTTTGTTCTGGCTTATCACCGAAGGGTGTGTGGCACCATATTTGTGTCGGTTAAACTTGTGGGGGCTTATGCTATGCCAGGTTATTGGTGGTGCCATGTAATGCGACCGACTTAGGCCAAAGAGTGTGACAACACTGGATAGTATGATGTATTTGTGAGATATACTAGAACTGTATTATGAAAATACTGGAACTGTGATATGTTATGTTTTACTGTTGAAATATCACTCATGTGCCCATACACTGATATAACCTGATTCTCCCTTACTAAGAAGTGTCTCACCTTTATTACACAAATGTGTTTCATGTCTTTCGAGTAGCCGAAACTAGCGTTCTGGCAAGTTGGGAGCGTGGTTGTTGGTTAGCGTTGTATAAGTACTTGTGTAAGTATTGAATTGTAGTCGGTGTGTTGTTTTGGGTTATATAGACACTTGAGGGTTATATTTTGTATTGTATAGACTCTGGTATGGTATGTTGAATGTAATAAGTTGAATTATTTCGCTGCGTTGATCATGAGTATGTGCTTGTGTATAGGGTATACGTGAACCCTACGGGGTCGGACCCTCATTTTGTATAGTATCATGGATGTTTGTATGATACAAAGACAGGTTAGGTCACTAAATCACACCCTGGAGCCCATTGCTGGGTTCGAGGCATGACATTTCTAGTTTGGTTGCCTGTGGCTACTGATCGGTCAGCTGAGCTAGGCGATTTTCCAAAGTTTTGAGCTTTCGGTCACTCGGTAAGAAGTTCGGTTGGCTGAGCTACGAACTACGGTCACCCGAGCTCAAATTGAACTAACATTTCGGTCGGCTGAGTACGATGAGTATGGTCACATCCAAGGTTCGATCAACTGAGGAGAGTTTGTTCAAAAACCATTCGGTCTGCTTAGACTTGGTCAACCTATTGACCTCTAGCCAATTTGATCAACTGAGGCATTTTATATTTCCAAGGTTCGGTCACCCAAAACATCACAAAAGTAGCCTTTAAGCATAAACCTATCATGCATGAGATGCAGTTATTGTAGACCATAATATTACAGACCAGAAAACCAAATGCAATTACAATAAAAATTAACTGTCTTCTTCTTTCTTCTTTTGCTCATCTGTCATCCATAGAATATGCCACACGAAATTAGCTTTAAAATCTGTCTTGGCTTTCATTTCCTCGTCCCTTATGTGTGATCTCAAATATGGACATGTTCACATGCTAAATCACACATAAGTTCACTGTTTATATGCACGTATTAACTGCTTATTTGCAAAGTTTCACTAGGTAAAAATGTTGATTTTACGATTTTACGATTTTGGTAAAAACGAGAGTTTTGGTGTATGATCTCCAAATTTTAAAAACTTCTTTATTTGCATTAACCTTAACATAGGAGAGGTTTGAACCCCTTATTTTCCATTTAAATGATATTTATCGAGTTATATGATATATATAGTGGATTTTGACCAAACAAGTGTGACATATGATATGAAATGGAATATGTAAATCTTTTTAAATACGTATATGAACTATGGAAACTGGAGTTCCATTTTGCTATCTGAAAATGTGGAAAACAAGTTTAAGTTATATATCGAGCTTTATATGTAAAAAGGGTTAAATTGAGAGTTTGTGTGCTGGTTTATACCACAGTATGAATGAATGAGTTTGTGAAAATACTGGAACTATACAGGTGATTTATGAATTGGAAACAAGTTAATTCGTTTTATTATAAATTGTATATATGATATTTGAAACCGCAACTTGTTACTATCAAAGCCTTAGAAAGTTTATCGTTATATTAGAGCCTTAAAAAGCTCACCGTTATAAGAGAGCCTTAAAAAGCTCAACGTTATATAAAACCTTAAAAAGCTTAAGCACGGTTCCGTTGCTTTATATTGGATACAGTGCAACCACACATATGACTTTCAGTGTGGGTATCGAGATAGATGGCTCGATTTGGAGTGTGTCACTAGTGGATTAATGGACTAGGTGGTACCAGTCGAACTATAGTAAATCGCATAACTGAAGTCAAGGGGTAGTGTTGACATTTGTTATTATTGTATCTAAGCTGGATAGTGTTCTAAATATGCATATTTCTTATTTGAAAACTAAAATGGGCAAAGTCACAGGTTTGAGTACCGGGCGAAGGGATTGTACTGTGTATGGGTCTATACCCTACCCTAACCTCGGGAACTCTTGCTTGCAACGATGTCTAATTATCTATTGCTAGAAATATATATATATATATATATATATATATATATATATATATTTCCTATATTACAGTATTGAGAATATGCTATATATGTAACTGTTTTCTACTAGTTTGAATACGTATTGTCACACACTAATGTAATATCTTCCACCTTACTGAGAAGTGTCTTACCCCAATATACAACCTTTGTTTTAGGTCCTACAAGACGTCGGTCCTAGTTGCTAGAGGGACTTGTATGGTCGTTTTTTTTTTAACTTACGTAAGTGTTTTGTATATGTAATAGACTTAGTTCAGAATATCTTTTGGAGATTGTAAGAATAGATTATGTTTTTAAGTATGAATGTATGAAATAAGTTAATTAGAAACTCTGGTTTTGTCTATTAGATTCCATATGAATGTTTATATTTTCCATTGTGCATGAGATTAGATATCGGCATTGAAAGGATAGGCCTTTCCCTAACTTGGTATTTATGAGATACCATTATATCTAAGGGGTTACGAGCGACTTATGGGTTGCAAGTAACTTGTGGACGGTTATGTAAGCCATCAATTGCTACTTCCGTGACCGTGCTGAGGACTATTAGTAATTTAGTGGGAATTATGCAAGACACCCAATGTTATCCAAAACTAACCTTACGGCTATCTGCTTCTATGCACATATTTTAAAATATGGACATGTCGATTTTGACTGTATCAATACGTAAATTCAAATATATAATTTTATTATTATTTTTAATACTGATTGATTTTTTTGGAGACAAAGAGACGAGAAAATTTGCACTCTATACGTGTTCACATGAATATGTTTTTAATATATTTAAAAATGGATTTTCTTGTGAATTTCTTACTTTTTGGGTTAGACTTTTGAGCTATGTCTATCCCTGTTAGCTAAACTTTTAACCCTACCATACAACTGGGTACGTATAATCACCATTTAAAAATAGTCAAAAAACAAAAACGTGAAACTATAAATCATGCTAATTGAATTATGTTCACATAAAATGTCAACGCCTTGTAGGAACTTCGTTCCTCAGCCTTCGTGGATAAGGCAAAATGTAACTTTGAAATGGATACCCCAATTTTTAAGTAGAAAATAATAAAACAACTAAAGATGTTTTTCATCACTAATATTTATGCATGACGGAAGCACCTTAATTAACATTGTTTCATATATATTTTTTAAAATTCTATAATATGAGAAGTTTAAAAATAAAATTATTTATTTGCTTGTTAATATTGGGAAAGGACCAAATATATAAAAATTATTAAATTAATCAAAATAGTTTCATTTTTATGAAATGTGTAGACGCCCCATTTTGACCGGGACCCCATATAACGAAAAAATTTTAAGCATTTATTTTACTACTCATACAATTACAGTAGAAGTACAAATACAGTGGAAATATAAGAAAATATAGTGAAATACAGAGAAATATAGGGAAATACAGCAATACAAAGAAGAATATTGGGAAATATACAAGAAAATATTCAAAAATTATTTGTTTGCTTGTTTATATTGGGAAAGGGCCAAATATATAAAATGATTAAATTAATCAAAATAGTTTAATTTTTATGAAATGATTTTGTAAAAAAGAAAAGATTTAATATATAAAGGGGCGTGCTTCCAATAGTCGGCCATGATACAAATTTATATTGATTCTATCATGGGATACCTTGTCCCTAAATTATAATTTAGTAAAAATTTATAAAAATGACGTCCTCTTTAAAAGTTTAATATTAAATTAAGGGACATAGCTATTGACAAATTATTATAGCTTTTAGTACACTCTTTATATTATATTACAAGTTTAATTAGTAAACTCTATAACTGTGTCAAGTAATGACGGTGCATGCATCAAGAGCATGCAATAATTTTTCATGGTAGTTAGATGCGTGCCGACTTTCGTAAAAGTTTTATAGTACTATTATACATGATTACTTAATTTTTAATAATATATTTTTTAAATAATCTTCATTCTCGTATAAATATATTATATATATATATATATATATATATATATATATATATATTGTAGACTTTTTTCTAATATCAGCCAAGAGCAAAGGTATTTTCCCACTATGCTTGCCAAGAAGCCGACCCAAAGCCCAAAGGTGGGTAGATAAAAAGTGTTTCTTGCTTTTATAAGTTAAATTAATTAACTATTACTTAAGTAGTAGGAGAGAATTAAATCATTTCTTAGTTAAAAAATACCAGCAATTTCCCATAACACATTTGATCATAACATCCTGGACCATCCTCCCTAATGGCAAAAGGCTCCAAAAAACCCCCAGGGTGTGGTTCAGGTGGTAGTGCGGGCTGCGGAGTGCCTTTCACGAGATCAGGTGTTCAAACTCTCTCGAACTCGTTTCCGCCCCTGGACTCATGAATTTACCCTCCCTTTGGAGTTGTGGGGTCAACTTCAAGGAGCACAGGATTAGTCACGTGGACCGTAAAACGGACGCGTGGATACCTGGTGTGTATTCCAAAAGGCTCCAAAAAAAAAAGGCTCAAAAAAAAAATAAGAGTCTCAATGACGTCATTTAATAAGCGCTGTAACTAAAATTATGTTAAATTTACCAAATAAATAGTGATGATATGCGCTATATACAGTATTCAAAAAATACTAAATACCTTTTCATCACATTAATATTATAAAGAAAAATACAGGCCTTGTGATGTCAAGGGCCAATAGCACCTGCCTAGATTTTGTAGTAAGAGCTTCATACTGCAAAGCTCAATCAAGTGTTGCCATGGACCCATGTCATCGTAGATCTGACTTACACAGTCCTATTTTAAAATTCTCTCATCTCATATGGGATATTCTTTTCAGCGTTTTGTATAGCCATGGTCTAATTCACCTAACAAGCTCGGCACCTAAAAAGTCTACAATATATATATATATATATATACATTCTAGTCTCACTCTTTACTACCAGAGTCTAATTCACCTAAAAAGCTCGATCGAGCTCTGGGCAGTCCGCTGAATTCCCACATGCCGTAGTTGGTTTAATTGTCTTCTTTTCTAAGATCAATCGAGTTGTTATTATTTTTTTCTAATAGGTAGGAATTAATGGGGGGGAACTCGCCATGCGCGTCCTGCAAGTTGCTCCGCCGCCGGTGCGCCCAAGACTGCATCTTCGCCCCTTACTTCCCCTCCCACGATCCCTACAAGTTCGCCATCGTCCACAAGGTCTTCGGCGCCAGCAATGTCAGCAAAATGCTCCAGGTATGAAAAAAAAAAAATTATACGTATCTGTATCAGGTTTCAAAGTTCAGGCTACAAAATGTGTAAATTGACGCATTGTCGTCCTAGGTAGATCTCAATAGTTGGAATTCATCCTCAATTATTTAGCTTTTTGGTTTTTTTTTTGGATCATTGATGATGATCAGGAGCTGCCGGAGCAGCAGAGAGTGGACGCAGTGAGCAGTCTGGTGTACGAAGCAAATGCGAGAATGAGAGACCCAGTGTACGGGTGCGTGGGAGCCATAAGCTACCTGCAAAACCAAGTTTCCCAGCTGCAGATGCAGCTGGCGGTGGCTCAGGCCGAGATCCTCTGCTTTCAGCTCCAGCAGGAGGCAGCTGCCGCCGCGCTGCCGCCACAAACACCATCACCACCCCACCAACTAGTACCCGTTCAGGCGGCGACAGGATCTACGGTGGCAGCAGCTAATGAGAATAAATTATTTCTCGTTCAAAACAACAATAATAACCTGCTTCCCCTTCCACATCACAACTACTGCTTCAACGTTGCCTCTAATTCTAGCAATGGTGTAATTCATGAGTCTCTCAAGAGAGATACTCTCTTTGGCCATCCTGACATGGTTTCCTAATCATGTTTAAGACAAAAAAAAAAAATGCTCTTTCGTTTCGTAATTAAAAGCGTTTTGCCCCTTTTTCATTACATTAGTATTATAATACTATTTTAAGTTTCAAAATTTACGTACGTAACTTAAATAAAAATAAAAAATAAAAAAGAGGGTCAAAAGAAATAAAGAATGGGAAAGAAAAACATTACAAACAACGTGAGGTCATTTGTTTGTAAAAATTTATCAGCAGAAGTTTCCTCTGCAAGGTAGATTTATATATTATAATATTAGGGGATTGGTGGACTTTACAACCAATAAAATCTAAGAACAAAGTCTTCATATTTTACAAGTAATCTGTAGGCTGCAGCTCTTACTAGATGCTATGCAATTAGCACTTAATCAGCTATACGTGTAAAATTATTTCTTAATAGGATGACGATGTATCTGAATTCAAATAAAAACTATATTATATTTTTATATAAATTCCCGTGCATAACATAGCCTACACCATTAGTGGCTGGGAACCTAGCTATAATCATGGATGCTAAGTCTCCATCACTTAAAAAAAAAGTGTTTATAGCACCCATCACTTAAACAAAAAATAGTGTTTCATAATTGCATTTTTGATAACTGCTTGAGTAAATTTTAAAAAATAATTTAAGATAACTTTTTGACCACTTATAAATGAAACCTAATTTAATTCTAGAATGAAAAAAAGAACCATCTATTAATTTAACTTAATATTAAAAATTGAAAATACCTAATTTAATTAATAATATTATTTAAACATAAATTAATATTAAATGTCATAGATATATATTAAGAACAAGATTATTTTCGATTAAAAAATAATATTATATTATTTTTACTTAAAAAATATTTAAAAAAATGACAGCCCGGTGCACAAAGCTCGTGCATATGCAGGGACCGGGAAAGGGACGAACCACAATGGGTCTATAATACGCAGTCTTATCTTACATTTTTGCAACAGGCTATTTCTACGTCTCGATTCCGTAACCTCCAAGTCATACGGCGACAACCTTACCATTGCGCTTAAGCTCCCCTTCACTTAAAAAATATTTAAATAATTAAAAATAAAAATTAGCATAATTATTAATTTTAAATATATTAAAAATAATCATATATTATTTTATTTTGTATTATAACATATTAATTATTAATAAATATGATTAGATTTTGGAATGAATGAAAAGAACCATATATAAATTTAAATTAACGTTAAATAAATTAAAAATTTTTAATTTAGTTATTGATATTACTTTTAGCATAAATTAATTATATTATAAATTAATATAATAGTAATGTTTAAATATTTAAATTTTAATTATAAAAATTAATATAATTATCAATTATTAATGAAATATAATTCAATTCTGGATTGAATCTATTAATTAAAATTATCGTTAAATATATTTAAAATTTTAATTTAACTAATAATAATAATTTTATCATAGTGAATATGATAATAATATGTTATATATCTATATATATATTAACAAGATTGTTGTTAATTAAAACTAATAATCTTATATTATTTGATTTAATTAAAATATTTAAATTCTAAAAATAATTAAAATAAGTAATAATAAAATTGTCACTTAAAAAAATATTAACATCTTAATTTATAATATAAGTAAAACTGATCATATTGCGCCCTATAAAATAAGTATTCAAATACTAATTTTAAACATAAACAAGCAACAATTTCAGCATCTATTATTAGTACTTATTAAATTTAGTACTTTTTATGAAAATCAATTTTGCATAAATAGTTACAAACGATTCCTAAGCCTCTCATGCATAACTTATGTAAAATATTTTATTTTATAAAATTATTGTTCTATAATTATTCATTTATAATAATAAATTACTATTAATTTAAACATAATATTAGAGTACTAATAAGAAACAACTCAGACCCTTCACTATACTCTCAATTGAGTCTCTCTCTCCCAAAAAATTTGTGTATGTGGTTTCCCATGTTTCTTTTTTATTACATAGGAACTCCAGCCACCAACAAGTCTTTTGAACCCCCTGGTGCGGCACCAAACTTACGAATCAATGTCCTCCCCCTAGGTCTCGTTGATCAGGTAAAGTCCAGAATGCGGACACGACTTCCGTGCATCAGTTGGACGTTCGGCTAACCCGACCCCCGAAACACATCTTCATTACTATCCACGATCCCCGCTGGCTCACAGAAAACTCTCACCATCTACGGTCCCCGCTGGCTCACAGAGCGAACTCTCACCATCCATGGTTCTCGCTGGCTCACAGAGTAAATTCTCATTATCCACAGATACCGCTGGTTCCGTGAGTGTATCTACTTGAAATTGAACTTCCAATGCTCCTTCTTATGTACTGATGCCTTTTCATCGCTCCATGCCCATGGGGGCATGTGGTTTCCCATGTTGTAGCAACTTGAGTTGGTGAAATTTCAATATACAAACATATATATATATATATATATATATATATATATATAAGTGTTAAAACTTGATATGAATTATTGTACCACAAACCTAATAATTTAAATTTATATATATAAAAGTGTTAAAACTTGATATGAATTATTGTACCACAAACCTAATAATTTAAATTTTTAGACACACTAATATGGTACCAAAGCTAATTACAAGGATGTCATGAGTACTAGTTATATTATATTTTTATAATGGCATTATGCATATCTGGCCGTCTGTGCATCAACTAGTATAATTACACGTGTGCTCCATAATTCTCAATTTTCATAATTTTTTGTTCTAAAAATCGATAACATTCATTATTTTCAGTATATTTTTCAGTCATTAGAAAATAACAACAAATATTTTTAAAAAAAATTAAAATAAAAATAGAGAATAAAAAATCCCCTCACGGCAAAAGAGAAGCTGCAGTTTGATTGACAATGCATAAAAATTGCAGCAAGGCACACGAGTGACAGCATGTGGGGCAGCGTGGCCTTGCCCACACAGCTATACCCAATGAGGGGCTGCCACCCAGCAGAGAAGGGGAGGAAAACAACATGCGGGAAAGGAATGAAAAAGAAACAAAGAAGAGAGATAGGAAAAGACAGGTGATTCTTCTCATGGGCGTCGGGGAAGGAGCCCCCCACGCGTAAAAATGGATTTTGACATATTCCCGCCCCGTCCCCCCCAATCAAATCAGGGGCATCCAGCATTGTTCAGCAGTCGACAGTCTATTATGTTTGTAGATTCCACTCTATTTCTTTCTAATTCCATCGACTTCAAATTCCTATAATCCAACTATTTCCTAGGACGCCTAGGCACAGAAATTCCCGTAAGATCCTACTTGCATGGTCATTGAATCCCACTCTTCAATATATGTTGTGGCATATTTTTTCTTTTAACCTTTGAGTTGACACCCTTTTCTCGGACACTTATATTAACCAAATGCATTTTAACGTCACACAAGCCAATAGAAATGTAACACATGCAAATGAAGGAAGTGAAAATTTTTATAATTCAAATGTTTTCAAATTATCTAGAGCATGTCTATCTATTTTTTCCCACTTTATATGATAGCGTGTGTGTTTGAACCTTTCAGTACTCAATTAATCTATGTAGAAACAAGTTCATTTCTATATTCTATCAATTTAAATGTTAAGCTTTAATTTCAGTTAGAATATCATTACCTTGAAGGCTTGAATATTAGAATCTAACCAAGAGAACTTTGAACATACGGAGCGGGAAACCGTCGCCTATTTTTATAGAACTACTAATGGATTGTAGTTATTTGTGTGATACAGTGATCTTGATGGCTCTTCAAGCATCCAACTCATCTACCGAGTTATGGTATACTCTTTTTATCCCTCTTCACTAGTTTTAACGAAATATTCATACAACTCTAGATAACTACATGGTAACTTATATTGTTGCACATGTGTGTGTAATGGCTCTAACAAACAATAGGATCACAGAATCATATGATTTAAACTTTAATTGATTCGGAGCCTAGCTCCCTGTTTCACCTCCTAGGAGATTAGGGTACGACCCTCCTTTGATAAGGATGCTCTTTTGAGTTTCTGTGGAGGCTTTTAGGGCTAGGTTGGGGAGGGGAAGTCCAGCGTGATCACCAAACACCTCTTAGAGGGTAAATTTAGAATTTACTTGCAAATGGCAGCTTGCTTACAATTCCACATTAGAGCATGAAGCTTCCCAACTCCCAAGTGATGAAGAAAGGTTGTAAACAGCTGAGAATGAATTGAAGGAGAATAATAATATCAAGTCAAACTATATAAAAAAGCCAAGAGAATCAGAATCTTTCCTTTACCCACCAGCATCGATTGTCACTTGTTTTCTCCTACTAACCGTGAATGGAAAGACAGCTTGCCTTCAAATCTCATTTCTTCTTTTGGATTCATTCCTCTAAAATTGTTCCTTCCTTTTTAACTTTTTAACTAAAATTTGCTTCTTCCTTCTCTCTTCCCCATCCCCTGACCAATCAGAACATGCCGGGGTACAAAAATGTCATTTTGCATGACAAATAAGAGCTTCAATTATTCAAAAAATGAATCTGCTTTTTTGGAAAAGACAAATGTCCCAGATCAGTGTAATTAAGATCTTAATGCGCCCCTCAACCTCTGCTCTGGATCTTTTTTCTTCTTCTTTTTTGTATTTTTATTTTTTTGTTTTGGGTTGAACCAAATCGAACAATCAATATATCATTTTCAACTTCATAACATTTGAATTATGTAACTCTAATGTTTAATTCACAAAATAAAATAAGTTAGACATAACATTAATAGAAGATAAACGGAGGGAAGGACCGTTTAAAGGTTTGAAAATTTGAAACGTAGGCCAAGTCATGCACCAGCAAAGAGGAGCGAGCGAGTTATTGTAAATGATGCTAAAAGAGGAAGATATAAACCTTAAATAATTAGAAATGAGGAAAGATTTAATGGATCTTAAATTGGTCAAAAAAATTCCCTCGATCATGTGAATTCACAAAAAATTGATTCATATAATCGCCCCCACATGGTAGGACTTATGGCTTATTATTGTTACTGTTGTCACAATCAAATGATAAGAATTTGAATAGAAAACATGTAGAAATCAAGTGATAAATTAAATTATATTCCTAGTACCAAACGTGTAGCAAGATTAGAAGGTGAGAATCAAATCGTACTTGAGATAAGATAATTTTAGACAACGTCACTCACGTAAAAGTTTATCTTATTCCATCAAATATAAAATAAAATGATATATATTTTCTTCAAAAAAATTGAGAATGATTATTCCTCATCTATTTCATATTATGATTTTTTTTATCTTTTTGCATTTTCATTTGTTGTAAGATGGCAACATTTTTTCCCCCCGGGGGGGGGGGGGGGGGTGGTGGGTGTGGTCAATCTCTATATTATGAAAAATCTATTCCTAGAAATTGATATTTCGTGAACCGAAAGTAACCTAAATAGAATGAACATGATATACTAGACTAGAATGACAAGGTACAAAAAAGTGTACTTAAAATAGTTTAATAAGGGTGAAGTTGTTATTAGACATTTGTTTTTGTTTGGAAAGGTTAATCGATCTAGAATAACTTCGTTCAGACCAAGTGGCTTTCATCACATCAAAATTTATAGCTTATAATAAGAGTAATACTCAAATTCTTTAAACAACAACAGTTCAAATGCTGCAAACCCACACCAAGTCCCACCTCATGAGCCAATTGTTGCTGAACCTTGGCAGCAACCTCTCCAGCCTCCGTGACTGCCTACAAATTCTGGGTGTTGAACTTGTGCATTTGGCTCCGATACTATTTGTATGACCTATGGTCTATAGTTGCACCAAAAACTATAGCTAATGACGAGACTGCCGTTCAAATCCTTTAAACTTACCCAAATTCCATGTTTCAACCATAACTTGTCCCATACCCCAAGCTCTGTCAAACAGGCTAATTGCTATTACGTCTTGACCAACCAAACTTCAACAAAGAGAGTGAGAAACGATTTACAGCATTCCAACTTTCCAAGAATATTGCTATCACAAAAGAGATACACCTAATGACACTTGAGACTTTGTTGTTATAGAATGAAGCACCTACCCATATATTTGCAAAACAAAGCACATAGGAAAGATTATTTTACGACTCCACACAACTCTATTGTAGAACTCTATTTGAGAGCACACATTTGAAGTATTGGATTTAGATTTTTACAAATTTGAACAAAACTCAATACAATTTTATAAAAATTTGCATGAATTTTATATTGCATTTTGTTCAAATCCACATAAATCCAAATCTAAAATTCAAACTCTAAAACTTTCCAACCACATGGTAAAGCATTTTGATCCTACCAAATACCACATAGATTCCTTACTATTTGATACCACAATGGGTACCTCATTCACAATAAAGTTCTACTAAATCTGCTACTTTAAGTGAATGAACCAAACATCTAACCCATATAATCCATCCCTATCATCCCATCATCCTCTATTGCAAAGAAACTGTGCTTTATTAACATAAGAATTTATCTATGAAAAACAAAAGAGTCGAGTCCAAAATCATTAAAGCACTCCCTCAACAGGAAAATATCAACTAATGAATTTTTCAGCTTCCAGATGCGCAGAAATTTTTAATATTTTGTTTTCTCGGTTATTGTCCCCAATTTTCTTGTGATGTAACATCCATGGGTTCCAAGTTATACAACAAAGTCAAAATACAGTATTCAGTACATATATATAAATAAAAAGAGAGAGAGAGATGTCATACCCGATGCCAGCACTGAAACCAAAACTTCATTTTGGACCAAACAAATCAGTTGGGCACCAGTTCCCTGCAGCGATTTTAATAATAAAATCTGACAATTCTATTTGAAATTTGGGCAAATAGACCACGCAGTTAGCCCTCAATTCAGCTCAAAGAAATATTATGGCACATACACTTTGATAAGTTATCTCAAAAACAATTTCATGATACAAATTGCAAAATTCAATTTGAACCACACATCCCTAATTTTGGGGAGCAACTCAACACCACGTCTGTATTAGATATATGAGTACTACATGCCTTCCTCATCAAAAGTGAGCCAGTTCTAATTGCTTCTTAATTATGTTCCAACAAAAAAATGTCCTTACCTAGATGGTACAAAGAAGAAAAAATTGTGTTGCTGAGGGAAAACAGTTGAGGAATGCAAGTCAAGAGTATAACATATATAGTCATATTTAGAAGCATAAACACCTTAGGAAACATATGATAAATAAAAGGCAACAACATCAAACCTCCGTCAGTAAGCCAGGACATGAAGAAGGAAACAACTTCACTAACCTTCAACATCAAATTGAAATGATGCAGAAGCAGCCAGATTCTGGCAAAGCCCCTATCAACGCTGCAATTGAATAATGAATCTGGGGCTTAAAAGTGCCAGAAGGAACTCTGAAATCAGTTTCTCTGGTACATTTGTGTTTTACATACATGCCTCACCCTGACATACCCTAATGCAAACACAAGTATTCAGAGCTTTCGATTTGTAAACTGAAGAATTTTTTCATTGCTTCATACTTGGAAACAGTAAATATCATTCATTATTTAAAGCTTTGGGCATTAGGATGCAATTGCTTCACAGGTTAAAGGATTCAAGTCCAAACATGGATTAAAACTTTTGAAACTAAGCAGATTTGAACAAAATTCGGAGCAGCTAGTATTGAGTTTTGTTCAAATCCAAGGACTCAAATTTGTATTCCCAGATGCACAGTCACTCTCTTTTGATGATGTTCAATCCATTATCTGGATCTTTGATGCTCTAAACCCTCTCAAAAGTTTCCACCTATCCATAATTTTACGTTTCTCTCTCAGGCTTTCTTATCATAGCTTGCCTTCAGTCCCAGAACTTCCCCATGTCTGAAATCACAAAATGGGAGCTCATCATGTGATTCAAAACAGCTCATCTGTCCCTGTTAGCTTTGCAAACTCGCTTTCATCAATGGCTCCCTTTCTTAGCTTTTTCAGCAGGCGGTAGTCCTTTGCTAACTCCTCTTCATCTTCAATTGTCTGAGCAGCACGTCTCTGCTTGGCTGTTTTCTTCCTCATCCCAGTAGCCGCGGCATTTGGGGCAGTGTTGGCCTTCCGTGGTTTTGGTTCATGGTGTTGTACTGCTTTCTTTGCTTGCAAATTCTTCTTGCGTTGTTTTTCGCGAGCTTTATCCCTAATGGTTTTTTGAAAAATCAACTCAATATCACAAGCTTATATTGAATTGAAGAAATTCAATTTTAAGAGTACATGTTTAAGGGCTATATGCACAAGGAAGTATGCCTAGTCTTCATGTTAAGTCAACTGAAGATGAGACACTACCCGGAGCTATATAAACAAAGCACCTAAGCATAGGTTCTTTTCAAAGGAGAGAGAGAAAGAGACTTTAAAAACTTTTGCTCCCTATAAACATTGACTGATTAGGAAGTGAAAAGAAATTTTAAGGAGATATAAAATGTAGTGATTCCAAAAAAATAATAATAAATTAATTAATTAATAAAAATTTAAAATTTAAACTTAAAATTGAATTAATTAATATTAATTAAATAATATAATATAATATAATAATATATTATATATATATAAGATTATCACCTGAAGCTTCAGGATTTCAACATCCAGAGAACCCCCTCCCCCCCCCCCTCACACTAACTCTCTCTCTCTCCTCTGCTTTCTCTCTCTAGATTGAGCGGCGGTCTTAAGGTCAAATAAGAAAACGGACACCCCCACGAGGTCCCGGCTTCGATTCTTAGCAAATTAATCGGAGCAAATTTTTTATTTGGAAATCCTAAGCACCACTCCAAGGCTAAGGTGAGGAGTACAAATTATGTCTGTTGTTTTAAAAAATTTAACCAATTAAATTGTAGTATTTGATTATATCAGATTTTGGGAATGTTTTAGGATTAAGTTAAATTGTAGGGATTTGATGAAATTAGATTGTGGGAATATTTTGGGAATTAGATTAAACTACGGGGATTTGACCATATTGGTGTTTTTAAATATGTTAAAAATTAAATTTAAATATGAGAAGTGGAACATACCCGTGTTTTTGTTAGAATCTAACTGATTAATTGGAGTACGTGGGCTTAGGAAATGTTAAAATAATTATAATTTCGAGGTAAAGCTAATTAAACATAGGCATGTGAATACAGGAATTTGTGCAAACGCCGTGGGCGTCAGTTTAGGATCCTTGCAGGCACATTACTAGAAAAAAGGTAAGGGGAATTAAATTATGTCAAGAATTTCTGAAAATTAATTGATTAAATTAAAGTATGATATAAAAATATTATACGTGATAGTCTGACTTATCAGACATATAAGAAATAATAGTTTTGGGACTATCCTATGTTTTACTGGATAATTATTATATTGTTAAATATTATTGAAAAACCTGTGTGGCATGAGAAAGGATTTTGATTACTATAAAGTGAATCTGTGAATATATATTATATGATGAGACGTGATTTATGTTGAGATAAAAAACAAATATGTTTTAAATAGATATGTTGACATGAGATATATACAGATACGTTCTACATTGATATAATGATATGAGTTATATATAGATATGTTTAATACAAATATATTGGGATGAGATATATATAGACTAGTTTTATCAGATATGATGATATGTGATATATATACAGATGCAAATTTCATTGATATGTTAAAATGAGATATACACAGACATGATGAAATATGATGAACAGCCATGAGTGTCATTTACACATGGACACTCATGAGCTTGAGCTTGTTTATGAGAAATGAAAGCTTTTGGAAAGATGTTATTATGTAGACTGAGTGGTAGAAATGAGAACCCGGTGGTTAATGATATGAGAGCACGGTACCGTTGCTAGTGATTGAGTTA
This sequence comes from Malania oleifera, assembly GCF_029873635.1. Taxonomy (NCBI): domain Eukaryota; kingdom Viridiplantae; phylum Streptophyta; class Magnoliopsida; order Santalales; family Ximeniaceae; genus Malania; species Malania oleifera. The sequence continues at coordinate 2,441,969 of NC_080426.1, read as the reverse complement.
GTGCAACCACATAGCTTGGGGAGCGTGTTGGTAATGGAAGTCGATTGAGCATTCGGAGAGATGTTGACTGACCCTAAGTCCGGACCAGGTTGCAGTGGGCTAATCGTACTACATACGAGGTATTTTACTGAGCATGATCATATATACGGGAAAAATATATAGATGCAAACGTGTATATATGGATATGAGTACAATTTCTATGATTTCTCAGTTAGGTTAATTTTTATACGAACATGATATGATACACTAAAACTCATTTGCCACACACTAATAATAATTTATTCCCGCTTACTGAGAGGTGTCTCACCCCAAGGATTTTTAAACATTTCAGGAAGTCCAGAACGCCAGGCGGAGCGAGCTCCGAGACAGCGGAGGCTTAGATTTCCATAGTTCAAGGTATGTTTTATTTTTGGGACTGGGGATATGTTCGTATGACCCTTGGGATAACTCATGGATTTTTGGGAGTTATATGTACTTTTGTGGAAACTCTAGAACTCTAGTATTATACATAAGGATTAAAAGTTTTATATTTTTCCGTTACATTGACTTTGATGATGATATTGTGGTATTAGAGATGTATGGTTATAATATATATATATATATATATATATATATATATATATATATATATATGGTTGAAAAATCAGGGCGTCACATAAAATTAGAAGACAGTTCCAGTCACAGGAGCCATTTTCCCATGAATGGAACAAGGTTCCTTGCAGATCCATTTACTTTGTACTAGTAATGCCACATGCATGGCACATGTTTGCATGAGAATGATATTATGCAAAATATTTTTATAATTCTTTATTAAGTATGAAGTTTCAAATTTACTCATAAAAATTTATATTTTGTTTAAAACTATAAAATACAAGCATAAGCATGAGATACTATTATGGCACTACATAAACAGATGGACAAGAAAAATCTTTAAGATACATAAAAAATAATGAATCTCAATATCCGACTTCTTCTAATGATAATATTAATAAATTTATTGCATTTTTAAATTGTGATTTTCTATTAAAATCTTCCTAACTATTTTTTTTTTTTTAAACTTAATGATCAATTAATAAGTTTTTTAAATCTCAACTAAATTTAATATTTATTATTTGGGGTACTTCTAGGTCTATAATTTTATGTCTAAAATTTATTTTTCAAAATTTATATTACCATTTCACAATACTTTTAGAGGCCATTTTATTATAGGATATAATTTTTATTTAGTAAATGATTTAAAAAATTTGTACTTTTATATATGGTATGCATATAGCAAGTTTATTTTGATTTTTAGCTAAATCTATTTTCTTTTTTTACGTTCAAACATTTAACTTTTCAATTTATTTTTCAGAATTTATATTACTATTTCACAATAATTTTAGAAGCTATTTTATTTTAGGATATACCCTTTGTTTAGTAAATGATTTACGCTACTTGTACTTGTATATAGCTAGTTTATTTTGATTTTTAACCAAATGAATTTTATTTTTTTATATTCAAACATTTAAATTTTCCAAAAATAGATTATATAAATAGAATTTTATCTAATTTTGGTTTAATTTATTTTTTCTAAGAATATTTTGTCATACTTTCAAAATATAAGGATAGTTTTTCCATAAAATAATTTATCCTACTTGTATTTTTAGTAATTCATAAGATAGGTATAGATATAGATATAGACACCCATACACACATATTGTTAGTTTATTATATTTTTTAACCAACTGAAAGTTTTTTTTCTTTTATGTTAACAATAACTTTGAGACATTCTAAGTGTAATTTTATCTAATTTTGATCGAGTTACTTAAAAATATATAAATTTGCTTCTCTTAGAATTAATTTGGTCTTATTTTCAAAAGATTAGGATATTACTACACGGAATGATTTATACAATCTACATTTGTATATATAGTATAAAAATTCATTTTCTTTTATAAATGTTTAGCCTACTTTTAAAAGATTTAGGATACTTTTGTCCACATATTGATTTACACAATTCATACTTCTATATAAAAGTATTGGAATTTACTTCTATTAAGAATTTTTTGTCTTACTTTCAAAAGATACGGATATTTTTGTCGACAAAATGACTTATACTATTTGTACTTTCATGTAGAGTGTAGATACTCGGAAGGTATAGTAGAAGAGTACAAGAGAGTGCATACTTATACTTGATCTCCTCCAAATTGATATCTTCAACAGGAGCAAAACCCTCAGTTGAAAGCGAGTGATGCTTTACCTCAGGCATAGAAGGGAGCTGCAGTAAGCCATATCCCATGGCCAATTTACCAATTTCAAGTTCTTTCCACCTGCAAATACAAAGAGAGATTCAAAACAAACACACAAGGAAAATGAACAAAAGGACATGTAATAATTTTAAAGTAGAGAATGAAGCACTGTGAGCACCTGAAAATGTAAGAGCAGTGATGCTCTTTATATCCACGAATGAATGAGACAAACGCCCTAAGTCCTTTCTCCATTACATCACGGTCCTGCTTTGCAGCAGACCGTATCTAAACCAACATATTTCCACAGCTTCAATATGATGTGAAATTATTTAACACAATAAAAAATAAAAATAAGAAGAATATCACATCCATGCATGCGACGCATGCACACAGACAGATGACTGAAAAGCAAACGCATTCAAATTTTCCAAGTAAAAGGTATGAGTGTTATGGGAAAATGCTCACATTAGGAACAATATCACAAGCCTCATCAGAACATTTTCTCTCTTCAATAGGCACCCTTCTTAGACGCAAGAATTCTACATAAGCCTCCTCCTGTGATGATATGCACAAATGCCGCCATTGTAACCAAATCATTAAATGCAAGCAGTAAGAAAGATAAAGATAAAGAATTAAAGGTGAAATTATCAAACAAGGAATAAATAACAGTGACAAACAATTGCTGTGATAAAAAAAAAAATGAAAAATGACACATGAAAGAAGAAAACACGACACATGCATGAGAACAAACCTTTGGTAATAAGAAAACAATGGCATTTCCTTCCCTGCCCATCCGAGCAGTTCGGCCAACTCTGTGTATAAAAACGTTTGGGTCCTGAGGAGGGTCATACTGCCCAAAAACAAAAAGAAAGCCCTTTTGAGATAAACAAAGAATTATATTAAGAAAGAAAGAGAATAGATACAAAAGGGAGGGCAAGGCATCTCCACTAAACAAGGAACAATAACAAACCAAAAACAAGTGTTAAAAAGAAGAAATAAAAGGAAATCCAAAACAAATAATGAAGTACGACTCTCCAATCTCTCCGTATATCATTCACAGAAACTCCTCAAAAGAGCCCTTCGCTGGACACCAAAGTGAACCTATTCTGAAAGCCTACAAATAACAAGAACTACAGCCATTAAAATTCAAAATGTGCCAAATTTATGCAAATACAGCACAATTCCAAAGAGAACCTCTACAGCAGCGGCATAAAATGTCCAAATAAGATGGACAAACCTACAGGTCTCCAAAAATTCCAAACAATTTGTACCATATCTCTCATGAGAACACACAATGCAAAACAGTTGAAAAATAGCCTCCCCATTTCAATAACACGCAAGCACACAACAGAAGATAAAAAATTATCTGACCACCTCTGTAATGACTAATTTGTCCTTAATATTAAGTAGTTCAATAAGCAATAGTCACCCCAATCCAATAATGAGCACGCACATCAGTAGATAAAATGTTATTTGACCTTCACTATAAAAAGTGTCCCCTTTAGTACTGATCCTTTCAAAATTCCACCGTAAAAAGATTTGATTTTGTATGGAATCTTAGATTTTCAAATAAAAGAATGGCAATCAGCATTAAGAAACAGAAGTCAAATTAACAAAATCCAGCTTTACCACTCCCATGGAAAAAAAAAAAACAAGAATATTCAACATCAGAAAACAATATTACTAGTCTTTCTCTCATTCAAATTTTTTAGCAAAAATGAAATTTCAAGAAACCACATTCCAATGAATTACAGAATCCAAAATAGGAGCATCATAAAGATTACATAAACAGAAAAGATCAAAGGGGCATTCCCAACCCAAAGGCCCTTCCAAATCTGAATGTGCACTCCATTACCAACTTTATACCTTCCTTGGGAACTGGGAAAGGAAAAGGGGGATGAGATATCTGAGAAAATAAGTTTGCACGGCTAACATTAAGCCCTGCTCTAGTGTCGCCTCCATTCTCCTGAAACCTGGATTGCCTAATGCCGGAGGGAATCAGGGAAACAATGCTGTCATTTTCCCAGTAAAGAGATGTTCTTAGGCATACAGGAACTATATCAAATAACAAAATCTCTTTCATTAACACCACCCCAAGACCACAACGTCTCTAACTTTGAGAGCATCATAATCCTAAACAGAGATGAATTACAAAGGAATAGAAGAAAGACTGAAAGAGAGGCCTGAATCAATCAACAACTGAATTCTTCTACTAACCAAGAACTTTGCCTGATTTCTGCCTCCAACTAATCTCCTCCCTCGTAAAAACTTCCTCAGACTCATTCTGCAGCTAAATTCTTCTTTTAACCAAATCTGTGGAGAGAAACCTCCTCCTCTGATCTATCCAGACTACCAATTTCCTCCCGAATATAATTCTGACATCTCCAAACACCTCCGAATTCCAAACTTTTAACTTATCCTTAACAAAACGACACACTCTTCCCACCAACAGTGGGACCAAATCAACAACCCCAAAATGAGACGACCAAATTTTCTCAAAGCTGAAAGAAGTGGGAGCCCACCTAGCAGGACTAGACTCAAGAACATCAGGAATCAGAATGATGATCAAATTGCAGCCCTCTAAAGATAAGTACTTTAGCCTTCAAAACTTGCAACCTGCCATCAAGGATATGATTATCATACAATTCTTACAAGAAGATCCTAAACTAAGTAGAAATGCAAATTTATTGGTACTGGTGTCCTAGTAAGAGACTCAAAATGGACTTTTAAAATACATATATATATTGGAAGTACAAGGCAACAAGTTCAAGAAACACGATGGATGTTTTTGCTTGTCACTGTTGTCAGAACTGCCATAGCTGGAAGGCTTATTCTATTACCACCCAACAAGTTCAGATGTCAATATCTTATTTATACAAAAATAGTCAAGAGTCATAAAAGTATTACTAAGCAGAGTGATCATTCCCTTCAAGGGAACTTATGGGAAGAAATGATGCTGGATAATTTTGGTAAGTATTTGTCTAGAGTAACTTAATATTAGCTTTGAATCAAGCCCATTTGGCCAAAGCAGTTGGAGCTATTTTTGTTAATATTATTCTTAGTTTTGTTTTTGCAGGTCAAGGAGTCTCAACCACAGTTACTATTCCAATTTTTTTCACTAGGATGGTTTCTAGTTTACTTCTGAAAAATATTCTAAAATATTCGATGCAAGTTCTTCCTAGAATTGTTAGTTTTAGATAAAGGAATAAGACTGCCTGCCTAAGAATATTAAAAAGAACTGGGCATTTTGAGAATAACACTACTTTTCGCAAGAAGTCACTAAGTAAAGAGGGCATGGGAATGGTGGGAGGGAGAAAAGGAGGAAGAAATGAAAGATCCCTTGATTGGTTGGAAGGTGAGAGATGGGGGGAAGGGAGGGGTGCATTTTGAGAAGAATAACACTGTGTTTCACTAGAAGTCATCAAGTAAGAGGGCATGGGCATGGTGGGAGGGGAAAAAAGAGGAGGAAGTGAAATATTCCTTGATTGGTTGAAAGATGGGGAAGGGGGGGAAAAGAGGTGCATTTTCCTTTCAGGTAATCAGAATTCTCTCCGACCCCCCCCCCCCCACCCAAAAAAAAAAAGGGGGGAAATGTAGGAAAGATGAGAAAAAGTGTAGTTCCTTCTTTCTTTCTTTTTGGGTACATATCAAACCATGATTTATTTCCCTTTTCTTCCATTTCCCTACACAACCAAAAACATCAAAGAATGTAGCAACCTTTCCCTTTCCTCTCATTCCCCTTCCTCCCAACTTCTCAGTTTCTTTCTCTCCCCCGCCTTGAAACCAAACATAGTATAGATTTGACAATTTTTTTGTTTTTTTTTTTTCCACAAGGACTCTCAGATCACTCTTTCAGTCCTCAGCAGGATTCTTCACTTTTGTAGTGATTAGACACAGTTATTATGGTGATGTATTCCCCTTACATGTGTCTCCTCCACAGTAACTTCCCAGTTCCCACTGATCTCATTTCAATTTATTTGCAGTCATCAAATTAATTTTCTGCATTTTTATCTGGATATAGTCAGAAAAATATTTTTAATCATACCCTCCCCCTCAACCCCACCCCCCCCCCCCCCCAAAAAAAAACAAAAACAAAAAACCTTATTAGCCATAAAAAGCTTAAAAGCCTTCCAAATGTTCTTCTGAGAGGAACTGTCAGATTATTCTTTCAGTTTTAACCATACCCTCCCCAAAAAAAGAACCCTTCTTAAGCATAAAAAGCTAGAAACCCCTCAGTTCACCAAAATAGGGATAAGTGCATCATAGATTGTCAACAAACGGAGAAGGATACTCAATAAATGCTCCCAACGGGTAGATCATTTGGCAAACTAAAGCCTCCCCAAGCACAAGCTCACGAGTTCAAGTCCTGTATAGGAATCCTTTGGAATCAAACAGCATTTTTTAAGTAGGGGGGGAGTAGTAAGGACTAAGTATGGGGTTTAGCTTGCTAGGTCCAGATAGCATTCTGATTTTGTGAGGGTTCCTCTTCTTAATCATAATACTCAATAAATCAGTGACTTAATTTTTTCAGGGGACATTTTTTACATCACGTGTAAATGGACTTGTTCGATCTGGTTTTCAAATTTCACTAGTACTTGGAGTTGGTCAAACATAAAAATATATTCATAATGAAACACAGAAGCAGCCATAAACACAAAATCTCCATGTGCAACGAAAAGCCTACATACACAAGACCACCTCCCCAAAACCCATGTTGATAGGAACTTTGTGCACTAGGATGGTCTTTTAATAATACGAAATAGACTGTTCCACACAAAAGACAGAACAAACTGAAATTAACTTGAATGTGAGTAAAGATCAATGTAAAAGTTTTAAATCAACGAGCCATTCAAATACCATTCCACTGCCCCCGACAAGCACATGCAATTTAAAGGAAGACTAAAATAAAATACTGCATACCTGGATTGGATGCATCTAACATTGACAATGCCCAATTCATTATCATATATAGAGCCTAGCCTCACAGTCAATGAACAACCTCCCCCCCCCCCCCCCCCTCCCTAACAACAACAAAACCAAACCTTAAGTCCCACTAGGTGGAGTCGACTATATGAATCATTTTGCGCCAATTTATGCGATCATCGACCATTTCTTTTAACAAATTCAAGGTTATTAAATCCTTACTATCTCATTCAAAATTATTTTAGGTCTACCCCTTACCCCTTCTACTGTCCCCCACAGTAACTCACTCTTCCTCACTGGCGCACCACGTGGCCTATGTTGTAAGTGTCCAAACCATCTGAGTCGTCCCTCCCTTATCTTCTATAGGAACTATACCTAACTTAGCACGAATATCTTCATTCCTTAATTTATCTTCCAGTGTTATACCAATCATCCATCTAAGCATTCTTATCTCAACAACTTTTACTTTTTGGATATTCTATTTCTTCGGCGCCCAACATTCTGATCCACATAACATGGTTGGTCTTATAGCCGTCCTATAAAACTTCCTTTTAAATTTTAAAAGTATTCTACGATCACAAAGCACACTTGAAGTACTTCTCCATAATACCCAACCTGCTTCAACTCTATACTTTACATCATCTTCAATTTCTCCTTCAGCTTGCATAATAGATCCAAGGTATCGAAATCTATAAGTGTTATTTATTTCTTCATCATCAAGTTTAACTTTGTCTCCAATATTCCTCCTAGCTCCTACCATTATTGAAATTACATTTCATATATTCTATCTTATTTCTACTTATCCTAAAGCCTCTAGATTCCAAAGTTTTTCTCATTAATTCTAGTTTACCTCTACTCCATCCCTAGTTTAATCAATCAATACAATATCATCTGCAAACAACATATTTCATGGAACCTCATTTTAAATGCTCTTAATCAATTGGTCCATCACTAAAGCAAAGAGATAAGGACTCAAAGCAAATCCTTGATGTACACCTATGGTGATTGGAAATTCTCTAATTTCTCCATCTATCATCCTTATACTAGTCATTACTCCAACAAACATATCCTTAATGACATAAGTATACCTACTACATAAACCTTTTTTATGTAAAACCCACCATAGAACTTCCCTAGGTACCTATCATATGCTTTCTTTAAGTCAATAAATACCATATGCAAGTCCCTCTTCTTTTGCATAAACTTTTCCATTAATCTTCTTAAAAGATATATAGTTTTTGTGGTAGATCTCCCATGAATAAAACCAAATTGATTTTTTGAGACCTTTTTTTCTAGTCTTAATCTTTGTTCAACTACACATTCCCACAATTTCATCGTATGACTCGTAAGTTTAATTCCATAATAGTTATTACAATTTTGAATATCTCCTTTATTTTTGTATATAGGTATTAAAGTGTTTTCCTCCATTCATTTGGCATTTTCTTAGTTTTTATAATTGTATTAAATAAATATGTTAACCATATAATTCCCTTATCACCTAAGCGTTTCCAAACTTCAATTGGGATGTTATCCGATCCTAAAGGTTTTCCATTTTTCATCTTTTTTAGTGCAAACTTAACTTCATTAACTCTAATTTTGCGAATAAATCTCATATTTTTATTCTTTTCCTCATTTGTCAATTTTAAGTTTAAGCCTTCTATTTGGTTTTCATTAAACAACTTACTAAAATAACTTCGTCATCTATCTTTTACGTCTACGTCCTTAACCGAGACAATATCATCCTCACTTTTTATTCATTTTACATTTCCTAAATCCTTACTCTTCCTTTCTCTAGCTTTAGCAAGTTCAATTATATCTCTTTCCTCTTCTTTTGTATCCAATCTATCATACAAACTATTAAATGATCTGTGTTTAGCTTCACTAACAGCCTTTTTTGCATCTTTTCTCACCTCTTTATACTTTTCAAAGTTATCCATATTTCTACATTTTTGCCACATTTTATACCAAATTCTTTTTGCCTTCACGGATTTTTGGACATCATTATCCCACCACCAACTTTCTTTGCTTTTCGAGAATCTTTCCCTTGATTCGCCTAAAATCTTTTTTGCTATCTTTTTAATAGAACTAGCTAATCTACTCCAAAGAGAATTTCTATCTATCTCATCCTCTATAGTCCAATCCCCATTTTTAACATTTTATCTTTAAATTTTATTATATTTTATCCCTTTTGGTTCCACCACCTAATTCTCTTACACTAGTTTATTTTATCTTTTTTCTTCTATTTTCTAATACATATATCTAACACTAACACTCTATGTTGTGTAGTTAAGCTTTCACCTGAAATAACTTTACAATCCTTGCAGGATAAATGATCTACTCTCCTAGTTAAAAAAAAAAATCAATTTGACTTCTATTTTGTCCACTTTTAAAGGTTATTAAGTGTTCTTCTCTCTTCTTAAAGCAAGTATTAATTGTAATAAAATCATATGACATAACAAAGTCTAAGATCATCTCCCCAAGCTCATTTTGCTCTCCATATCCATATCCTCTATGTATCCTCTCATAACTTTTATTATCCCTTCCAACGTGTCCATTCATATCTCCTCCTATGAATATTTTCTCAGTCCCTAGTATGCCTTGTATAATACAATCCATATCTTCCCAAAATTGTCTCTTAAGATTTTCTACTAAGCTTACTTAAGGAGCATAAGAACTAATGATATTTATTATCTCTTGGCCTAATACCATCTTGATTTTTATAATTCTATCCCCTACTCTGTTTACATCAACAACGCTATCTTTTAAGTATTTGTCTACAATAATTCCTACTCCATTCTTATGTTTTTCTTTTCCATGTACCAAATTTTAAATCGTTATTTATCAATTTCTCTAGCTTCCTCCCCCACCCATTAGTTTATTGAAGGCAAATTATGTTAATTTTTCTTCTAATCATTGTGTCCACAATTTCCATGTTTTTACTCGTAAGTGTCCCTATATTCCAAGTTGCAATCCTTATTTCCTGAACTAACTTCTTTACCAGCCTACATCCAGAATGATGTAAAAACCCTCACATATTTGACACCATACCCGGACGCCGACACGGCACGTGGCTTCGGGGCAACGACCTAACCCACCTTCGCCCACTTTTCGCTACACCCGAGCGATACAAGTTCAACGCTTCGCTCATAGGGGATGCCCCAACAAATATTCGGTAAGGATTCATATCATAATGATCTGACAAATTTTACGCTAGCTATCAACTACCAAATGTAACCCTCCTCCTTTACCCGGCCTTGGGACGAAAGAAAACAAAATTCACTTGCAACCCACCAAAGGAAAAAAAAAAATTAGAATTGTGGTGTTCTCCCGATAGGAAAGAGAGGAGAAGAGAAAAAATAAAGGGTACACCAACTTTTAAAAGAAATATAAAAAAAATGGAAGGAGGGACATTCATTTCAATGTGAATTTGCAAACAAATTATCCATGCCATAAGATCACAAGATGAATAAAAGGCAAACAGAAAAATTATCAAGCTACCTGCACTATGCAATCAACACCTGGAATGTCAAGTCCACGTGCAGCAACATCAGTACACAGAAGAATGCCACTTGAAAGACCTGTAAATAAACCTAATGCTTTCTGCCTTGCTTTCTAGTGGACACAAAAAAATGGAAAGTGTAAGAATGCAGAGTCAAGTAACCAGCACACTTAGAAAACAACAGATGATCAGTTTTATGAATGCTGATTCTGGATCATGAAGGATGAGAGTCATAATTTTACCTGTTGCATCCCCCCATGAAAAGGAACAAAAGAGCAATCTTTTAGAACAGCAAGACGTGGAAGAACAACTCCCCAGTAATCAACACAAGCACAAGTCATAAAGTAGCTGCAAAAGTAGGAAATTATTTGCCTATGATAATTAATTGTCTTAAGCATGATAAAATCAAGCTGCATTTCTATCCATAACTCACATTATTATTTTTCTGGACTTGTTCCTGGTAAGGATATCAATAAGCTGAGATGATTTCTTATCTGCCTCGCATTCCAAATACTACAAAATCATAAGAGAGATAAAGTCAAAAAAAATGAAAGGGAAAAATCATGCAAATCACTAATAACAAATTGTTTTAAGTTGCATAACATAAAAAGCATGCAAATGACGCAATGTAGCAATTTGAAAAATCGTGTGAGACAGAGATTGGCAACTGGTAGTAATACCATGAATGGGATAACACTACAACACGATCCTTGGTTCCTAACTTCATATAATGGACAATGATTTGTAAATGTCATTGCATCCATAAACTTATTTCATCATAAAATTTTGTTAAGGAATTGAAAACAATTGGTGCCTAATCGCCTATAATAGCCATTAAGTCATAATAGGGATAGATCTTAAAAACAAATTTTTTATTTGATCAAAATTTTGAGAATGGGTTGACAACATCATGATATCTGGTTCACAAACCTTTAGGTTGTCATGAAGAGAAAGGAGACTTTTAATTAGGACATTGTCTGGGCCAAGAGCCATAGTTACTGTTTCATTTTGTTGTTTTTTTTCCTCATTGTTTATACTGCAAGACCCAGCCAGATGATGTCTACTGGTTGGTAGTGGAAGCCCTGGGTTGCATAGAGAAAGGATAATGGAATTACTTATATTAAAGGAATATCCGGCTGTTTCCATCATTAGTTATAACTTATTCATTGATGTGAATATAAAATTTAAAGAACAATTTTGAAACAAAGCAATGTGGCAGTTGATCAAGGTTAAATGTTCAAACAACAAAACAAGGCTATGTTCCTGTCAAATAATACTACAGAAAATGAGCATGATTCATTAGAACCAGCACCATATCGAGGTACAAAATAAGTACCATTTTACACTGGTTAGGTGTGAATGCCTCAATGGTAAGGAAAGGCCTTTGTGAATTGTGATAATGGAACCTCCAAACAAAAACAGTAAACAACAATTATGTTCACTAATTCTGGTTGACACATCAAGAGAAAATATAAAATTTTGAATAAATAAATAATCAAATTTAAATTAATAAATGGAGGTTGAACTAAATAGAAAGACATACCTCAATGTGAAGGCCTGAAGGTGTTTTTGAAGAAGCCATTTGTTCTGATGATGCTGAATCATCAGACAGCTTTGTCTCTGCACGAACTTCAACCCTCACAGGATTCCTTAATCCAGCTTTTGATAGCTCTTCAACTGCCTCAGTTTGAGTAGCTGAGAAAAGACCAGTTCTACGAAGCTTGGGTAAGCGAGATATAATGGAATTTATCTGCTTCTGAAATCCCATATCTAAAAGCCTATCAGCTTCATCCAAAATCAAAATCTGTTTCAACAAGAATTATAATTTATAAATTATAAAATCAATTCTAATATTGCCACCAAAATAAATACTTTGTAAGCCATAGTTCAACGTTAAATTCTGCCATTTTTCATCAGAGAAAAACTTTAAACACTCCACTTCACTAGATACTCTTAACCAGAAAATTTGAAAAATAAGGTAAGGGGCAAACAAAATGTGGAAGAGCCAACATGAATCCATGCTCAGCATTCTCAGCAAAAGAGGATTTTAATTAATACTCCAAGGGACATAAAACTCTTTTCAGCCTGTCTCAAATTCAGTAATATTCCTGTCTTTCATAAACTATCAGAGGCTCAAATGTTCATGCCTATGACATTAGAACATGCTCTGTCACAGCACAGCATGTTTGAATACTGTTATGAGAGCATCATTATATATTTACCAATATTTCACACTCAATTCATTTCTTGAACCCATAATTGGAATACTATGGCCATTGGCTAGAGCATACTAACAATTCCTTGGAATTTTAAGACATTTTGCAGGAAAACCTAAAAACAGCATTAATGAAAGAAAAGAAATGTATACCTCAAGATTCCGAAAATCCAATTCATCCATTCGTTGCATTATGTCATATAGCCTCCCTGGTGTGCCTATTAATAAATTTGCTCCTTCTTCCTCTATCTTCTTCACGTCAGCTTTTACTTCTACTCCTCCCACCAAAAGCAAGGATGTTATACTAGATAACGTTGAAATAAAAGGCTGAGCAACATGATATATCTGTGATGACAACTCCCTGGTGGGTGAGATAATTATTCCCATTACCTGTAGACAGTTCAATTAGGAACTTCAGAAAGAAACAGGAACAAATTTGAAGTTATGAAATCAGTCACTTGCTCATTCTGGCTGAGAGTTAATGAAACAAATGTTCCACAATAATACTAGGGAATATCCCTGCGAGACCAATGGTATTGGATAGCTGAAGTGTTTCCAAGGCATTTTGTGTACATGAATCCCTAATCTTCTAGTAAAATTAATCCTCCATTTGAAAAATAGCTACATCTAGAGAAAAAATATTCAAATTTACTTTAACTAAGGTACACTTTGGTTTATTAGCATTTTGAATGTTCTTTTCTCACTTTTAAAAGATCAAATCAATCCAAACCCATCCCTCCTGGCCAAGAAAAGTACTTCAAAATTATATGCGTACATGTATATATAAGTACGGATACCCTAAATCATGATGATTCTTGAGGACAACATATCCTAATAACAAAATGTATGACAAAACATTCTAAAGATAATGGAATTTAACTAAATATATTTTTTGTAGGCAAAAATATCCTTAACTTTTAAATGTATGCCAAAACATTCATAAAATTAACAAAATTCAATCAAATATACACTGTATAAAAGTGCAAATAGCGTAAATCATTTTGCAGACAAAAATGTTTAATCATTTAAATGTAGGACAAAACATTCCTAAAAATAATAAAGTTCAACCAAATTTTAACAATTAACTTAAATTCTAAAAAAAATATTAAGAATAAAATAATAGATCTAGAAGTAGCTTTTGGATAACAAAAGTAAAATTTATTTCAAATTAAACATTACTCAAACAAAAAATAGTAGTTATAAAGATATTAGTTAATGAATAACAATTAAATAAATATTTAATTATTGAATGATTAAGAAATTGTGTATAAAAAAATATTGCGTGATACCGAAGGATCCCTTTATACAATTAGTATATAAATAAATAAAAATCATGACTTATAGACATGCAAAAAAAAAAAATCTTTTAGAAAATAATACTTTTGATATTTTCAAAATACTTTATAAATGTTTATCACACAATAACTTAAAATGTTTATACATCTTTCAAACTGTTGCATCTACACATACCGATCTAATAGTCTAATATATTACACTTACTCTTAGATAATAAATTTATACTAAATTTATTTAACTTTATTTCAATATCAATAAGAATTTTCTTGTATGATATATCCATGTACACTATATAGCATTTCCTTTAAATTTTTTAATTTTAAGAACAACACGAATGCATGATCTATCAGTGAATATTTGTGAATATCAAATAAAAATAAGTATACTCATGAGAAAGTATTATCAATTTGTTTAAAACTATAAATAGACTACCACTAAATTACCATATTGCAAGTCTTAAAAAACTAAGAAATAAAATTTTCAACGAGAGTAGCATGTCTATATCTTTGTTGTGTCCATACACTCTTTGAATGCCTCCTGAACATGCATGCTACACTTCATTAAGACGTCATCCCAATTTTGAGAAAATATTTTTTAATGTTTGAAACTTTTCCAACATCTCATGGGGCACTTCCTGGGCGGTGCTCCTCCTTTAAAATATATTTAAATATATAATGATACATTATAATATGACTTTGTGTTATTTTATTCATAAACATAATAATCACAAAAGAAAAACTATAACAATTTTTGTTTTTATTTAAAAAACTACAAGAAATTACAAGTAGCTTTGAATATTCATACTTTAATTTATAACTCAATTTTGAAAATATAATAATATCAATGTCTTTAAAATAAATCTAAGCTATATCATATATTATTCAAACATAACTCAAGATTACTCACTTACAATCACATGCAATGCAAGTGACACATTTACTAGTATAATTTTATGCATTTGAAAAAGGATTTTGATGTCATATACAGAAACTTCCTTCAAAATCTAGAACTGCTGAACTACTCTATAATCTCTGAGACACCAATGTTTGTGCTTTGCAGCAAACTAAAAATTCTAAAGGAGTTCAAAGGCATTTCAGAAGCTTCATGTTACAGTTACTCAATGCGGTCGAGCATGGCTACGCAGCATGCAGGGTTGGCTCACCAGGCTTTGTTGCAAAATTGTTTTGATGGTTTTACGTTGTCTACATTCAAAACCAAGAAGTAGTCTTATTTGGAGCTTCTCAAGGCTAAGGAATCTATTATGAGGCAAAAGTTTAGAAGTCCATGGCTTAAGTCAGGACACCAAAACACAAGGTTCTTCCCAAATGGTTTCTACAATGATAAAAAAATGCTATAAAAGTTCTTTATGATCCAAATGGTACTAAGCTTGAAGGCTACGATAGTATAAGAGGGATATTCTGAATTTTTTGAGGGTTCGCTAGGGTCTATTGACTCTGCTAACCCTGAAGTTCATCCCAAGCCCTGCAATCTATACTGTTCACAAAATATTTTCGGTCACTCTCGCACCAAGAAATCTGCTCTTAATAACGATATTGATCAACAGGAGATAAAAAAGCCCTACTCTCATATTCTGACGAAAAAGCTGGAGGACCTGATGACTATAATGCTCAATTCTTCCAATGGTGTTGGCATATCATCAGGGAAGAGTCAGAAGACTTTATTTATTTAACAATTCAAAACTACTGAAACAGATTTCATGCAAAACTTATTTTTCTGGTTCATAAAATCTAAAAACCCCTCTAGTGTTTCAGACTGGAGCCTATAGCTAGCTTGCTGTAATTTAGTTTAAAAGTGTTTGACCCAAATTATGACATATAGGCCTCAATCTTGTCTTCCTTCTTTCATCGTCGGTAATGGGCCAAGCTGCTTTTATTAAAATGAGACAGTTGCAGGACAACATTTTAGTGGCTCTATAATTATCGCATAGCTATCAGTAGGATAAAACCACTTCTTAAATTTGTATTGAGGTGGCCATAGAAAGGAACTCTTTAATTGATCGTGTCACCTGCATTGACACTCCTTTGAATTTTATTTCATGGATTAAGTAGTGTATTACCTCTCCTTATTGTTCTGTCTCTCAATAGGCCTTTAAAGGGCGTAAGGGGAATGGGCAGGGTGATTCACTGATCCTATTTCACCACATCATTTTGTAATGGTTATGGAGGTGATTGGCTAGGCTTTTAAGAAGAGCTCCCCAGAAAAGGCTGTCAGATATCATAGCAAGTGTAAAATAGTTAAAAGTCTCACTCACCTCAGTTTTGCAGGTGATCTCATTTTATTTTCTTATGGTGATTTAGGTTCAGCTAAATGCACATATTTCACAAACTTATTGGTTTAAGAGCAGATCTGCCTTATTTTGCTCACGTATTGATCTCCTAACTTCAAATTGATATAGTTGATTGATTGGCAATCCTTGAAGGGGCTCTTCCTGCGAGATATTTGGATCTCCCTTTAATTACCCAAAAAAAAAAAAACAGAGAGAGAGAAGTTCACTGCTAATGACTTGAGATTCTCCTGGAAAGAATATCAGTGAAAATTGGTCTGCAGGACCATAATTTCTCTCTTTTTCTGGCAGATTACAACTTACTAAATCAGTTCTTTTCATCCCCAATATCATTGGTGCTCAGCTCGTATTTTCCCACAGAAATTCATTAATAGTTTAGTACATAAATTCAAATCTTATCTATGGCATGGTAATGAATGGAGCTCAACTAGTAGCAAGGTCAAACTAGAAGGATGTGTATGGAGTGTGGACCATATGAGGAAGGAAGTTTAGGCCTCAAAACGATTAGAGGACTGGAATAAGACTTCTGTTTATTGAATAATTTGGAATATTTTCTCTTCTAATGAGTTGTTGTTGGGTGCTTGGATTCATTCCTATAAACTGAGAGTTATGAACTTTTGATCCTCAAAGATTTCTCCAGTTTGAACCTGGATGTGGAGAAAAATTCTGCAAACATGAATTGACATATACCCTTGCTTCAGACAACTTGTGGTAATGGTTTAGCTACATTTCTTTTTATTGATAAGTTGGGGCCCTGTTGGATCCATAGTTTTGGCTCTCAAATCATTTAGGAGTCCAATCATAATTTTCAAATTGAGATTCGAATTGTGAATTGAAATTCCAATTTTTGGAATTGCAAATTAAGAATTAAATCAAATCAAATCGTAAGATTTGGAAATTTTTCCAAAATCAATTATAAATGATATGCATATATTGATATAAAAACAAGAAGCAAAAAACACAAAATACATTTAAATTTTGATAATAAGAAAATCATATTTCATGTGTATGCTTTCCCTAAACAAATAAGAAGTAAGAGGATGAGCTACGAAATATTAATAAAATAGTAAACTTTAAGATGTTTAAGGGAAGGAATCAATAAAAAAAAAAAAAAATTGAACTTTTGGAGTTTATCAACAATTAAAAAAACAGTATTTCATGCATATTCTTTCTTGGATTAAAAAGAAGAAAAAAAACGTAATTAAGCTAAAAAAATTGTAGTAATTGAACAAAGTACTAAAAGAACTAACTTTTGAATCTTAACAACACAACGAAACATGAGTACCACCTTAGCCGGTAAGCCGGTAAGTGTTCCACCCCTTCTTCTCAATGAGCGCTATACTCCTAAAGCGAAGAATGGTTTTGTTAAGGTAATATAAGACCCAATTTTCTATTTCTCCTATTTTTAAGCACAAAATTGACGAAAACAAGGAAAGGAAGGTAATTATGTAAAAATAAAAGAGATAAAAAAAAATGTTGCTTTGGGGGTCTCAAACTAGTCGAGTATGTTAGGATATGATAGATCTAGAATTGCGTTAATCGAGAAATTTAGATCAATTCAATAGATTCGGCAATGATTAAGTTGATTTTAGATTTTTGCTAGTAAGATTTAAATCTATTTGGTACGGAATTGATACGAATCGTATGAATTGAATCATGAATCATAAGATTCTAACAATTATGAGTCCAATTCCCTCCCTTTCATGAGTTGCTAATTAGTTAACTCTTATGGTTCATGGAACTAGTCTCAATGATCAACTGGTTTCCAATGTGATCTTCAATTCTTTAGTCCACCTAAGATGCAGCCTCATACTTTTAATTCTAACAGGATTTTCTAGGAAATTGAACCTCAAATTTCCTTATGCATATGTCTCCTGCTGTATGTTGGACTAAATCTGTTTGATTCTCAAGGATTAAGAGGTTCGTTAAGTGGGAAGTACATCTTTCACCCTTTTGTGTTCTCTGTTCTGAGAGCTGCACTGATGAGGATGTTTATAAGAGATACTTTGCTCATAGCTTTGAGCTTAAATCAAGTTCTATTGGGAGCATTGGGCTTCACTGGCTCTATCAAGTCGCTCTACCAATTCACTTCAAGCCTATAATAAGTTATTTTGGACTGCTGCTGTCCATCACAAGTTGCTTATATGATGAAGTCCAGCTCGATGCTGAAGATACTACATGAACATGTCTATTCGATATCAAGGGTAGATTGTATCATTCTAGAAAATACAGTTCGTAAGTTTGTAATGGATTGTAGAACAAGCTAGACTAATGCCCCAGTTGGTAAACTAGTTGAATTTTTTTTTTTTCCATTGGCCGACTAAATTTTCTGATGCTTAGTTTCTTCAAAGAAAGAAAAATACTATTTAAGTTCAGAGCAAGCTTTAAACAAACAAAATCATGTGATATTTTTTTTATCTCGACTTCTCAGCAAAACAAACAAGGGGCGAGGATGAAATGAAGGGAGGTCTCTGTCTCACCTGGTGAGGCTTGGGGGAGGAAGAGCGGCGAAGGATCTCAACGAGGGGAACGACAAAGGCTAGGGTTTTTCCAGAGCCAGTGGCGGCATCGACCGCGACGTCTTTGAAGCTGCATAGCAAGGGGATGGTGGCAGCCTGAACTGGCGTGCAGAACTCGAACCCGCCTTGGCTTAGGGCGTTCAGAACCGGCTCGGACAGCGATGGCCTGAGATCGGAGAAGCGAGTGTTTGTTAAGGCTTTGTTTGGACTAGCAAAGTCCGGCGATGCCATGTATGTTGCTTTGCATGCATCAGTGTTGCTGTTTCAGAAGGTGTAATCCCTGATTAGAGGGTTAAGTTAGCAAACGCAAACCAGTCAAAGCTATATCATTTTAGGAATCTGAATTCTGAAAGCGGAAGTAAAAGATGCAGTTTCAGAAAAACATATGCGGTACACGCATAAACATTTGCCAAGATAAAGTAAATAGCGAGTTATTTTTTAAAAAATAAAATAATTACGCCTAGCAAAAAAATTATAAATATACTTCTAAAATAAAATAAAACAATATCTTCAATCAATATTTTTTTTTAATATTTATTTTTTAACAAACCCTTAATGTCAAGCCAACTCATGAGTTAATCAAGCTTGATTCATGCTATAACCCTACTGGGTTTATTTTACTAGAATTTGTGTTCAGCTTGAGCTTTTGAGTAAGTTAATAAATTGAGTTTGAGTTTTATAATACTCTATCCAAAAGATTATGTAATTTTATATTTTTACATATTCAATTTAATATTTAATATTAAACATTTTATATTTATACGTGTACTTAACATTATTTTATAATCAAATTGAGATTAGGTTTTAAAAAATTACAACTAGGTCATATAATAGGTAGTATTTGTAAGCAGCAAGTCTACAACACAAATCTTTAGTCTCTTAGAACTTTTTTTTTTTGGATTACACACCGGATATCCACACATCCGTTTTACGGTCCATGTGACTAATCCTCTTACAACTTCTTTTTCTTTTTTTTTATCAAAATGGGGTAAAATATATTGATCAAAAGAATACTTACAAATACACTGGGCATTCCCAGGCCAAATAATATACATCATAACCCGGGCATACCCGGACACCAATCATGGCCAATCTTTTGTAGCTAACAAAATCAATTCAAGTACAACACTCCAAGCAAATCAAACAAGATACATATCAAATTTATCAAAAACAGTCCTATAGACATATTTTTTTATCACAATTACCAACTCTATAGGGGAGATTACATGATTTTCAAATCTATATCTATTCCTAAAGTGCCATATAAAATACACCGTCGTAGCAAGAGCAATTCTTTTTCCTGCCGCATGGACACCATTACCTTTCACTTCTTTATGAATCCATTTGGTGGCAGCCTTAATGATAGACATAGATCACTTTAGGCCCAACCACCCTTTAATTTCTCTCCACACTTCTTCCAAAAATTTACATTTGAAGAACAAGTGATCCTGTGTCTCCAACTCTTCCTTACAAAACACACAATTCTGCTCAATTCCTTCCACTGGTAGTCTATCACAAGTAGGTAGTTTTCCTTTATTTCCAAGCCAAAGACAAAAGGCATGTTTAGGTAAGCTCCCATTGAACCACACCCCTTTCACCCATGGAACTCTTTGGTTTTTTTCCCTCCAGAACTCATAGATTTTTTTTGCATTAATTCCCCATTTGTTCATCAATTCAATAGCTAGATCAATGCTACTAGCTTTCAGTACAATTTGGTTTTTCAACTCCATTATCTTCTTGAAAAGACATGAATCTCCTTTGTTTGGAGAGACATCCCAGATCTCGGATTCCTTCAAGTAGTAGTGGTGCACCCATTTTGTCCACAAGCTATCCTTCTTTGAGTGAATATTCCAAAGAGTCTTTGTTAAGAGGGTGTTGTTCCAATTTTTTAGCTCAAGTATACCAAGACCACCTTTAGCTTTCGGCAAACATACCTCCTTCCAGGCCACAAGAGACCCTTTTTTTCCACCCCATAGGAAAACTCTGCAAAGTTTAACTACATGCTTCAAAATATTCAGAGGAATCGGGAAAATCGCAAGCCAAAAGCATTCCATGCCCTGTACAACCGAATTAATAATCTCAAGCTTGTCAGCATAAGATAACGTGTGGCCTAGCTAGCTCTTGAGCAAATTGGAGATGCTGTCAATGAGGGGTCTATAGTGAACTGAATTCAACTTAGTAGACAGCAGAGGAATTCCCAAGTATCTAAAAGGAAAAGCACCTAATTTCATACCAGACAACCTCAGCACATCATCCAGATCCGAGTCTTTCATTCCTGCTTGGTAGAAATTAGATTTATTTAGATTGACTGTCAACCCTGAGCAGTAGGAAAAATCATTGAGGCACTTCAACATATATTTGATAGAAGCATTATCACCACTAGAGAACAATATTAAATCATCTGCAAAGGCCAGATGAGTGATCCCCAAACTTTCACACTTCGGGTGAAATTTAAAGTCATTCTTGTTCTGTATAAATCTGAGAAGCCTTGATAGGTATTCAACGCATAGAACAAACAGAAGGGGAGATAGGGGGTCCCCTTGCCTCAAGCCCTTCCTCCCTTGAAAGAAGCCCTTAAACCTTCCATTCAAAGCAATAGAGAACGAAGCAGTTGACACACACTCCATAATCCAGATTATCACAATTTCTGGGAATTCCAGCAGCTCCAATAATTCTTTACGGAAGCCCCAAAAAACTGAATCATAAGCTTTCTTCAAACCCACTTTGATCATACATCATGGAGAAATCCTTTTCCTAGCATAACCCCTAACCAGTTCTTGAACAAGATAGATATTATCTAACATACATCTTTGATTGATGAAAGTAGCTTGTGCAGGGCATATCAGATCATCGAGAGCAGGTTTTAATCTTGCAGTAATAAGTTTTGAAATAACCTTATAGATGACATTGCAGCAAGAGATTGGTCTGAAATCACTTACAGAATTCGCATGGTTAAGTTTAGGGATCAAGGCAATGCATGTGTGGTTTAACTGCTTCAAAAGTCTTCCATTCAGGAAAAATTCCCTGACAGCATTAGCAAAATCAGGCCCTACAATATTCCAAGCCTTTATGAAGAACCCCGATAAGAACGCATCAAGCCCAGGAGATTTATCCTCACCAATCCCAAAGAAAGCCTCTTTAATTTCCTCATCAGAAGGGGCCAAGATCATATTATTTTTTCTAGCATCACTGAGAACAGGGCCTTTTTTGATTACCTGTATATCAATTCTTGTACATTCATTTTCAGTACCCAGCAGTTGATAAAAGTAGGAAACAAACTCATTTGCCACCTCATCATAGGATTTAGTTCTTTCTCCATTCTGTTTCATGATAGACGTGATGTGATTCTTGTTTTTGTTTCTTTTCAGCAATGCATGGAAGAAGGAGGAACCCCTGTCACTGGACTTTAAATATTTGCTCTTAGCCATTTGTGAAAGGAACAATTTGTTAGCCTCCCCCAATTTCTCTACTTTGTCTTTTTTGGTTCTCAGCACATTTTTCAATTCTTCACAGTCAGGGCTTCATGTAACTTCTCTTGGGCTTCCAAGAGGTCATCACAAGCTTTCTATGCACGAGATGAGATATGGGAGAAGTGTAAGGCATTAAGAGTACATAAAGGCTTCTTAAGAGACTGTAATTTTCTTGTGAGACAGAACTAACAACTCCCCTCAAATTCCTTCAGCCAACCCACCCTAACCTTGTCTTGAAAGTCAGGATGCGTGGCCCACATATTGAAAAATTTAAAATGAGGTCTGCCCAACTCCTGTTCAGAGAACAAAGAAACAAGAGCAACAGAGTGGTCAGAAATACAACCAGGAAATTGGAAATTAGCATGCACCATCCAGTCTGTAAGGAACCAGTCTTGGTCAATCATAACTCTATCAAGCTTACACCAAACAGAGCCATTTGTCCATGTAAGGTGGCAACCCGAGGAGTTAACATCTGATAACCCAGCAACATTAAAGCAATCACTCATATCCTTCAATTCATATTCTGAAACAGGCACTCCATTTCATTTTTCATCATTGCTCATCACACTATTGAAGTCTCCTAAAAGTAACCAAGCTCCAGGACCAGAGCAGCTTGTTTGTATGATATCTTCCCACAACACTCTTCTACCCACAAAGGAGTTAAGGCCATATACGAAGCTAATTAACAACTCATTTGCTGTTATCCTACACTTCACCTGACAGTGAACCACCTGAGCACTCATATGGTGAACCTGCAAGTCCACCTGGAGGGGGTTCCACAAAACAACAATTCTCCCAGCATGATGACTCTCAAAGTTGTTAACTTGCTCCCATTTACTAAACTTTTTTTCCATCATTATCTCCAGTTTTTCCTTTGACATCTTTGTTTCCAAAATTCCCATCATATCGATTTTATTTATTCTAATGAGATCTTCAATCCCTTTTTGCTTTAGGGGCCTATTTAGACCCCTGATATTCCATACAGCAACCTTCATTTGGCTTGAGAGGGACCTGGCCCTCCTTTCTTGATTGGTTGTGTCTGACCTCCTCCTTTTTTTCCAAATTTCTTGGACTTTCCACTAATAAATCCCTCATTCACACCTTTATTGACCTGATAGGATGGACCACCCCTGCGACACCCAACAGCTTTCAGTGTACAAACCATCAGTGTACAAACCATCTGCTGGGACACTTCTTGACAAGGATCAGGAACTCGAACAGAAATATCAGTTAATCCCCCATTCACCATTTCTGGGTACTCTTGGGAAAGACCAACAACTGTCTCATTATTTTCCTCTTCACCACAAGGGATAGTCTTAATACACTCCTGTTTCTTTCCATTGGATTTACTATCATCCATCTTCTTCATCTTTAATTCCAAACCATCAGCCACACCCAGATTGTTGGGAAGACATTCATACCCAGTTTCTGGGAATAGATCACACACTTTGTTACTTTGTTGAACAGAATGCACAGAATTCACTAACCCCATAGGCCTGCAGTTCAAGGGCTCATGGAAATTCCAGAAGACCACCTTTGATCAGATAGATCAACAATGTATTTTGCCATTTCACCAATCACCAGATTTTTTCCCTTCACATTACCCTTTATCTCAGTAGGCACTGCAGCAGATCTCTGAAATTCTCCAGCTTTAGAACCTACAGCTTTTCCTTTTCTGAGACCACAAAGTTGACAGTGTGGCCAATATGTTTACATAAAGTGCAGAACAATGGCAAATTTTCGTATACAACCTCCTGTTCCATTACTTCATCATCCGGAAGGAGAACCTTAACTGAGTTTTTTATCTCTTTCGTGACATCCATCTCTACCAGCACACGAGCATAGGAGATTCTGGCCTTCATAATAGTAAGCTTATCAGCACATAACGGCCTTCCCAATTCAGAGCAAATCTTCCCCAGGGCAATGTTATTCCACATCTCTAAAGGAAGATACTTCAACTTCACCCAAACCGGCAAAATTGTCCTGTGCTCAGATCCAAATTGGAACTGCTTAGGCATCTTCTTCATAAAAAGAGTACAGTCACGAATGGCGTAGGGAGCCTTCTGAAGAACAGCATCAAGTTCATCCTCAATCAGGAACTTGAAAACCACCCAGCCATCTTCGTGCCTAATGTAAGTGACCTTAGATTTCTAGGAGTTAACCATAGTATTAATCTCTACCCTTCCAAGAATTTTCCCAACAAAATAACCAACCAGACATTTTCCATACGAGTCTTCTGGTTTCGAAAGATCAGATATCTTTAATCTAGCTCCTCCCCCATCGGAATGGAAATTTGGAATAGCAGTACAACAGCTAGGGTTCCTGTTATTCGCAAAAAGATCAGACCATGGGACCCTTTTATTGTTCCTGACTATCATTCTCTCCTTCTGAACCTTCATTTCATTATTTTCCTCCTCCTTCTCAATTTCTGGATCAATAGGGACATTCATAGCTTCATTATCAGATTCCGACTCCTCCAAATCAGCCCAAAGCTTTTTCTTTTCAGGAATATTATCATCCATGCTCTTCTCCGCAGATTGTTCACTGCTCACCAAACCCAGCGACTCCATAATCCGCTCATTCAACACCATCGGAGTGGAGTGAGCCATCCCAGTAGTCAGAATAGGAGTTTACCGCCCCACCTGAGGGCACGCATGCATTTCTTTACTGCTCTGAAGCATATCAAGGAGAGATGTACGTGGAAGAGACCTACGCATCTCCTGGAACCTTTTCTCAGCTTCTTCCTCCAACCTTTCATATTCCGCCATAATTTCCGAGTCTTTCTTTGATTCCCACTGAGCCCTACAGCCACCTTTGGCTTCAATAAATTTCAGGCATCTACTATCATCTCTTTCCTCCCTTCTTTGTTTTTCATAGCAATGTGAACCCATGATTTCGAACAACTTCTTTGTTTGAACAAGAAGTTCTCAAATTCACAAAATTCACAAAAAAAAAAAACCAGATCAATCAAAAAGAGAAAATTTCAACGAAGTTGAATACTTAAAAAACTTAAAGAGCTTGCTGATGCTTTCTTGAAGAAAAAGATGAACGGCGACTCAGCAAAAAAGGAAGAGGAAGAAGGAGAAAAACAGAGCTCAGCAGTTGTAGGTGGCTGTAGCTCACTGCGGAGTGCTGATTCTGCTTAATGAATGGTTCTTTCTTTTCAAGGCTCAAGCATACTGAGAAATTGGTTGAAGACTGAAGAGTGCTAACTCTGCTGGCCTGCTGAGGCGTTCGACAGAGCGAAGAGGACTGAAGAAAGGAGCCGAACACTAAAGAACGATCAGAACTGAGTGCCGACTGACGAGTCGACTGTGAAGGGTGCTGAACTGCTAATCGAACACGAACAGGACTGTTACAGGAGCAGTGGACTAGAGAAGGGTCAGAGAGTGACGAGAGGTGTTCAAAGGGTTTGCTGGTTGCTGGCTTGCTGCTGATCGAGCAGCAAAGCTGTCAAACAGAGCTGCTGGGAGCTATTTTGCCCTAGATTTCAAGATTTTGGGCTAAATGTAAAAACTTTGCGCCTGACAATTCAAACCCAAAGAAGGAAAAAACCCAACCCACGCTGCATTGTAGGATCGTAACGATTCTACTTACGATTTCGATTCTACGATTCCAACAATTCTGCTATGATTCTACAGCAATGTGGTTTTCCTTAGGAGTTGGATCGTGGGGTTGAATTTGAATCGTAGAACCTTCAAGTCGCGATTTTAACAACCATACATACCGATTTACGTTTTAAGATTCTTGATTTCATAAAATTTTGATAGTGATACCTAGAAGAGTCCATAAACATCCATGGTGGCTAGGTTTTTCACCCAACAATCAACCAATAAGAGCCTTCCAGCTCCTTTTTCTGGGGGTATGAATCTATTAGAGCCCGCGTTGGACTTGAGTTACACAAATATAAATAGTTTATTTTTCACTTTATACCCCTTTCCACCTTTTCCTAAAATTCAAATATGAGACTTGTTGCAATTGAATGTCTATGTAATTCTAATTTTATTTATGTGATATTAAACTACACAGTATCTTTTGAAGGTAATTAAAGTATGGAATGGGTTATCTTAGAACACCTATGGATGTGCCATCCTATCCCGTTCGTCTGGGTTTTGACATTTGTTGTACTCCAAACTATTCTTGCAATATCCAAAAGGTATTTCTTGTTCACAATTTCATATTAATCTATAGAATTAATTGTCACTAGGTTTAATATTTCACTCTTTCTAAAATTAATCCCTGAAATAATTTTGCAATTGCTAACCCCATCTATTAATGCCTATAAAAGTAGCTCCTCTCTCTCTTGCACCCTCCTGTCTCAACGTATTCCTCCTTATTCTCGTTTGCCATTTCTATTTAATTTCATATTTGAATTGAGGTTAATTTTTTTTATAACCTACTCGTCGCAACCTATTGCACTGCAAAGGCACCAAATGCCATGCTAGGATAATAGAATTGGGCTTGGGCTTGCTATTCATATTACCATAGATTTAAGGTCTGTCACGCCCCGAACCCAGTAATGGGACCCGAGGGTGAATAAGTAACCTAACATGTCCCTGTATCATACAAATTACTAATGACACAGTACCATGAAATGAGGGTCCGACCCCGTGAGGTTCCTAGGCACCCTATACACATTCACACATACCACGGAAACACAGCGGAAGATAAGTCTTTTTATACATATACAGTACCATATCAGAGTCTATACAAAGGAGTCTAACTCCACAAAATACAACACAAGTCCAAGTGGCAGTCAAAACCCCCAAAAGACCACCCAGCATAAGCTTAGAACTTACCCGAGTACTTTCCGTAGTACACCAACACTACGCTCCTACACTAGGCAGCTAGCTCCGGTTACTCGAAGGACTTGAAAAATATGTACATACAGTAGGGGTGAGACACCTCTCAGTAAGGCAGATACAGGTTATATCGGTGTCTGCTATTTGAGTGTTATCATGGCAGCAAAACATACACAATTAAATGCAATTCCAGTACTTTCATAAAACAATTTCAAAAAAGTGCATACACGCACACACACATAATCAAGTAACCCAGTGTCATCACACCCTTCACCCTAAAGCCGGCCCACGATACCCAGCGTCGGTCCATAGCCGGCCCGCAATACACGGTGTCCCCGGCACATGGCAAACCCCAGGCTCCCATGGCATCATATCGGTACAAATTGGTGGATCCACACCCTTCGGTGATCAGCCAGTAAGGCTCATGCCCTTAGATATAAAGCCAGACACTTTTGCCAAACATGGCAGGCGATAAACATACACCCTCAAATATAGAGTCGAACACTCTTTCAGTACTTGGAACAACTTGGAACCCAATTCCTATTGCATTTCATCAAAACACAACCATGCATGCTCAGATAACCAAACAAACCACACCCATTTGGTAATCTATAAATCATGATTTTCCAAGCATATACAGTTTAATAAAGTCAAGGCACCGTCATCCCAAACACAATACATAACATAGTATACTAAAGGTTTTCCAACAAAACCAGGGATTGCAACCCAGTACCCCCTTTTTCCCAAAAATTATTACATGAAAAACCCAATATTTTACCTGTTAGATTTTCCCAAATGAGTAACCAAAATACACACAAGACCATAAACCACAATTCTACTGAGTCCGATTTCAAAAATAACCGACATAAACTGAATCCCCTTACCTTTCCCCAAATGATAAATCCCGAACTTCAAGGCCCCTAAACAGCGAACCTAGTTCCAAAACCTACATATCACAATACAAAATATACTCACAAACCTATTCTCTACACAACTACAGGATCATAATTGAAAATCGAACCTTACCTCAATTCCGAGCCAAAACTCGAAGATACCCAAAACAACGATCTGATCCGTAGTACTTGTAGAAAATCCTTACCTGATCCTCGTGGTAACGTTGGATCAACGATTCCCGCTACATACGGTGAAGAAATCTAGAAAGATAAAGAGTAGGTTGAGTTTCTAGAGAGATAGAGAGAGAATTTGAGTTTTCTTAACTGAGAAGTAATGAAAATATCTATTTATAACCCTTTGACTTGACCGCTCCTCGTCGACAAGCCCTTATAGACATCTCGTCAACGAGACAATGGCTTTGTCAACGAGCCTGAGATTTCCGGTTTCTCGAAACCCCTCGACTTCTCCTCGTCGACGAGCCTTCGTCGCCGAGAACTCCAAAGCCTTCGTCGACAAACTTTGGCTTCGTCGACGAAGCTTGCTCAATTACCAATTCACCCCTCTTAATTAATTAAATCCATAAATCACGGTTCGGGTTCTTAAAAGGCATGTTTGTATTATTTCTCTTTTCGACTTTCTATTTCATTTATGAGAATGATTTATTTGTTTATGTTGTGAGTTTTTTATTTTTGTTAACAATTTTCGTTATTTTTCTAAAAATCAAATTTTACGATATTCAGTTGTTTTGACAACCTGCTGCAAAAATATTTTAGTCTATGACTATTTTTTGAGATTAAATCATTCATTTTATCCATACCTTTTAACTAAAATTAAAATTAAATGATCATATGAATTTAAAACATACTTAAAAAAAAAGCACATAAAAATTCAAAAAAATCAAAAGAAATAAAAGCCATTTATAAAATGTTTTTACTATATTTCAATTTTCATGTCCCTCAGGATTTTTCTAGTCAAGTGAATAGAGACAGGTAGAATCGTTGCATTACACGCATAAATAAACTGCATAGAAATAGTTAACAGTGGATGAGAGAAACAGATTGGAAGGAAGGAGATGGGTGGATATTGTCATTGAATGGGCATCTATTCTGCATTGAAGAAACAGAAAGCTCAGACATCTCCATCCCCATCTATCTAAATGTATCCTTCCGATGTCGATGCCCGTTATCACCCTCGTCTCTGCCAGTGAAATTGCATTGCAGGGAGGGTTGAATGTGACATAAGGCACTGTTTTTGCACAGGAGGAACTCTCATGGATCCTCTTGTTGAGAGAGAGAGATCTCACAAGAAGAGAGGATGTGATGCGGCGGCGGGGCAGAGCTACGGCAGAGACGACGGCTACAGAGCTGCGCCAAAGACGATGGAGACCGCGACCGCTACGGCAGAGATGATGGAGGTTGCAGCAGCTATGGCAGAGATGATGGAGGCTTCTGCTAGGTTCTTTCAAGAGAGATGCGAAGCAGCATTAGAGCTCAATGCAATAGCACGTGAATAATGTTGTGGAAGATATTATATATAAATTGTTAACAAATTTATATATATTAAATAATTAATAATATATTTTCATCATTTCGCTTATAAAGTATGAATCTTCAAATATATTTACAAAAAAAAAACTATATTTTGTATAATACTATAATATAAAAAGGATATAAATTTTAAAATATAGTATGGATATGAATTTAAAAATGTATGAATACATATTTGTTTATTTTATTTTTAATTAAATAATTATTTTTTCTTTTAGTTTCAACAATTAAGTTATAAATGGTATAAATATATATAAGCAAAAGACACTCACCTCTCATGAGATTTGATAAAAATAAAAATTTCTCAAATACCTTCCTTATAGTTTCAAAAATGTCTCAAACCTCCCTAGAGATTTGCCAACCAAAAAAAAACATAAATCTTCTTTAAAAAAATTTATCTTTTTGTACAATATAAAGGGATGTTTGTATATTTTTGACAAATTTCAGATGAAGGTTAATATCTTTTACCCATATATTTTTTATTTGAATTGATATTCTATATGTAGTATACAAATTAATTCATTTTTATTCATAATTTGACTCCAACTTTTCATATTTTTATACATAACGTCAAAATTTACTTATATATTATAAGAATATTTGCACTTACTTTCAAAATATAAGGACATTTTTTCTTTAAAATGATTTATATTGTGTTTGATAACATGAATTGTCACGCCCGAACCCGGAAATGGGACCCAGGGTGTGATTTAGTAACCTAACTTATCCCTGTATCATATAACATCCATGATATTACACAATAGAAGGGTCTGACCCTGTAGGGTTCACACATACCCTATCCATCATCACATACACAATATATACGCAGCGGAAAATTCAACCTAATGCATTCATAAAACCATACCAGAGTCTATACAACATCAGGATTTATTCTCATAGTACAAAACATAATCCTCAGGTATCTACATAACCCAAAACAACAACCCGGCCATAGTATAGTACTTACACAAGTACTAGACAGCTAACCAACAACCACGCTCCCGAAAAGCTAGGACACTAGTATCGGCTACTCGAAAGACCTGAAAAATATTTGTATGATAGGGGTGAGACACCTTTCAGTAATGGAGAAACACATTATATCAGTATGTGGCACATGAGTGTTATTTCAATAGTAAAACGTAAACATTTCACAATTACAGTATCTTCACAAAACAGTTTTAGTATACATCTCACCAAAACACCTCAGTCTAGTGTCGTCACACTCTTCGGCCTAAGCCGGCCGCACGACACGGCACCCCCAATAACCTGGCATAGCCTAAGCCCCATAGCCTTTAATAGGTGCAAACATGGTACAAACTCATACCCTTCGGTGACCAACTGGAATCATAGGTGGTATTGCATACCCTCGACCTCAAGCCGGATATCTGAGCCTATGGTAGTTAACCGACTCGGCCTCCTACGGTATTATTCTGGCACACCTCATTTCTCAGCCTTCGTTTGTTAATCGACATGCCTCGATT
Source organism: Malania oleifera (assembly GCF_029873635.1). Lineage (NCBI taxonomy): Eukaryota > Viridiplantae > Streptophyta > Magnoliopsida > Santalales > Ximeniaceae > Malania > Malania oleifera. The sequence continues at coordinate 2,410,790 of NC_080426.1, read as the reverse complement.
GTTCTAGGCCTTTGATTTTATCCTGACTCGGCATTTTCACAAAGCCTGTAACATTTTGGAACTCACGTTCTCATATCTCATTTCAATTACACACAGCTTACAGTAGTTAACCAACACACTTTTTCACAAAATACATCATTCACGACCTACAGTAGTTAACCAACACGCTTTTCATAAAACACATCATTCAATATATATATCAGCTCATTCCACACTTATTTGGGTAAACAAACAATCTCACATCAGACATTCTGAAAATACAATTTAAAATAATCAAAGGTATGGTCATCTCTATAGCACAGTTTAACCAAATATATAGTTTTCCAACAGAAACGGAGATGATACCCGAAACCCGCAATTTTCCAAAAATTGTAAACCCAAAAATCCTGTCATTTCACCCTATAGATTTTCCCAAATAAGTAGTCAAAACATTCATATAATCGTAAACCATACCGATTCATATTACAAAGATATCTAATATAAACATAAACCTCTTACCTTTTCCCGAAAACCAAAACACGAACTAAATGGCTCCAAAACAACGAATCGAGTTCCCAAAACCTAAGGATCGAAGAATGATACTTCAATATAATCCCAACCACTACAGATCTACCGAACCGAAACTGAAATCAGACCCTTACCTCGATTTTGGAACAAAACCCAAAAATCCTCGAAACGAAATTCCGATCCTCTATAACCGTAGAGGTTCTCCGCTTGATCCATGTGGTAACATCGGTTTGTTGATTCGGGTAACATATAACCCGTATCTTAAATAGAGAGAGAGAGAGAGAGAGAGAGAGAGAGAGGGTTGGTTCAAGTTTTAGAGAAAGAGGGAGATTTTGAGTTTTCTTAACAATGAAGCAACAAAATATCCTATTTATAGACCCTTGACCGGGTCCAATTCGTTGACGAGACGGATCCTTCGTCGACAAATCATCTAAGCATTTCATCGAAGAACCGTTACCCTCGGTGACGAGCCCTATTCTGATATTTTACAACTCACTCGATATCTCTTCATCGACGAGGCTTTGAATTTTGGCAACGAACAGTATGAGGGCCTTCGTCAACGAGGACAATGGCTTCGTCGAAGAAGCCTGCTAATTTTACCTTTTACCCTTTACTTATTTATTTAGTCTGGACTTCTTGGGTCGGGTTCTTACATGAATTTCAAACATTGGATTTACATTTTGATGAATTTAGATGAAATTTAATATAATTTTGTTTTATATTTTATCCAAATTCACACAAATCCAAATTCAACGTCTCTCCCAAATATAAGGTTATAACATATTTTTAGTTATAGTAGATGTATACACATTTTTGTTCCTGAGCATTTTTAAATTTCCCCTCCCATGCAAAACATTTTTGTAAGAAATGCATGATCACCATATTGGTATGGCTTTTGTTGTCTTTGGTAACAATCAAGTTGTAACAACCTGCCTAATTTATCGTATAGATTTTGTTTTTTTTTTTCACGTAATTATAATATCTTGGTAAGCCATAAACCACCTGGACCCAAGGGAACTAGGGGTAACCTGAAATTCATCACCATTACTTAAGCAGCAAGAAAAGTGAAATCATATACTATCAGAATACCGTATAACCCAATACCAGAGTTTACTACAATTGTCATATAAATATACACATCACAAATATATCCAAAATAGTCCTAGGGTCGCTACCCAAAAATTCGTTTGACCCTAGCAAGCACTTACCCTTCAAGTAAGGCAGGACTATCGTACACTAGCGCTACGGAGCTTTATCCTCTCTTCTATCTGAGGCTCTTGAAATGTTCATATAATTTGGGGCGAGACACCTCTTAATAAGGGAAAATAAATTAATATCAGTGTGTGGCAACATGAGTATTTCCGTGCTATACATATAACAGTATATAAACATACTTGGTGAAACTGTCTGTATCATATCTAGGAAAACATATATAATCATAACATGACAGAACATACTGGATTTCCGTAAACATAATTCATCTCATATAATAATAATAAAAAACAACCCTAGAAGGTTAGCTGGTCGGTGTCATGTCTTAGCCCCACATGACTGGGTTGTGCGGCCTGAAGGCGAGATCCGACAATGGCTGGCCGACCACTGCCGAATCAAAAGCAAAAGTCTGTAAGTATGATGGGTCTGCCTCTACTGGTCCGTACACCAAGGGTACCAACACTACAATAAACAACATCGACTGCCATTCTCCCGATGCCCTGTACGACTAGTGGTATCACTAACATGGTTTCAATCCCTGAATATTGATCTAAACTAAACCATCCGAGTTTTGATAACATATAATATATTTACATATACTGATTTAACATGAAACTAGATTGATAGCATTTTTCTAAATTCTGACATATCATAAATAATCACGGCCTTGCGCCGGCTATCAATTACGGCCTTGTGTCAAGCATATCATAACATACTGAACTAAAATTTGTATTGTTTATCATAAAATTCTAAAACCATAATTTCCCATATTATTTATGGTTTTCCTGGAAAACTGTTGTAAACATGTTTTTTCTGAAAATTTGAAATAACATAATATTAGTAAAATGATACTCATGCCACACCGTTTTAGATAGTATTGAAACTATGTACTAAACTAAATTTATTCCTAATTAAATATTTTAAATATGTTTTCCTGTTTAGCAGCAGCATTCCCAAACATTCTGATATAACATACATAATTACTGTAAATACATGCTGTTTTAAAATAATAAATCTTCATAAACATAAACTGACTTAATTTAACCCCTTACCTAACTTACCGAGCGACCACAAATTTAACTAAATTTACTCATATGACATTCCCAGCTCAACACCCTAAAATCAACATTTTCTCAACAAATCCTAGTATTATTTCACCTAACACATTTCTTTCAACACAGAAACACCAAAAACTTAATAAAACTTAAAATAATTAACTTACCCAAATTTTTGGGATGGTGCCCAAATTGGTCTAATCAACAAATTACTCCAGCAGAATCATAAAGAATCTTCCTAAGAGTAACGTGGCTACTTCAGATCGTCTAATCGGCATGAAACGAGGTCGGATTTCTAGAGAGAAGGTAAGGGAGCCGAAGTTGAGAGAGAGAGAAAAGATTTTGCATGAAATTCCTCGCAGAAATCGGATTTGAACCTATTTATACACCAACCTTTGTTGATGAGACACGTTACTTCGTCGACGAGGCCAAGAAGAGAGTTCGTCAATGAACACTTACACATCGTCGATGAAATGAAGGCCTTGAAAATAGCCCTTTCGATAATTTCTCGTCGACGAGACATGTGACCACGTCGATGATCCCAAGAAGCCAGTTCGTCGACGAGAACCTGCTGTGACCCCCTTAAAATTTCTTATTTCTCTCATTCCTTTTATCATTAAATTACTATAATTCTTCGGGTCTCTACAATTACGATATAATATTTTTGACAAAATGAACCTTTCATTAGTTGACCGTTAGTTAACCGTTATGTATATATGAAAAAAGTTATTTTTAACCATAATGAATGATATTTTTAAAAGGACACCTACTTAATAAATTAAATTTAAATTTTGGTTAACATAATATATAGGAAACTACCTAAATGACTCAAAGATCTAATTGAATTCTCAAATTAGTTAGTCTATCAAGTTTAAACGGTTTGTTGTTTGGTAGGGCCGATAGTAGTACATTGTGTGGGACAAAATAAGGGTCTTTCTCACCTTCTACAAGTCTACGATCAACCTATTGACACTATCATAAAGAAAAAAAATACATCATTATTTTATTTTTGAAAAAATATGTAGAACCTGAACCCGAAAAATAAAAGAAAATAAATATAAAAGAGATAAATAAAGGGAAACAAAAGAAAGGAAGGAAATTGGTTTGGCAAGACTTAAACCATCAACGGTTTTTTTAGAGCTTAAGAAAATCGTCGCCCGTTTTAGTCAATTGGGAGAGTCAGTTGCCAAACCGTCGCCAATTTTCTGAGGGCAAGGAAAACCGTCGACGGTTTTCCTGCTTGCCTGCTTACTTAAGGGCTAAGCAAGGCATATCCTTTCATAACTTAAAAATTCTCTCTCTCTATCTCTCTATAAAGGTTTTTGGACTCTTTGCTCTCATTCTCTCGTGGCTCTCTCTTTCTTTCGTAGGCTCACCCAGAGCCCATGCTTGGTCTCCGATCAATCTTCTCCTCGTTCTCGACTCCCGGTTCGTTTTCGGCGACGGATTGAAAAGCTAGGGTTTTCCGTTTTTCAAACGGAATCAATTTCTTTTTCAAGAACAAGTAAGAGAATTAAGTTTAGTCACGTTTTTAATAAGTTTGAAATGATTAAACTACTTTATATATAAGTATACTATGATTTTAAATGTTGTTTCAAAAACCGATCATTCAAAGATGGATTTTTCAAATATAGGATATATGATACGGTATTTTGAATAAAATGAACGGTAGAAAGCTTGATTATAAACTAAATATACTACGAAGTACTGGTTGGTTATTTATGGATTATGTTTAAATACTGAAATCGTGTGACAAATGAATAATCGGTATAGATATTGTATAACTGAATTTGAGTATGGTTGTGAAAATACTGAATTGTTTGTGAAACATACTAGAATTGCCTTTGCAAAATATTTGAATTTGATATGACGGCGGGGGGCCGGGTTTTATTTAACGGTCGGGGGCGAGTTTATTTAAATGGCAAGTTCTATATGAAATGAGATTTATACTACAATTTTATTACTAAAATTGCATGATATGATTTAAGAACCCTGTGGACTAGTGATGTATATGAGAACACGATAACGTTGTTAGGGATTTATATTGAGACCGTGTGTGCCCACACTGTACTGAGAGGTGTAGGGTGGTATCTTGTAATGCCCCAACCCTTTATATGGGCCCGAAGTGCTACTATTCATACATAATCTGTGCATATCTGATAACATACATAAACTACCCGCCCTAAATAGGGACATACAGGTGTATCATAATGATCTCTACTTTCATACATTGCGGAAGACATAAACATTCATACTTCATCTGTTAGACTTGCCAGAGTTTCTAACTAACTTCTTACATACATACATCCATACTTAAAACATAATTTGTATTACATTCCCAAAAAGTCAACTTGGCTAAAAATCTAGTACTTATACAAAAACTTACATCAACTAATAAGACTCTACGCTCCAAAGTCCCTCTAGAAGACTAGGACCGGTTTCCTGTAGATCTTGAAACAAGGGTTGTAAGTTGGGGTGAGACATTTCTCAGTAAGATGGAAGATATTACATCAGTTCGTGACAACGTGAGTATATTTCAATATAAATAGTTAAACATTTAAAACATTCTCAATCCTGTAATATAATAGATACATATATAATTCCTATAATCTATAATTCAACATCATTACAAGCGAGAGTTCCCGAGGTTAGGGTAGGGTACAGGGCTATACACTGTACAGTCCCTCCGCTCGGTACTCAACCCTGTGACTTTGCCCATTTTAGTTTTTAAATCATGTATATGCATATAGAACTCAACCCAACTTCGTAACATCATAACTATGCCAGTAACTTTCCCCATGGCAAGGGTTGTGCGATAATAAAGCACTGATCGAGCCTTGTTCATGCAGGAATTGTCAGACATCATAACTTACTCCAGTCCGATTTGGCTATCACCAACCTGCTCCGTGATCAACCAATGGCCCTTCATACCAAATCGACTACATAGATACCCACATTGAGAACATCTGTGTAGTTGCACTATATCTCATATTGTGACATCCCGATTTTCGTACTAATTTTTTTATCATAAATAAAAATTAAGTCATACACATCACATCGGTCACGTCAACAACCCTGTTACCACCCATATGACCCGACCCATATTGGGTACCGGGTAAATAATCATTTCATTATACAACCTATCAACGAAAGACGGTATATTTATATCATCTAGAATACAATACCCAAAATATCAACATACATATATACACATTACTATCTCATACCCAAAACAATACAACCCTAGGAAATCACACCTCCCTAGTCCAAAACTCACCATGTATATCAGGGTTCCAGCTCCCTACTATCACGGAGCTCTATCACCTGGTCTGTATCTGTTTCCTAAAAAATTTAAATAATTTGGATGAGACACATCTCAGTAAGAAGGAATAAATTATTTATAGTGTGTGGCAATATGAGTTCAATTAAAACACACTTTACTTTTCAAATCATCATTTCATCTGAGAAAATACACTGATATACATATTCTCATAATCATATAGATATACAACGCAGGCTTTTATAAGCTTTAAAACCATTTATCAAGTTCATTCATTTTCAACATATATTTATCCACGAAGTTTCTAAGAATAGGGAAGATTATCCGCTCATACAAGTAGCTTCCCTCTATCCTAACACGTTATGCAGTCAGGTATGACCACATCTGATACCTGTTAGGGCACTCACCTTACTCAGTAAGCTCTGAGGTGGAGAGTTTCACTTCGCCTCAATTATTTATATTATTAACTCACATAGATCCATTTCTCAATTTATCATTCTCTATTTCTCATTTTCTATTATTTCTTTCATTTCTCATTTTAGTCTATTTTTATCATTCTTTTACTTTCCATTTCCATTTCACTATCCAACTCATGAGTATCCTTGGTATCTAGTACCAACATCGCATTTGTAACTCATGTCTACCTTGAGGATCTTTCTTTCCATGCCATGCTTCCCCCCATGGTCAGGGTTGTGCAGCCCGAAGGCTGGATTTAACCACGGTTGGCCGACTTGGTTAGATCAAAATATCATATCACATATCTCGCGTCTGTACTAAATAAATCAATTGATTGTCATGCCACAAGCTCCACAAGTTCGTGTGGTTGCACTATCACCAATAGCAATGGTACCGTGCTCAATATCACAACCCATCATTAGGGTTTCCATATCCATCCATCACGGTTATCATTACAACATATCCACAATCATTATGCGGTATTGACATTTCGTCAATCATATTTCAATGATCCCATTGCAGCTTTCGCACTTTGCAATGTTCATATTTCCCTAGTATTCACAATCAGTATATCTCAAGTCATCTCAATAAAAATGTTCTCATCATTTTCTGTGCACATTTCGTCACCTCATAATAGTATATATATATATATATATATATATATATATATATATATATATATATATATATCATGTTTCATGTATTTCAACATTTCTCAAAATACTTATCTCAATATAGACATTTCGGAATTCATATTGCAATAATTTCATTTTCAACATTCACAATTCATCACATCATATCAATAATATTTTCATCATTTTCTGTTTCTTCCCATCCTTCCAATACACATTTCATTCTTATAATAATATATACAACCCATTTCGTGAATTTTCACACTTTTCAATAATACAAATCATATTCTCATATTTCCCCATTTATTATAGAAAATATTTCTATAATCATATTTCATATTCCAAAATATCACAATTTAATATTACTCAAATGCCACACAATTTATCTAATATTTATATCATAATAATTTCAGACAAGATACCATATGCTCATTTTCACATATCAATTCAAACGATAGCTCTAAAAATACTGTTATAATTTATTTTCCTTACCTAACTTACTGAGAGTCTCGTTAAAACCCAGATCTTACGCCCCCAGCGCCCGAAACTCAAATCCTGCAATTCGCGTTTCCCCTAAATTAATTAACTCATTTCCCAAAATAATACTCATATAACCTTCCCTAGGCTCCATACATTCCAAATTAACATTTAAACTTATATTTTACACTCTTACCTGGTTTTCTGAACTATGCCTGCAGGGTTCCAAAATTACATCCATAGCACTCACCCGGGTCCTAAATTCCAAAAACCCTACTTCAACCTCAGAATGTCCAATATTTTAGCATTTCTAAATTAACATTAATTAAATAATAATTAGCGTCTTAATAACCCCCTTATCCTAATTTTGGGATTATGTCTACGACGACCCCACGAAAAATCCGCTTCGCTAGACTTGTAGAAAATTTTTCTTAGATTCTTGTGGTGGTATCTAATCATCAAGTGGGCTTAAGATTTACAAAAAATTGAGGTAAAAGTGAGAATTTAGCTTACCTCAAGAGATATGCCTATGCCACTCCTACGACAAATCTGCTCCGGTAGAAATGTCAGTGACGAGAATGGAGTCTAACGGTATTTTCTGATTTTCAATCGAGCGAAAATCAACCAAAAATTTGAGGAGAGAGAGAGTGGAGAGCGCGAGGAGCGAGCGCGAGAGAGAGAGAGAGAGAGAGAGAGAGAGAGAGAGAGATGACGGCTCTGCAATTTTTTTTTTCAGGCAAGCTTCCTTCTCACGTAAGCTTCTCAAGCTTCCTTTATCCTTTTTTTTTTTTTTTTTACCTTTATCTATATATATATATATATATATATATATAATAACTTATCCTTATATATATTTAAACATATATATACACATAATCCTCATATTTCTTAATTTAATCAATTTCCTTAATAATGTTTAATTAATCAATTAATAATAATAATAATAATTATTATTATTATTATTATTATTATCTTGAAATCACCCCACTAATCTTTAATAACCATTTTTGGGGTTATTACACATATTCTAGCAACGGTACCACGCTTACATATCATAAGCTTTTTAAGGCTTTCATATAACATCGAGCTTTTTAAGGTTTTCATAATAATGAGTTGTCTACGGCGGTTCCAACATCATATATACAATTTATAATAAAAGCATATAAGTAGTTCTAGTATTTTCACAAATTCATTCATTCATTCTTTCATACATACATACTTTCATTCATTCTTTCATACATACATTCATTTTGTGGTATAAACCAACCCACGCACTCTCAATTTAACCCTTACATACATAGTGTACGGTATTTAACCGACATCTCATTTCTGCATTTCCTGATAATCATTTGGAACTTCAGTTTCCATAGTTCATGAACATACTTTTCATTTCGTTATAGCATCTTTTCATATCACATTCCACACTCATTTGGTCAAAATATGTTATATATAGTATATGACTCGAAAATATCATTTAAACAGAAAACAAAGGTTCCAAGCATCTCCTATGTTAAGTTGAATGAAAATAAAGAAGTTTTGGAAAGTTTGGAGACCGTATGCCAAGACCCTAGTTTTTACCAAAACCGTAAAACCATAAAACCGACACTTTAACATGATAGAATTTTCCAAATGAACAGTCATAACGTACATAATAACATAAGCTACTGTTCTATAGGTTTAATTTTCTAAAATAACTGATGTAAACAAATCTCCTCACCTTTTAACGTAAAAACGAACCCAAACGGCTCAAAACGGTAAACTTCTAAAACTTCAATCAAGTGAAAACGTGTATCCTAGCAAGACCAAGGGTGAGAGAGACCAACGAGACCCAAAATGGAGTTCGAAAAGTCTTTTTAGTGAAAAAGCTCTGAAACCCTAGGAGAGAGAAGAGAGAGTTTGAGAATTATCTAAAAAAATGAGCTCCATTCTATTTATAAGTGAGCAGGCTTAGAGGAAAACCATCGATGGTTTCCCCTATCTCCACAAAACCATCGACGATTTTGTGGTTGACCCGCCCTGTTGACCTAAAACCGGCGACGATTTTTCTTTGGCTCAGAAAACCGTCCACGATTTTGTCCCAAAGTTGTCTAATTACTTCTTTTTCTCTCATTTTCCTTTCTTCCTCTCTTTTATATTCTTTTTCTTTTATTTTATGGGTTCGGGTTCCTACAATCTCCCCTCCTTATAAGAATTTCGTCCTCAAAATTTGATAATCGTTACTAAGCGTATCCTGAAGTCAAGACTACTCTCTGTAGAAGAGTCGGCAACCACCCACAGAGCGGCTCCAGCCTAAGTTTATTACCTGCTCTCACTTATGGAGGAGGAATACCATGGTTACAACGTAATGCTTCAGGATATTACAATACACATACAAAACTCTCTCGAAGACCATACTTACTCTAACTTGAACCACCTACTTTACCATACATACATATAGTTTTACTCACATGCTATTATACTTACCTGTATAACTCTAACTATCTCTGAATAAATGAGGGTACTACTGGCATATCTCCGACTCTAACTCCTATGAAACTTCCTCCACTGCGTGGTTACGCCATAGTACCTTCACTAATGATATCTCTTTAGTATGTAGTCTTTGTACCTTTTGATCTAAACTTTGCACTGGTACCTTCTCGTATGATAATGCATCACCGATCTCTAGAGGTTCATAACTTAGCACGTGCGAAGGGTCCAGCATGTACTTCCTCACTATTGACACGTGACACAAGTCGTGAACTCTGAATAGTGCTAGGGGTAATGTCACTCGATAAGCAACTGGACCAATCCTTTCTAGGATCTTGAATGACCCAATGTACCGAGGATTTAACTTCCCCTCTTCCCAAACCTCATCACCTCTTTCATCGGAGCGATCTTCAGGAATACCATATTTCCTGCCTCGAACTCTAGCTCTCATCGGCGAGTATCTGCATAACTCTTCTGCTGACTCTGAGCTGTTATAATTCTCTTTATAGTTAGTTCGACCTTTGCAAAGGCATGCTGAATTAGTTCCGATCCTAGTATTTGTCGCTCGCCTACTTGATCCTAATACAATGGAGATCGACACCGATGACCATAAAATGCCTCATATGGTGTCATCTCAATGCTGGCCTAGTAGCTGCTATTATATGCAAATTCCACAAATGGTAGATACCGTATCCAACTATCCCCAAAATCCAATACACATGCTCGCAATATATCCTCTAACATATAAATAGTCCTCTCAAACTGTCCATCCATCTGCGAGCGAAATGATGTACTGAATGTGAGCTGCGATCCCAAGGCATCCTGTAAACTCTTCTAGAAACGAGATGTAAAACGTGGATCTTGATTTGAAACAATAGAAACAGGGACACCATGGAGTCGTACAATCTCTTGTACATAAAGCTCTGCCAACTTATTCAAATAATAGCTGAGTCTGATTGGAATGAAATGTACAGTCTTTGTCAGTCGATCAATTACAACCCATATAACATTATGTCCATGCACCGCCATAGGTAACCCCGATATGAAATCCATCGAGATATGCTCCCATTTCCACTTGGGAATGTCAAGTGGTTGAAGGGGTCCTGCTGGCCTCTAGTGTTCTTCCTTGACCTGCTGACATGTTAGACACTGCTCTACGAAACTGGCTATCTCTCTTTTCATGTTCGACTACCAGAAAGATTCCCTAATATTTCTGTACATCTTTATACTTCTTGGATGTAAGGTGTAGAGCGAATGATGGGCCTCCTCTAGAATGAATCGTTTAATCTTGACGTTATTCGGTACACAAATCCTATTGTGGAATCTCAATATCCCATCATGATAAATATTGAAATTCGACTATAAACCACTCTGTACCTCTTCCACAACCTCTATTAGTTCTGCATCTTCCTTCTGAGTTGTTATGATCCTTTCCTATCAGGTTGACTGTACCACCAAGCTAGCAAGAAAAGCCTGGTGATTTTTTCCTACTACTTCCAATCTCAACCTTTCCAGGTCCATACAAATATGATGTTGAGCTCCCACTGCTAAGACTGACACATCAACTAACTTCTGACTTAGAGCATCAGCTACCACATTTGCTTTTCTTGGGTGATAGCTAATGATACAATCATACTCCTTTATCAGTTCAAGTCATCTACGCTGTCTCATATTCAGCTCCTTCTAAGTGAAAATGTATTTAAAACTTTTATGATCAGTGAAAATCTCGCACCTTTCACTGTACAAGTAGTGCCTCCAAATTTTCAATGCATACACTACCGCTACTAATTTCATATCATGTGTCGAGTATTTCTTCTCGTATTCTTTGAGTTGACGAGAGGCATAAGCAATCACCTTTCACTATTGTATTGGAACACATCCGAGACCTTTCTTAGAGGCGTCACCATAGATAACAAATCCACCACCCCCAAATGGAATGGTAAGAACTGGAGCAGAAACCAACCATTATTTTAGCTCCTGGAAACTTAGCTCGCACTCATAAGTCCAATAATACATCATGTTCTTCCTCGTGAGTCGTATCAATGGACCTGACAAACTGGAGAACCTTTATACGAACCTTCGGTAATATCTTGTAAGACCCAAAAAACTTCTGACCTCTTGAACATTCTTCGATCTCGCCCAGTCCACTACCGCTTCTATTTTATTTGGATCCACTGATACCCCTTTCTTAGACACTACATGCCCTAGAAATGCAATTTATTCCAGTCAGAACTCGCATTTCTTCAATTTAGCAAGTAGCTTCTTCTCTCTTAGCATTTGGAATACCAGTCTCAGATGAACTTCATGTTCTGTAGCATTTTTGGAATACACTGGGATGTAATCTATGAATACCATGACGAACTAGTATAAGTATTCATGAAAGATCTTGTTCAATTGATCCATAAATGCTGCTGATGCATTTTTCATACCGAATAGCATAACCATAAATTCGTAATGGCCATACCGAGTTCAGAAAGCTGTTTTCGGAACGTCCTCCATTTTCACCTTCGGTTGGTGATACCCAGATTGTAGATCGATTTTAGAGAAGATCTGCGTGCCCAATAGTTGTTCAAACAGATCATTAATCTTGGGTAACGAGTATTTGTTCTTTATCGTCACCTTGTTAAGCTCTTTATAGTTGATGCACATCCTCATCGACATGTCCTTCATCTTTACAAACAGCACCAGTGCTCCCCAGGGTGAAACACTCAGTTGAATATACCCCTTATCTAGTAGCTATTGTAGCTGCTCCTTCAACTTTCTCAATTCTAACTGGAGCCATACGATATGGAGCTTTCGATAATGGTGTCGTACCTTGAATCAATTCTATAACAAACTCTATCTCACGATTTGGAGGTAATCCCAGCAAGTCCTCTGGAAACATGTATGGGAAGTCGCACACTACAGGAATCTCCTCCAACTTAAATTCTTCTTACGACATTTCTTTCACACACGCCAAATACCCTTGACATCCTTCTCAAAGTAATCTGCTAGCCTAGATAGCTAATAGGATTTGTGGTGTAGAACACACACACGACCCTACAAACTTGAACCCCTGCACCCCGAAGGTCTAAATACTACCTCCCTTCTATGGCAATTAATGTTGGTACAATTGACTGATAGCCAATCCATACCCAGAATGATATCGAAGTCATGCATATAAAATACAATAAGGCTGACTGGTAATATTCTCCCCTGAATCTCTATTGGAAAATTTGGAATCATTTTACTACAGATGACTACTGACCTTGACGATGTAGCCATTACTAAATCACCCTCTAACTGTTGCACCTCTAAGCCACATAATTCGATGAATCCCCATGAAATAAAAGAATGCGTCGCTCCTAAATCGAATAATATGACAACTTTATTCAAAATCATATAAATGATAGATGTGATTACATCCCCAACGTTTTCTACGTCGCCCAGAGTTAAGGAATACACCCTTGCCTGGGTTGTACCCCTTTGATAATCACCGCTTTGCGCCTAAGCACCTCCTTTAGATGAATGTTGTGGGGTGCGTTGCCACCCAGTGTGCTGCAGTAGCGTGCCATATGTCCTAGTTTGCCACACCAATAGCAAACCCCTAAACCCAACAAACACTTCCTTGCATGAGGTTTTCCATAAGAAGGACAACCAGGCAAGGACATGGTACCTTGAGATATACCACCACCGGTCTCTCTTAACTAACCTTCACCACCACCATACTTCTTCCAAGTGCCCTACCTCACGACTGAATAAGAACTGGGAGGCGCTGACCTCTTCTTCGAAATCTAGACCTCTGCGTCCTCTTGTAGGCTCTTTTATGCTACAGTGGCTTTATCTACTAGAGTAGCAAAGTCCTGCAACTGCAAGATCGCTATCTGCTTCTGGATCTCCTTCTTCAGATCCCTATGTAAGTTCCAGGCCTTCATTGCCTCATTCGATACCATGAATGGAGCAAATCATGCCAACTCCTAGAACTTGATAGTATACTGTTGTACTGACAACTATCCCTGCATCAGGATCATAAATTCCTCCATCTTCACACTCCTGATGGTGGCTGGGAAGTACCGCTCAAAGAATAACTCTCTAAAGCGGCCCCATGTCATTGCCACTGGAATGAGGCGATGCTCCTCCAACATTTTTACTGATTCCCACCATCTCTGTGCCTCGTCTGTCAACTTGAACGTTGCAAAGGTTACTTTCTGCTTCTATGTGCAGTTTTGAACATCCAGGATCTTCTTAATCTCCCGGATCCAATTCTCAGCTCAAATTGGGTCTGCACTCCCTACGAAAACAGGAAGCTTTCGTCTGGTGAACTGGTCGATGGAGCATCCCAACTCAACTATGGGACAGTCTTGCCCCCTATTTGTTTGCACCACCTCAACCATAAGATGCTGTGTGAAATCCTGTAGTACGCTTATGGAGTTACTGCCAACCTTATGGTCGGCTCCCTCACTACTATTGCCTCCTACATTGGCAATATTCTCCCTGAACTCTTGTAGTGATCCTAAAAAAATAAAAATAAATAAAATATTTAAAAATAAAAAAAATTAATTAAAAAAATATTAAAATTAAAATTTAAAAAAATTAAAATTTAATTAATTAATTATTATTTATTAAATAATATAATATAATAATAATATAATATATAATGATATAAACATATATATATATATATATGATATATCCTAAAGGATTCATTCAAAATCCTTCAGGCGAAAGTAAAAATAGAGCCGCCACCCCCCTCCTTCTCCTCTTCCCCTCTCTCCCACTCTCCTCCATCTCGTCTCCAATATTTAGCCGATCGGAAATCCAGAAATATCGTTGGGCTCTGCTCGTCGCGACCAACATTTCTACTGGAGCGAATACTGTCATGGGAGGGGTTTAGGGTTTGGAGTTTAGGGTTTCGGGTTAGGCATATCTCTTGGGTTAAGGTCAAATCTCAAACTTACCTCAATTTCTCTTAAACCATAAGCCCAATTAACAAACAGAAATTACCAAGAGATTCGTGAAGAAATTCTCTATAATCTAGTCGAAGTGGGTTTTTGAATTAGAGCTCCGGGGTACCAATCCTAAATTGGGAGTAAGTTTAATAATTTAGGCTTTATTAGGCTATTTAGGGTATTCAGAGTCAAAATTTTAGGGAAAGTTACTCTAGTGATTGTGATGAGTAATGTAGTGAAGTTTGAATTTCAGGAACCGGGTGAGCACCATAGGTATTTTTCAGGGTCCCTGTTGGCGTAGTTCAAGAAATCAGGTAAGGGGAAAATATATATTAAACCAGATTTTTTTTATGAATTTAATGGAAAATGAATTATGTTATAAATATGTGTATATATTTTGGTATGAGTTTAAAATACCAACCATTTAAATTATATTTTTTCGAGTTTAGGGTTGTTTATTAGATACGTATATGTGAAATTGAACTGATAAAAGTAAAATATTTTTCAGAATAATTATGCAAGAAATTAAAGGTATTTTTCTAGTATATGAATGTTAAATGTGGATTGGCTTATTTTCATGTAACGTATGAATTTTACTGCTAAATATGTGTAACATGAGTAAATAGGAATGCTGTGTGGAAATATGATATATGTATGAGATGCATGATATTCAGGAAATGAACTGAGTATGAAAATGTTATATGAAATATACTGCATGTGAGTGTTAATGCAACGATGTAGAGTAGCTGAAAAATCCTGGGTAAAACAACTGAAAGATGTTGGATAAATGTATGATAGTTGAAAAATGTTGGGTAAAACAGCTGAAAGATGCTGGGTAATCTTTTTCAGAACCTCCACGAGATCAAGCTTAGAGAGCTTGAGCTGTGATAGCACTTTTGAGGAAAGGGTATACTTTTGATAATATTTTAGGATGTAGATATTTTATGTTTTATGTTTTAAGTATTCTGAGTAATGGATGGTTGTGAAACATACTTTTCATTTCGTTATAGTACCCTTTCATATCACATGCCACACTCATTTGGTCAAAATATGCTATATATATTATATGGCTCGAAAATATCATTTAAACAGAAAACAAGGGTTCCAAGCATCTCCTGCGTTAAGTTTAATGCAAATAAAGAAGTACTGGAAAGTTTGGAGACCATATGCCAAGACCTGATTTTTACCAAAAACGTAAAACCATAAAACCGACACTTTTACCTGGTAGAATTTTCCAAATGAACAGTCATAACGTACATAATAACATAAGCTACAGTTCCACCGGTTTAGTTTTCTAAAATAATTGATGTAAACAAATCCCCTTACCTTTTAACTTAAAAAAGAACCCGAACGACTCGAAATGGTAAACTTCTAAAACCTCAATCCAATGAAAACGCTTATCCTAGCTAAACCGAGGATGAGAGAGACCAACGAGACCCAAAACGGAGTTCGAAAAGTCTATTTAGTGAAAAAGCTTTGAAACCCTAGGAAAGAGAGAGAGAGTTTGAGAATTTCTCTACAAAAATAAGCTTCATTCTATTTATAGGTGAGTAGGCCTAGAGGAAAATCATTGATAGTTTCCCTTGTCTCCATAAAATTGTCGACGATTTTGTGGTTGACCTGCCCTGTTGACCTAAAACAGGCGACGACTTTTCTTTGGCTCAGAAAATCGTCCACGATTTTGTCGCAGACTTGTCCAATTACTTCTCTTTCTCTCATTTTTATTTCTTCCTCTCTTTTATATTATTTTTATTTTATTTTATGGGTTCGAGTTTTTACATATTTGTCGTTTAGCCTGCGTAAGGATGAAGTGCCTTCCTTGGGGACCTGGGCCAGGAAGTGTTAAGGCTAACGGACCTGCAACTGAGTTGTAGATGCTTACAGACGTACTTGCAGATGATTACTTTGACTGTGTTTGGGCTGATCTCCCAGGACATAAGTCCAGCCTTCGGGCCGCACAACCCGTACCATTGGGGAAGTAAATGGTGTGTTAGTCTCAGGGAGTGTCTTCTACACATATCTGTTGATTTATGTGAATGATATTATTATTTATTGAACTGGTTTATACTGAGGAAGTAAATGTATATTTTTCAACTATAAAAATGTTTATGACAAAGTAAACTCTCCGCCTGAGGGCTTGCTGAGAAAGGCGACTATCCTGATAAGTATCAGTTGTAGCTATACGAGGTTGCATAACGTGTTAGAGCAAAGGGGAGTTACATGTATGGGCGTGTAATCTCCCCTATCATAGGGGACTTTCGCCTATAAATAATTGTGTGAGTGTGTGAGTATGGTCGGAGAATGATGTTATAACTGTGGTTAATTAACAATTGATGATATTTTGTATACATTAAAACTCACGTTGGTCACACACCAATATTAATTTAATCAGCCTTACTGAGAAGTGTCTCATCCCAATATACAAATCATTTTTCAGGATCATCTCGAGATAGAGCTTAGCAAGCTCCGGGGTAGGGTGATAGCTAGTTTCAGTTTTTGTGAGTATCTATAAGAACTTTAACGTATTTAAGTTATGTTTAAAGTCTCTGGATATGTAATATAGTCATATGGACTGAGTTAGTTTTCTTTATTTTGGGTTGGGATGTAATATGGTATTGAGAGACTTTTATGTGAGTTAGCAGTTTAGAACTTTGGTAATATTTTGGGGAATGTATAATTTATTTCCGTTGCTTTTATATGATAAATATGGTATCAGGTACACAGACGTTACTAAAGTAGTACTTCGGGCCCCATGTGGCGGGTCGGGGCGTTACAAAATATATATAATAAATAAAAATTACTAATAAATCATAAAAGTATCTAGTAATGATATACTACAAAATGTTTATTACATGTAATTAATATAAAAATTTAATGACCAAACAAGCCATGAAACAAATAAAACATAATTCAATATTTTTAAATTCAACATGCATAGTATTAAGAAAAAAGAAAAATAAAATTTTAAAATTTATTATTTATAAATTTAAATTATAAATAGAGATGTCAGTTCATTAATGCGTAAAACATGAATGCTAAATGGATAAAAAATTCAAATTTATATTAATTGGTTGACTATTGTTTGAAACAATTCACCTAACTTTTATTGATTTTATTCAAGTTGTTATGTTATTAAATATGTTATTCAATCAAACCCAAAAAAAGCAAATCACAATTAGACTAGTTATCTATCCAAATTAATTTTTAAAATAAAAATTTAGTTATATTGTTGTACTTATGTCAACTGATTGACCAAATTTAATTGTTAGGTATTCAATTCACTTATAAGTTTATTTTTCAGAATATATGTAATTAATTGATAAACTTTTCCAACTTAACTTATTCAATTAATGTCATTTCTTTTAATTTATCTTATTAAAGTGGAGTAAAAAGTTTAATTTTTGTTATAAACTTAATGGCTGACTAACGATCAACTAATGAAATGTTTATGTTGTCAATTAAATTAACCTTCACGGGATCTTATGATAGTTTTCAAGAACTCAAGGGATGGAGTGTCATTTTCTTAAAAACGAGAAAGTGTTGCTGAATTTGACCCTTTTTTGCATTAAGGACATAGAAAAGTAAATTTAATAGTAGGAACGGAGGAACAAAGCAGATTAAATAATAGGAGACATCTTTTCATTTTTTAGGCACTTTATCATGAAAGTACATGTACTTTTATTATTAAAATAAATATTATAGTGTACAAAGATATATAGCATTTTGAAAACACTACCCTTTAAACCATGATATGAAAATATACACTTTAAAAAAAAAAAAAAAATCTATATACATATTTTTTGCTCAAAAAAATTATAAATTTGAGAAGGCACCATAACGTGAAAAGACACCTTGTGAAAATATATAATTTTTTTTCTATCTTTTTATAGATAGTATAAATTTAAATTTTGTACACATTTAGACTTTTGTAATTTAATGAAGGTCATAATCATCCTTTAAAAAGTAAAAATAAGAATGAAAATATGATTCCTAGAGAAATAACTATTCCCCAAATGGTGGTGGAATCATATTTTGCCGTTTATTTGACAAATTAAATGTAAGAATTATATTTCTAATTTTGATTTAATTTCTAATCTAATTTTACAAGTAAGATGAGATTATATTATTTAGAGTTCAACATTTTAACAAAAGCTATTTTAAAGTAAACAATCGGTTAAACACCACAACTTTCGGATTAACTCAACATCATTATAATAATATTCATTGCAAAAATAATATCGTAGCAGTTCGATGAGGGCAAGATTTGAGCTCAAGGATAATTAGTTTGAAAATAATAATGAACTGGTTTTTAAATTTTAAAAAAATACTGGGCAATAACTTGTGGTGGTTAATTAATGATATTACCTTCCGAATTAAGATCTATGTACGAAGAAGAAAGACTAAGAACCTTCCCCGTGCTCGCCACATTCCATCGTCCATCCCTGCTCGCATTGTCCAAGCATTCAGACAACAATGATAAATTAGGAAAAGCAGAGATGGAAGCATAAACATTGGATTGAAGCAATTGCAGAAAAAATGATAACTGGTGGCGATTCTCTGAAACTGCTCTTTCTCCTCCCGATTCTCCACCAACTCATCCTGCACTCGGCGTCTGCCATCTGCGAACTCGGTGTCGTTGACCGCAACAGGCTCTACAACTACACCTTGGCCTCTCCCACCCGCAATTTCCCGCATGGCGTCCTCAGCGAAGATGGGTATTTGCTCTCTCGTCCTCCAATTTCTTCTTTCAATTTCAGTATCATATTTTCAATGGTGTGAACTTTAGCCCCGATTTAGTTATTTTACACAAAGCAATTGGTTGGTGCCTTCAGTTCTTTGTCGCATGGGTTGGAGTGTATTTGGAGCTGAAATAAACTGAAGTCATGATGTTTATTTATTTTTTAATGAATTATTCTAGTATTATGTTTTCAATTGGGAGAATGTTAGCATGATTTAAATCCTATTTGTATAAAGCAACTGGTCGGTGCTTTAGTTCTATGCTGCATGGATTGGAGGTGTTGGGATTTTTTCTCATCGTTGCAAGAATAATAAGAGGGTTAAATAAACTTTTTCCACTGCTGATTTGGTTTCTGTTTGCCTACCCGTAGTTAACTTTTAACTTAACTAACGTGTGCTTTCTTTTGTTCTGCACTGTTTCATTGCATTACCTACTTGCACACGTACTACTCAATCCATTCTAATCACGAATTTAGGGCAGCACTGTTGGAAATTTGGCTAGGGTTTACATATTACCAATCTTGTACTGGGTTGCTGCTGGTGGCATCTGCAGTGGATATTGGCGGCCTATATACCTATTCCCATATTTTGTCCGCGTTATTCCATATTTTGAGTTTTCTTTATTCTTAGGAATTTTAGGAGAGAGACTTTAAGATTTGGGCATGGAGGTTCATGTGCACGTGGTTCCCTCTCCTTTGGCAGCTAGAATTATATGAAGGTAATGTTGGTTGTCATGGTTTTGGGCAGGTGGCTGCAATTGTGGTGCTCAGATGGTGGTCTAGGTAGTTGATGGCTGAGCATGGCTGCGCACAGGCGTGTGGCCACGAGTGCAGGAGAAGGGGCTGTGGTGGCCAGGGTTTAGGTGGGCTTGGGGAGGCTATCGCTGTGCTGTTAGGGTGTTTGTGATAGGCTGCTGTTGTTGTCAAGCCTATAATGTGGGATAAAGCTGTGGATGCCAACCTCTCATTCCATTGTCGATGCAATGTCATTAAAGAAATCTTTAACTACAATTTTCCCCAAATATTCCATTACAACTGGTGCATTTCAACTGCATGTGTCTGCACATGCCTCCCTTACCCCGGGGGGGGGGGGGGTGGTGGGGGTGTAATGACATGAAACTGTGTCAAACTGAGAATAGCACAGGTGGGTTAAGTGTAAAAAGTTAAACCACAGGGGGTAGATTGTAGACAGCTCAAACCACAGGGCAAAATTTATTTAACCTATATTATTATATTTTATGCATTTGAAACATTTGCCGAGTTCCCTGCTGAAAAGGTCAAAAATTTAGTTTGTCACAGGAATTAGATTAACTAATTACAGAGATAGCCTGGTGGAATTATTTTGGTATTTCATCATGTAAACCAGTGTAATGGATTTTGGGCCTTAATTAATTCGAGCCATGTGTTGTATTGGAGCATTGTGCTTATGAGTTTAAATTTACTTTTGAGTTACCAACCAAAAGAACTTGTCTTGGAATTGTTGGAATTATTTTCAGAGAAAAAGTCAAGTTTTGGCATTTGTCATTAAGTACATATCCATTTCAGGTTTCAGGAAAAAAAATTGCTTTCTTTATTTGAGTTCTACGTGAAATTTATGTTTGAGGATGCCATTTTATTATCACATTGCTTGTGTAACTGCATGTGGCCTTTGGTTCCGATTCTGATCAATGGGTGGATATTTTTCTGTTTAATTATTACAGGTTTTACAGGGTGGCAGTAAATGGGAGTGTGCTCTGGTTTCAGGTTGGCTCCATCAGGTTACATTTTGTTTCTTTGTTTTTGAAGCGACTTTCTTTCTAATGTAACAACTGTGGCATCCAACGAGGCGTTCAAACTTTGCACATTTTATTTATTTTTGTTAAAAGAGAAAGATATTTATTCTATCATGTAAATGTGGTGTAATTAATTTTGTCATGCATTAGTAAATACTCGATGTCCATATAAGTGAGCTCTTTTGAAGGTTTAGATTCATGGATGTCGCAATTCATTGTGCAGAGTCTCAATAACTTGCAGAGTTTTTCAAGTACAATATTTGTGATACATTGTGCTAAGACTGCAATAGTTTAGTTCAACAACTTCTCTCCAACAACTATTTTTAATTATTTATTTCTTCAAGTTGATTTTTGCTCAGTTTTTTTCCTTGATTGCATGGAACAGCTGTGCGACAGAATGATATTCAACCATGATCCACCAAAATGCGTTGAGTGCCTGGTAAATTCCTTTCTAGTTTTACTAATTTTATTCTCTTCATACTGATGGAGCAGGCAAAATGGTAGACCCAAGTTTTCTCCTTGGCTTAAAATACTATTGCTATTATCACACAGTTCATGGCCAATTCAATCTATTGCATGCCTGACTGCTTGAGCACATCCTGCACATCATAACAGATATGCGATTATTTCTTGTATATGTACCATTGAGTGGGAGAGACTAATAAATGCAAGCCACTCTATTTTTGCTGCTACTTTTTAATACCAATTCTTCAAGATGCTCAATTGTTTTACAAAAAAATAAAAATCAAATATTCTATCACTGTTGAGGTTTTATTTATGATTTTCTTGGATTTGATGCCTTGTTACTATAGGATTGTGGGGGTCCGTCACGCTGTGGCATGGGCTGTAGTGCACTTGTGTCTAACAACATAGGAGGTAAGCATTCTTGCAAATTTGTGCATGCAGAATTATGGTTTCACCATGTACTATGGAATTGGAGATGGTATAAAAATCAGCAACTCATGTAGTTACGAAGTATTATCATGTTAAGTTTATTCCAGAAATTGATTTTCTTGTATCTTGTAAAGGTTTCTTCTTATGATGTAATGGGTTCACGAGTGAGTTCTGAAAACACTCTCCCTCTCTCTCTCTCTCTCTCTCTCTCTCTCTCTCTCTCTCTCTCTCTCTCGCTCTTTGTGGGCCTTATTGTATGATGATACTCGTTTAAGTTTGGAAAATTTTCCTTAATAAAATTGTAGACTAGATTTAAAAAAAATATTATTTATCAATGCTAGTTGCAGCTGTCATTAAATTTAAATTTAGCAAGACCATTAAATTTTTATAAAAGCTGTAAGTTATCATGAACTTCACGCATGCACAATATCATCAATATTAGGAGGAAACATTCAGTATTTGTACCTATTTCTCAGGTCGTTTCTGATATGAAATGTCAATGATATGATAAATGATAGAACTGCAAATATTAGGCTACACCACCACTGTCATAGCAAATACTGTAGTTTGGCTATCCCAACTTTGGTTATCTGCAAGTTTGTAGCAATACCTCTGTAGATCATGATGGCGGAGTTTGTGAGAAAAAAGCCCTTTGATCCTTTACAATATGTTCAAGTATGACAATCAACTATCCATTCATGGAAGACCCGGGTTGGAGGCAATATGAATTGTAACCAATCCATACACTGAGAATGTGGATAACAAGTTCGTTCAACATATTCTTTAGCCAAACAAATTCACATATAGTGTGGTCCATGGCCCAATATTCTGAGTCAACACTTGATTGGGCCACCATAGTTTGTTTCTTACTCTCCCACGATACCAAGTTAACCCAACAAAAATACTATATCCGGTTGTGGATCTTTTATTGGAAGGTGACCCATCCCAATTTGCATTTGTATACCCTTGAATAAGTGGCCCTGACATGATATAAGAAACCTCTCCAAGCTCCACTATAGGTATCTCAAGATAATAGTTACTGTATTCTAGTGACTTGTTTTTAGAGAATCAAGAAACTGGTTGAGTGTGAGATATTTCTAACTTTCCAACAATTCGTACCATCCAGGATCGACGACAGATGACCCACATCTAGAGCTAACTTGCTGTCAATGGGTGTATCAACATGTTTGGATCCCAAAAGACCAGTTTCATAAAAAAAGGTCAAGAACATACGTGCTTTGTGACTGGATAATTTCCTTATAGGATCTAAATACTTCTATACCCGAGAAATATTTCAATGGTCCTGAATCTTTGGTCTAAAATTTAGTCTATGGAAAATGATTTTGGTGTTGGATACCTTGATCATCATCACCATTAGTTGCAATATCATCCATGTACGTAATGTGTAGAATCCTATTGGATGTAGTATGATGATAAACTACAAAGTGAAGATTAAACTCAAGTATTATGACATTGACAACCAAACCATGCTCTAGGAGATTGCTTTAGATCATACTACGATTTCTTTAGCTGATATACTAATCGTGTCTCCCTCTGAGCAACATACCTAGGTGGTTGTTCAATTGCTCCATATAGGCCCCCTCCTGAAGATCACTGTGCAGGAAGACATCTTCACATCTAACTAGTACAAAGGTCACAAGCCAGTGAAAAAAAGTGGCTAAGGAGATGAACAAAACAAACTTAGACAAGTTTGGCAATCAAAGAGAATGTGTCAAAAATATCCAAATTGCGCACATGTTATACCCTTTAGCAACAAGGTGGGGCTTCAAACATGCCATAAAACCAGTTCCCAAGTATCATTATCCTGTAATTCACACATCTGTTTAGTCTTCCACCCAGAATGTGATAAGGGTTCAAAAATAAATTAGAGGTTGGATGCTGTGAATAGGTGCGTTTTCCTTTCAATGGGAGGATCAGCATCTTCGAAAATGGGAAGATGAGGAAACCAAAGGTGTTGCAGTAGAAGCTGGAGGAGGCTCTCCTCTCTCGAGTCACCATTACGCATATGTTGGAAAATTGGGATGATTGAGGCAAGGAGAAAGACTCAAACTAGATGTAGACATAGGTGGACTGGGTAGAGATAATATGCCAAAATCTAGAAGGCTAGGTAGATGAAGAGACTCATCAAGGTTAGAAGTGCTCAAGGAATTGGAATAACATGGTGTAGTAACATCCGTAGAAACAAAAAATGATGTGGAGTAGGACTATGTTTTAAGTACATCAATTGCCTAGAGAATACATATTATAACATGAGAATCCTATTTATTCACCTAGGGTTGATTGAAGAACAAAGGGGCCACACACCCAAATTCCCGAATGTAAAGAAAATAAAGGAGCAGTTGGGGAAAAATATAGAAGAGGGAGTTTTACCATGAAGAGCAAAGGATTACATTTTGTTGCTAAGAGAGTGAGCACGTAAGTGCTCCAAACACTTTAGGGACATTCATTTGATAAAATGGGGTACAAGTGACTTCAAGGATATGTCTATTTTTCCTCTCTGCAACCTCCATTTTGTTGTGGAGTGTGGACACAAGATGATTGATGAATAATTCTAGACTAAGTCATATAAGTAGTAAATTGGGTACTGAAATACTCCTTACATTATCAATACGAAGAATAAGAAAATGAATTGAGTATTTATTTGAGAACAAAAAGGTTTAGGGGTTGGTTTGGCAGTGGCTACACACTTAGGGTTTAGGTTGAATCATGCTCTAATACCAATGTAATATTGGTAAATTGGAAGATCTAATCATAACGATGGGTCTCTCCCTCTATTTATAATATATGACAACTACATGACAATGGCCATAAAACCCTCTTTAACTCATTCACTAACTCACGCTCACTAACACAGCAATAACACATGGAATAATGCTAAATGACTAAATTGACCAGTAGCACATCGAACAGATAATGTATATGGAGATGTTATTGCATGAATACCTCTCCTCAAAGTGCTGGACAAAATGACTAGTACTGGACTGATTTGTTAATTATTTGCTTAATTGTGATGGCTCAGACACTATTTAGGGAATGTTAGTTTGATTTGGATCCTAGGTAGCCTTTTCCTTGCCAAAACTGGAAAGAACTCATTTCATGTTACAAAAGGAAAAATAATAACTGAAGTACAGGAGTTAACTAAATCCATTCTTGTTGATGTGTTAACTGTTAAGCTGTCCCTTTTTGGATGGTACGTTAGGGTAAGATTTGTGTTTAAATTTACAAGATCCACCACTGAGCGGTTGTGTAACCTGGTAGAGTTGGGGGCAGGGGTTGCTCAGTTTCGTGAAAAATTATGAAACCAATGAACTGATGTAAATATAACTCTCACCTGAATTGTTCCAGCTGTTTGCCTTCTGACTTCAATGTGAAAACAGAGTCTGACAATGGCTTCTTTTATCAGATTTGGAACCTGCAATAGGTTAAAGTAGACAATAATTTCTAATTAAAATTTTGTGTTGTATGAAGGTTATCATGTATGTACCACTATTGGACATGCCTCAAACATGGATATTGATCTCATTGGTAAGACTTTATAATGCCATAGTTTTTTTCCTTCTCTTCCTGATTAAAGAATGGAAATGCAATCAAGTATTTTCCCTGGTGTGATACAATAATATTTCCTCTTTTTTTTCCTAATTTTTTTGGACATGAATGTGGCAGATAAAAGGAATCCCCACATTGGTGTCACCATTAAGATGTCAAGTAGTGGCTCGGCACTTAACTGCTCACTCTCTGTGTCTGTTGTCTGTGATTCAAAAAGAGTTAAGGTGAGGGGCTTTTCTTTACTTTTTTTTTTTTTTGGCTTTTTTTTTTTTTTTTTGTTTTTGTGAATTGTTAAAAGGCTAATTATTTACTGTTGTTGGTCGATACTTAATATCTTATCTCTGGCACTTGTTTTTCTTTTATTTCCTGTGTTGCAGGGACCAAATTCATTCAAAAAAATCGGGGGCTGTGATTATGTGAGTGTTTCGAACTTTTAGAAAATCTCTCTTCTCCTGATGCTATATGTTTTAGATGCACAAACAATCTCATGTATGTTTGTGCTTGTCTAGTCATGTGCTTGCACACGCACATAGCCACGTGCAAACACATTTTCAAGGTTTGGTATTGTACTTCATGGCAAGAGTTTTTCGTTTTGTATGCTTTTCATGCAAAATTTCTTTAGATATTTCCCCATCGAAACATTATAAATAAATATATCTCCTTTTTGTGTTATTATCCTCGCATCATATTTCTATTAAAAGGACTGCTTGTGTCCTTACCATTTGGAAGGACAGATTGTTCAAACCTGGTTCTTCTCCCAGGCCAGTCTTGGCTTCTAAGTTGTTCTTTTCTGAACTTTGAATTCTATTCTTAATCTTCTGGATCAATGGAAGAGTAGCTACAATTTTTTCTCACATGCACTAATCCATTCTACATTGTAGGCCATTACCTTGAGGAGTAATGGCTTATTTTTCCAACTTCTATAGTGAGTTGGTGATATAGGGTTTGCTAATGCTGTAGCTACTAAATAAACGCTCAGGATTTCATTTGCCAGTTCAACACCTGAGATTGTGCGATTTTTTTTTTAATTATCTGTTATTACTTACTTCAAAGGCGCCTTTGGCTCTAATGCGTCTAACATATGGGTATCTCTTTTACTTTAATTGATCCTTTTGATATGTTTTACATATTTGGATGTAGATTCTTGGTCCATGCTATGAATATTTCCTTGCTCTGAATCTCAATTTTGAAATGAAAGGATGATGTGCTGTGACTAGTGTGTTGTTCATGTTTGTTGCCATGTTAGTGCACGTAGAAGGGGTGGACAAACAGGCGGTGACATTTAGAATAAATAGAGAGGCTATTTAAATTTATAGAGCACAATGGATTTCTCAAATTTAACTTAATAAAGGTCATGATTGCTTAGCAGTATTTTTATTTTCTTTGATCAATCTTTTTTTTTTTTTCTTTGACCTGTGTCATTTCATAAGAAAATCAACTTTATTGCTTTGCATCTGTTATTTACCGTTCTTCATGTTAACATTTTGTTCTCTGCAGTCTACGGAGCTAAGGCATCCCTCTGGTTGTGCAGAGATAGTGTCAATTCGTGGGAAAGGATGGGGCTGGTTTGGCACCCTCATGGTTATGTAAGGGTTTTATTCATTTTCCCTGGCCAGTTGGCATGTTTAAAAAACACTATTCAATTGCCTTGCTGCTACATCATGAAGAAGTAGTAAAGGTTGGCTGATTGTTCTGGCTTTCAGATTCTTTTGTCTCTTTGGTGCTTATCTGCTGGCTGGTACAGTTTATCGGTTTTTTGCCCTTGGAGTTCGTGGTATAGATGTATGCTTTCTCACTCAAGCTGAATTTCTTTCTGTTGCACTTGAATTTTTCCATTTATATGTTGCTTAGTGCAAGTTATGCATTTTAGTTTGTTTATTCATCTAATTGTTTTGTCGTGGGCTCTTGTGGCATATAATCGAGTTTTTGGTGACTACAATCTACAATTCAATGTTCTAAAAAAGTTCCCATCAAATGAACTATGTGCTGAATAGAAACTAATGTTAATGAATGATTTTGTCATTGTCAATGATCGACACCAATGGATTTCTCCCTGCCAGATTAGTAACAAAAATGGTTTACATAATTATGAGGTCCACATAACCAATAGAAACCTCTATTGATCACATTGTGCACAGCTTGCTAAAATCATGCGTAGTTGGCACTGCTGCAAAATGCATATCTGGTGTACAGTGGAACTTTTTGTAAGCTGGATCCACTTGGCTCAGTGTTGATAAATTTTTTGTGAAGTTTCATGGCGGATTCAGGAACTGGTGGATTGCATTAAACATGCATAGACAGGTGCAAACTGAAAAGGTTCATGATGTTGATGCCTTAACAATTCATACCCATAATAAGTTCTTAGGTACCTGGGATGATTGCACCACTCAAGTTGGCAAGGATTAACTGAGCATGAAGTGTTTTTCTTTTCAAAGAAAAGGTTTGGAGGAGCATTAAGGATTTATATCCAAGCGATTCTATTCCCTAAATGGGATTCATGATGTCAATTTGAACCAGGCTTACTTGAATTCTAGACCCGGACCTCTTGGCAATCATGAGGCAACTTCAATACAAGAATATTCCCCTCCATAATCTCAGAGAACTGTATAAAAATTCTCTTGCAGCTTTAGAAAAGCTCTGCAATTTTCAGAAAATTTTAGAGCGGCTCGAAAAAAATTCTTGCATCAGCTTGTGATCATCCTGACCTTCAGCTTGAATAAGGAAAATTCTTTCTGCCAGTGTGAGCTCAAGAAGACAAAGAAGATTTTCTCCAGAAAGAAGTCGTGATTAAAAAATTCTGCGTTCCCTAAATGTTGAATGTGGAGATTATCAGAGGAAAGAAGAATTGGAGGCTTTGAAAGCTGGTCAATTCTACATTTGTAGGAAGGAAGGTCATTCTGCGAAACAATGTCTGAAGAGGGATATCAATAAAAACTAGGTTTTCATTTGGCCAGATCAAAGATCTTCCTGATGCAGATATTGAGTTGCTATTCTCATGGACAATGCAGTAGAAAGGGAAGCTTTCCATGACATAACATATGATTCTTCAGAAAGCTTGGGCGCTGAGGATGATGATTGTTCTGATGATATGACCAATAGATCATCTAACTTGTACCAGATGTTGACCAATGATCAATCTCTACCTGGTTGAGGACTGAGGGATTAGAATATCTTTCAAGATTGGATGCAACTGGTTGCCTAGGTCATATTAGGCAACTTTATCCTATGGAGACATTGTAACCCTGCCAAGCTAGAAACTTAAGCTCAAGTTACTCGTTAACTTATTCAACAGTTCTGTACACAATGATCCAGTTTTCTCTCCCCCTTCTTCATGTTCATTCTATCAATTTTCTGCATGGACTGGTATCCTTCTGATTATTCTTTGTTACTCCAATTTTCTTCTAATGTGGGCTGACTAGCTTTCTTCTTCGATGTTCAATTATGTTCCCAACTGGAGTCCTACTCACACATAGGCTAGGGTGTGTCACAGGCAGTGCCACCCCTCATATAAAGAGACCTTTTTTCCTTCACCCGACTATGTGATCCCATATCGCGCTGTTACTTCTTTGCTTCAAGGCTTCATAGGAGCTTCACATTCTTGCTTTTCTTTCCCCCGAGCTGCACTACTAGCAGAGATCTGGCTCTAATTCTATTTGTAAATATTCTGTCCTAATTTTGAAGCATTGAATAAGTTATAACTTACTTGTAAGTGCTAACATTCAATTCACAAGCTTAAGCCAGCCCAATACTTCTTAACAATCCTTCATATATCAGTCAATCCATTTTTTCTTTTGACATCCATGTGTGATGAACTTCCTTCATACCCAGCTGGTGGACTGGTGCTGCTGAATTCTTCCATTTTCACTGTGCATGATAATTTTCTTCCAGCATGTGGACTATGGTTCTTTATAGGCTTAATACCAATAATTGTTGCAGTTGAGGAGACCTTATAAAGCTATTAGCCTGGTTATCTGTTTTCTGTGTTTTGAGCCAAGTAAAACTACTGACCACTTGTTTCTTTATTGTCGAGTGGCTAGGTGACTTTGGGTCCTTTTGTTTTCATTTTTTTCATTAGACATTGGTGCTATCTCGGACTATTGACACTTTCTTGTTGGTGCCATACAGAGGTTTTGGGAGGAGCAAGAAAGGGCTGGCCTTATGGTTTGGACTTTGTGGATGAAACACAAGTACTTTTAATGGCTAATCAACTTCCTCTTGCCTTTTATGGAATAGAGTTGTTTTCCTTGCTTCCTTTTGTGTTTGCTCCTTGGATTTTATTTATTTATTTATTATTATTATTTTTTTCGGGGAGTATTGCTGTCTGATCTCCAGAGTGATTGCAGGGCGCCTTACTGTAATTGCTTTAATTTCTTTTAAGAGGATGTCTTACCCTCCCATCCTTTTACTTTCTTATATTTTATGTTAATGCGATTCTCTTTCTATCAAATTTCTTCCAGCACGGCTCACCAAGTGCTTTTTCCTATGTTTGACTGTCTCAATTTAGGATCCTGTTTACTTCCAGGCTAGAGGCCTGCCAGAGGCTGTTCACCACTGCTCTTTGTGCAGCAAGACCTCCTTTCTTTTGTCCAGCAACAAAATGCTACCAGGCGCTGCTAGTTCTGTGCCTTGGGTTCTCTCACATATGCTTTGAGTGCTAAAATGTTTTGGGATAAGTAGAGTTTATCTGTGGGATGTTAGATTCGTAAATTTGAAGAGAGTTAAGAGGAAGGCTTAAATCTTTAGAAGTTGAGACATTGACAAAAGGTA
This sequence comes from Malania oleifera, assembly GCF_029873635.1. Taxonomy (NCBI): domain Eukaryota; kingdom Viridiplantae; phylum Streptophyta; class Magnoliopsida; order Santalales; family Ximeniaceae; genus Malania; species Malania oleifera. The sequence continues at coordinate 2,380,041 of NC_080426.1, read as the reverse complement.
TTGATCTGTGGTCTACTGGTGGATCTAGAAGAGGTTAAGTGGCAGAAATTAATCTGTGCAGTGATGATTTTGAATATTGAGTAGTAACAACAAGACATTGTTTTATTGATAGGAAAGCTGGATGATTTATAAAATAATGGATGAAAAATTGGATACAATCTTTGATTCATAACCATATTTTAGCCTAGAGCTATAGGCTTGTCGCTGGTGCCTCTTACTTGGGATAAATGGCTTTGTTAATATTTCTCGCTAAATTCTTCTAGACTGCTCAATTTTAAATTAACTCTCTACCTTTTTTTATTTTTTATATCATGGATTATTAATTTCATTTGTCAGTTTTAAAACTAAATTGGGTGAACACATGTCCCCTGGGCTAATCATAGCCTAGATTTGCTGGCTGTCTTGATATTTGTGGATGTATGTTTGACTCTATTGTTTTTTCCTTTGTTTTTAGGTTATTCCAAACTTGGATTTTTGGACCAGCTTACCTCGCAGACTAAAGGTATTCCTTCATGTGAAACCCTTAAATTCCTACTTTTTCATTTTTAGTGTCATGACCCTGAAGCATGCTACTAGAAGTATCTAAAACGCAACTTTGTTTTCACGTCTTCCTGTGTTTTGAATGAAATTATGTTGTGCAGAGTTGAGTTTCTTGGGTGAAAAAAGGGTAAGAAATAAGAACTTTAGAAAGTTCTTGATCCTTGTGTCTGCATCTTATTGCTTATGTTCTCTCTTAAAAGCAGTCGAGGTGAAAATTACATGATTGCATATTTGCGTCCATGCATTGTGTTTTGTTATCTGTCTTTTTTTGGAAGTACTTGTTCGTTTAGGCATGAGGTAGATTTTTTGCAATCTAGATATACTAATGTCCCCAAAATTTGATTAGTGGACTGTGCATGAGATGAACTTCCAATCTAATAGTGGAGATTTTTTTTACATTTTCATATGGGCCCAACAGAAAAGGAGTCACCAAAGTTGATAAATTTGATAATTGAAGTATGACCATAGCCATGGTATTAAAGGCATAACAGCCATAATGTCCGTTGCATAACTATCAAATGGTAACAAGGCTGTTACATGACGGCACGAGATGATACTTCATCCCTAAAAAGAATTCACACTGCATTGTTCCATTATGCTTGAGGCATTACAGTGCGGTTACAGCGCCATAAGGTCTGTTGCAGAATGATAATGATGATGCGTAACCAAGCAGAGCGGTTCTATCTGTACTGATGCTGTTCTATCTGTACTGATGCTGTGCATCATAAACCAAGACATGGGCTTCAAAATCTTGGGTTCTCCAAACCGTGATCTGGTTGGAAGTGGCTAAGATTCCCTTTTTCTTTTTAATTTTCTTTTTTCTTGATTTAGGCTAGAGATGATTTATCTGACTTGAAGTAAGTGTAATGTATTTAAATGACTTTATTTTGTGTGTTTAAGCTCATTTGAGCTTGTATAATATAGATTTACTGGAAAAATGTTGGAATTTTATTTTATTTTATTTTTACTAATTTATTTATTTTCTATTTATTTTATTTTTAATTTTTAATTGTATTAAGTCTTAATTTTAAAATTTAATGCTTAGTTATAATTTATAATTGGACTTCTGATTTGGAATGAAGTGTTTTTTTTTTTAAATGAGAGACTACAATTTAATAATATCCAAATAATAGAGTACAAGTCTTGGAGGGCAAGGAGTCCTAAACCAAAGATCCAAAGAACAGGAAAAAATGCAGGTATCTAATTTACAAAAGTGCTACCTTCCAATTCCTTTCTAGATTGGAAAGTGATAAACCCCCCAAAAAACCAAGAGTGCACACCTGAAAGGAAGCGTGGAAGAGCACTCTATCAAACAAAGGCCGTTGTGCAACCCTTAAAAATTCTAGAATTCCTCGCAATCAAAGGTCCAAAGAATGGCAAGAATTGCTGCACTCCAAAGAGCTCTTCCATTTCTATTTTTGCCAAAGCCCCACTACTTAACGAGCGAAAGTTCTCCCCCCTTCTGTGGCGCTGCGCACTCTTCCCCTGCGTAAGAAAAGAGTGCATTCCAAAGCTGTGTTGCCATCCTGCAATGCACAAAGAGATGAGCATTTGTTTCATTGTATTCATGGCACATGAGACACATGTCGGGATTGAAACCTTGTGGGGCCTATTTCTCTAAAGCAGATCCTATATGTTGATCCTTTATAGAGAAAGGTTCAAATCTTCCCAAGAACCTTAGCCCTCCAAAGGGTGTGGCTCCAAGGGAAGAGGTTAGGGAACGGGGTTTTCAAAAAGTGCAAGAAAAAACATTTTGAAGTGAACGTGCCCAAAGAATCACCCTCCTGTACTCTCTTATACTCTTGAAGGAATACAATGGTACAACAAGGGAAGTGGGGTAATGAGCTCATCCACCTCTTTTTCATTGAGTTTCCTAAAAAAGTGGAAATCCCATGAAGAGGAAACCCCCCTTAGAGGAAATGAAAGAGCTGATGGTTGCGTTATGTAATGAAGAAAGTTTAAATAGTCGAGGTACTTTTACTCCAATGGAGTCTCACCCACTCACACATTCTCCAAGAAATGAACCCACCTTATTACCGTTATCCACCTTGGACTGAATAAGAGGAAAGAACTAACTAGCCACTAGCGGTAGGAATTTTCAAGGACATGCATTAGAGATGATACCGCCACCTCTTGTTTCCCACCTATTCTGTTGGATCCCATATTTACTTTTGATCACTTTATGCCAAGGGGAGTTAACTTCTAGAGGAACCTCGAAGCCACTCATTGATTAAGGAGATGTTTTCAGATCCATTTTATTGATGCCCAAGCCCTTCTCGAACTTAGGTTTGAATGTCTAATGGATCCCAGTTATGATTCGGAAGAAGAAGACAAAGGAAGGCGGAAAAAGAAGAAAAATGTCCAGCAAAAGCTTAAAAAGAGATATGAAGACGGAGATCCAATAGTGGCTTGCTGGGAGAACCATCAAGAAAATTTGACTACTATGTCAAATATGAAGAAAAAGAGGCACATGATTATCTTCCTAAAATAAACATATTAGGACCCTCAAATTATGATGGTGATTTCCCACCATTAGAAGATAAAGATACGAGGTCAAGAACAAAACATTCTTGGAAGGTTAAAGATCCAAATGTCGTCAACCTAGATGGATCTACTAAACATGTCTCTCCAGCTGAAGCAACTCTTAACTGACAATCAAAAAATGCCCTTGCAGAGCTAGCCAACAAAGTTGAGAATAAATTTGACATCACAACCATCCTCATTAAATGTCGGAATCATATCCAAAGGCTTCATGAAGAGCTGATGCAAATGATCCAGCACATGTCAGCATTCCCACCTGCCTTCAAAAAGAAAGAAATAGAAATGCAACACCTTAGAGCTCAAGTAAACTCTCTCAAGCAGAGCCAACAACAATAGCATAGACAAGCGAGAATAAACCCCTTGTCCCCACCATCCACTCTGGCATTTAGCTCCCCTCAACCAATGTACCGACCTATATTGATGTAGGCTTCCTTCAGAGGTAGCGAATCTTTTCTCCATTTGAAAAAAGGTAACATACTCAAAAGCTGACCCAACCCCAAAGGGTTGAAACAACGGTAGCTTCCACTACACAGAAGAAAGACAAGCAAAAGGTTAGTGAGCCAAGCATCCCAGATCAAGAGCCGCACATTGGAGTTTTGGAGAAAGTAGATTGATTTGAAGCATTCTGATAAGTCATTGATTCGTCTAGCGTCTAAATATATGATGCATCTATTACTAGACTAGATCGAAAATTTATTTATGACTTTATAAATCCAATTTCACATTCATTAAAAATTTATGATACATGTATAGGGTGTACTCAATGTGTCTGAGCCTGCCCTATAGAAACTCAATTTCCAAACTACTGGCAGAGTTGGCTAATCCCTCACAAAAGTATCCTGAAGAAGCACCAAAAGAAGAAGAAACTCCACTTCCAACACTTCCCATCATAACAGAAGATGAATAATCTTAATGTTCATTTAAAGAGGAGATACAACCCCCAGACAATCCCATCGATGATGAGGGAATAGATGACTACATCAATGTCTCAGAAAATACCTCATCTGCCATATTGATGCAAAACCCAAGCAGTTCAAATGGTAATGGACCAACCACCTCATTGGAAGGAATTCCAGCAAACCAGTGGAGGAATAAAATCCTTGAGCTTCATGCTTGGTGCGCAACCGTATTAATGAAAGAAGGGATCACGCTAAAGGAAGTCATTGGAAGGGTTGTCTTCAAGTTCGTTGGTAGACTCAGAATCTGGTGGATAAAATTTGGAGATTATTGACAACTATAAATATCACAAGTCCCAAACCTCGATGTCTTCATATCGACAATCATTGAGGAATTTTGTGTGCCTGGGAGGACTATGTTACGCAAGCCAGGGAAGAGTATATGAAAATAAAATGTTGTTTGCTTAAAAGATGAGATCTTAAGAAGCATTATAGTCTTATCTCTGAAAGATACTACACTCTCTGTGGACAAGATGACATCAACCTTAAGCAAGCATTCCTCAACAGCCTGCTAGATCCATTAGGAGAAAAAGGTTCTCTGAGAACTTCAAAATGAGTGGAAAGACTTGAAAGCACTTCTCTTGGCAAACTTTGCCAAAGTGCTCTCATGAATTTGGATGCACTTTGCAGAAAATATGATATGTACGGAAGAGTCTAGAAAGCCTAGCTCTATTAGCAAGGACTTTGGACACAATTTTATATGGATGATTTGAAATGAAGTTTGTCATCTACATTTGATTTATTTATTATATTTTCTTCATTCCTTGTGGAATTTTTATAATCATTTAAATATGTAATATCATCTTGATCATATGTTTTCTTCTGATATAATATTAAAAATTTATTTACTTGTTTATATATTTTTTAGTGCAATTTATTTGGCTAGTTTTCTTCAGTTCGGTTTTGACCAAAATCGGACACCAAATCAAATTGATTGGTTCTCAAATTCAAAAACCGACTTTGAACACAAAACTAGTGCTTTTTTGTAAAATCAATGGTTGGTTCAAACTTAAGAGGTTTGGGAAAATTCGATATGTCACTCAGAGTATTAAGGAAAATGAGGTAGTGTCGTATTGGTCAAAGGCTATCAACAGAAGGTGATAGGTTGTTGCTTTTAAAAATCTCTCCCTCCATAGGTATTTGGTGAGGCCCCTATGGATATTTGCTAGACCCTCTCTCTCTTATTTGACCAAGTAAAGGGGTTAACTGAATGTCCCTAATCAGTAAAGCCCAAACCCTCCATAACCCTAGTATAATTGGTCTAGCCCTCGTGATGCAGGGGCAGCAGTCAAGGTTCTGCAGCCATGGGAGAAATAAGAAGAATCGAAGAGAGGAAGGAAGGGAAAGGGAGGAGAGAGGATATACCAAGGGGAACTCATGTTCACAACTCAATTCAAATTCAACACTAACGGCTTACAATTCCTTGACCTAACTTTTCTTTATTATTCTCCAATAAGAATTTTCCCAAGGTCTTGCTTCTTGTCCTACATCACCCTGGTTTGAGCTCCGTCCATCCTATTTTTAATTCCTTTATCTAGATACAATTGAAATCACCCATGCATAGGGTTGGCCTCAAGAAAAATGCAATCAATCCTTCAAAGATTCTCAATAAATATTAAAGTTGATTTGTAGGTGGGACCATAGACAGAGTTTAGCAACTGAGGGGCCTGACCTAGACTCTGATGAATAAGAGCGAAAATGAAGTTTTCATATGTTAGTACAGTATCTATGTCGATTCTCCTTCTCCAACACAATCAAATTCTGCAAGAACAGTTCTTTGCATTACTAGTGAATTTTGCTTATGTAATTTTTGTCTCTGATATGTAGGCCAAGTTTGGCTTTATTTCTCTTATAAGGGTATTGAATGACAAACTATCATGGAAAGCCCCAAACCAGATAGTTCCATGCTATAGCGGGGCTTGGCGGGGCATGGTTTGGCCTGTCTTCTCAGCCACTGATATTTGCATAAAGGTCTTAGTCACAATGTTTTCCATAAACTTTTTCTCTATGTTCTTATCTCCTTTCTCCCTTTCCAATTTTTTTGTTACATAATCTCTTGTTAGTCTCTTCCAGCAACTTGATTTCTATTGTTGCCAAAATTTATCTGGGAGAATTTGGGTCAAGCACGACTTCGATCACCTGCAAGGAATGAGAGAAGAACGGCTTGGAGAACCTAGGGTGTACTCTGGGGGATCACTTCGATGCCTAAGTCAGGGAATTTGGAAGGATTATATAATTGCAACAATAAAGGAGTGAGTGAGAATGAGATGAGATGCCTTACCTTCCCTAAGGGGCCCATTTTATAGACTTTTGGGATACCTTATTATTGATTTTCCTACTAAAGGATATTTATTTAGATCACAGGGGTTACACTTAGTCTATGGATATGTTACTAGGGAGGAATTATTGGTGTGCTAACCCCCCTGCTTTAATCAATGGACGTTACCTCCTTTCCATTAATCCCTTGAGATGTCTTTTCATTTTTTGGTCTTACATAAGTTAATGCTGAGTTTAATGCCAAGGTCTCTTGTAGGTTATATCAATTGCCCCCCTACTCTCGAGTCTTAGAGTTACCTTTTTAGCTCTAGAGTATATTGTATTTACTATAAGTGCTTTTATTATCATGAGATTTGGATTAAGTCATCAGATGAGCATCTTTGGGCTTTATGAGCGGTGCTCATTGGATGGGCCAATACTCTACTGAGCATGCTTGTTTCTTGTTGCCTCATGAGCGGTGCTCATCAAATGGGCCTGTACTTTGCCGAGCAATGCTCGTCTCTTGCTACCTTGTGAGCGTTGCTCATCAGATGGACCAATTTTTTGTCGAACAATGCATGTCTCTTGTAGTCTTGTTGCCTTATGAGCGATGCCTATCAGATGATGACGAGGAGGAAGAGGAAGACAGTTTTGAAGAGTAGATATTTTTGCCCCATCAAGTGATTGTATTTATTTGATGAATTTTTATTATTTGTTAATATACAATGATAATATTTCTTCATAATCTTAAAATTCCATGCATTTTTAATCTCCTTCCCTTTTAAGTTCTTTAATTTATACGTCCTTGGCTTGATTTCTAATGTTATTTGGTACGGTCCTTCCCAATTTGGCTTGAGCTTGTTAGATCCTAGTTCTCCTGGGCTTTACCTATGTCTTCCTTAGGACCAAATCTCTAGGCTTGAATACTCAAGAGTTATAATACTTACAGCCACTTTTTGCTGGTACGCCGCTATTCTAATTTGGGTCTGGTTTTGTTTCTCCTCTATATAATCTAACTGTATTCTCAATTCTTCATCATTTTCATCTACATTGAAATGTTGCCTTCACCATGAAGGAATTCTTATTTCTGCTGGAATCACTGCTTCTGATCCAAAGGCTAATAGAAAGGGGGTTTCTCTAGTGGTTGTTTTGCGGGTGGTGCGATATGCCCAAAGTATTGAAGGGAACTCCTTTGCCCACTTGCCTTGTATAGATTCGAGATCCGTCTTAAGTCCATGAAAGATTATGCGATTCATGTTTTCCACCTATCCATTGCTCTATGGGTATGTCACTAATGCAAAACATAGGGTTATACCTAGATCAGAGTAGAAAGTTTTGAAGTGATGGTTATCGAACTGCTTCCCATGATCCACAAGAGCCACCACGATATGCGGTATCCTATATCGTCATATGACCGAGGAATAGAGAAATTTAGTGGTATTACTCTCTTTGATATAGGATAGTGCCTCAGCTTCAACCCATTTAGTGAAGTAATCTATAGTGACCACTAAAAATTTTCTTTGTCCCATGGCTTGAGGTAAAGGGCCCAATATGTTGATCCCCCATTGAGCAAAAGGACATGGGCTAGCCAATAGGGAGAGAACACTCATTGGTAAGCGGGGTATGTTGGCACACCTCTGGCATCTGTCACATCGCTTTACTAAATCCAAAGCATCTCTTCTCATGGTGGGCCAATAATACCCCTGTTGCAGTGGCTTATAAGCTAGTGCCCTTCCTCCTAGGTGGTTCCTGCAAATTTTTTCATGGATCTCTTTCAAGATATACTTTGCTTCACTTTTATCTAGACAACATAGGTATGGTAATGTAAAAGATTGGCGGTATAGCTCTTCATTTATTACCGTGTATCTGGTTGCCTTTTTTCTAAGCTTCAATGACCCTTTCCTATCTTCTAGTAACCCCCCTTCTCCAAGGTGTTTTAAAATTGGAGTCTTCCAACTTTCTTCTTCAACAGTTGCTATGGTAATTTCCTTATAAGTAGGTTTTCCTATCCGCTCTGAGTATATTACTTTCTCCCAATCTAGTTTTGAGGCGGAGACTAACCTTGATAGAGCGTTAGCCTTTGTGTTCTTAGCCCTGGGGATATGTTTAATGTTGAACTCTGAGAGTGCTTTTGCATATTCTCATACTTTGGCCAAGTGCCTTATCATCTATGGTTCTCTAGCTTCAAAATCACCTTTTACCTGTTCCATCACCAACAGTGAGTCACTTATCACTTGTAATTTCTTTGCTCCTAGGGACGTTGAAAATCATAGCCTTGCTAGTAAGGCTTCATTTCTGCATCATTGTTGGTTGTAGTAAACTCCAGCCTCAAGGCATGTTGTACTTTAGTTCCATTGGGTGCCTTGAGAATCAATCATGCGCCTCCTGCCGCATTATTAGGAGATCCATCCACATGTAATGTCCACTGCTCTATGTTTCAGTATCTTCAAAGGTTTGTTTAGCTATGAAGTCGACTAGGACCTGTGCTTTAACCGCTGGCCTTGGCTTGTAGTGAATATCAAACTCTTTGAGCTCAATTGACTAGTTCATCATTCTTTCGTATAGCTCTGGGTGCTAAAGGATTTGTCTTAAGGGTATATTAGTCAATACCATGACCTTGTGAGCTTGGAAATAGGGTCTCAATTTTCTTGCCGAAGACAGTACAACGAGAGCCGTCTTCTTTGCAGTGGGAAAGCTGATTTCGGCACCTTACAACACCTTGCATATATAGTATATAGGTTTGTGTTGCCTGCCTTCTTCTCGCACTAGGACATAACTTACTGCATTGCTAGTAAAGCTAAGTACAAGTACAAGTCTTCCCCTATAACGACTTAACTGAAAGTAGTGGAGAGCTAAGGTATTGCATCAGTTGCATAAAGACTTTATTGTGCTCCTTACCTCATTCAGATCTTCTAGCTTTTCGTAACACCTTGAAAACGGTAAGCATTTATCCCCGAGCAAGAGACAAATCTACTCAGTGACGCCAACCTTACTGTGAAGATTTGTATTTCTATTTTACTTTGTGGTATATGCATTTCCATTAAAGCCTAAATTTTGTCTGAATTCACCTCTATTTCCCTGTGAGTCACCATGAATCCTACGAACTTTCCTGTGGATACTCCAAATGCGCACGTGGTGGGGTTTAATTTCATGCGGTACTTCCGGAATAGTTCGAATGCACTCCTTAAAGTCTTTGGCATGATTGCTCGACTTTAAGCTTTTGACTAGCATGTCAACCACATAAGCTTCCATGGTGCTTCCCAAAAGATCTTTGAAAATTTTGTTTACCAGCCTTTGATAAGTTGCCTCTGCATTCTTCAATCTGAATGGCATTACCCTGTAGCAATAGAGCTCCCTTTAGGTGACGAAGGCAGTTTTTTCAATCCCCTGGGAATGTGTGATCTGATTGTAACTTGAGTTTGCATCCATAAAACTGAGGAGCTCATGGTTTGAGGTAGAATCCACTAACTAACCTAATTGAGGGAGGGGGAAACTATCCTTGGGGCATGATTTGTTCAAATCTGTGAAGTCGATGCAAGTTTGTCACTTCTTGTTTGATTTCTTCACTAGCACCACATTGCTAAGCCATTTCGAGTAATGAACCTCCCTGATGAAGTTAACTTTCAAAAGTTTTGTCACTTCTTTGTCAATTACCTTGACTCACTCAAAAGCAAAGCTTCCCTTCTTCTATTTCACTAGGCAGTGGTTGGGGCCCACCTGGAGTTTATGTTCAACAACCACATGATGATGCTATGGTGGTATCTTTGCTTATTGCTAATTATCGGGTAAGGATAATTTTGATAGATAACGGGAATTTGATAGATATAATCTACTTCAAGGGATTAATGGAAAGAGGGTAACATCTGTTAATTAAAGCAGGAAGTTAGCACACCAATCTTCACTCCCTAGTAACATATCCATAGCTAAAGTGTAACCCCTGCAATCGAAATAAATATCCATTAGTAGGGAAATCAATAATGAGGTATCCTGAATGCCTATAAAAAGGACCACCCCCTAAGGAATGCAAGGCATCTCATCTCATTCTCACTCACTTTTACTGTTGCAATCATATAATCTTTACAAATTTCTTGACTTAGGCATTGGATTGATCTCCCGAAGTACACCTTAGGTCCTCCAAGCTGTTTTTCTCTCATTTTTGGCAGGTGATCGAAGTTCTGATTGATCCAAAATCTATCGGACAATTGGCAGCAACGATTCCCTTTTCACTGCGTGGATCTGTTGCTCTAAGTCCATTCCTATATCCTCAATCTCCACTTGATTAGGGTCTCATTTTGTAGATAATTTGCATCATTACATTAGAGTTTAGTTTTCTTATTACTGCCCTCACCTATCGCCTCCACTTTCCATTTTGAAGGTAGAGAGTCCATTGCCTCTAATAATTTTGGGGGTGTTTGGTAGAATCAAGCATTCAGTGCTGAGCAATGAATCAGGCTTCAAATTTTTTGATTTAGAGCTCGATTGAACCCCTTAACATGGAAAAGTATAAGTTTTTTGGAAAATCCTAAACATTTGAATATGTACTTATAAAAAAAATACAAGAAAATTTCATCTCTCCCAAATTTCATATTTGTCAAGCTAATTCGAATATTCATCTCTTATGTTTGCTCAAAATTTGGTGCATCAATCATCTCCGCTAATTTCAGATTTATCAAATTAATTTTATTTTACTTACATTGTTTAGGTTTGCACCAAATTTGGTGCATCATCCATGATGCAGGGGTAGCATCAAGGATTTGTAGCCATGAAAGATATAAGGGAGGAAAGGGGAAGAAGGAAGAGGAGATAAAAGTGGGAATCACACATTTAATTCATTTCAAATTCGTCGACAATTGCCTACAACATGGTTTTCACACACTATTTATAAGAAAGCCTCATCACATGAAATTACACACAAACCCCTAAAACTAAATTACATAACAAACATACCCCAAACATACACAAATATTAGAAACAATCCCCCAAATACACATATCCTATACCAATTAAACTAAACGCACAATTATCTACTAACTAAACCCAGGCACTAGCTAGCAGAGGAACACATGGTCTAGGGATGTGGAATTTCATCAGCCAAGGCTGGAATGATTTATTTCCTTGTATTAGATTTCAGGTGGGGAATGGGGACAACATTTATTTTTGGCATGATGCGTGGCGTGATCAGGAAGCCCTCAGTGTCTTATTTCCAGCTATTTACAACTTGGCCTGTGACAAAGATGCCTGCATCGGTCAGCACCTCCAAACCTCAGATCAGGGGCTCTTTTGAAACATCCCCTTACTTGGAAATGTGAAAGATTGGGAACTCAACAAGCTCGCAGACTTCTACAGCTTTCTCTACAACTTCCAGCAGTGGTACTGTTCTTCCAGTTTGGACCTTAGATGAGAAGGGGGTTTTCACTGTTAGATCCTTCTACATGAAGCTCTTTCTTTTGGAGTCAAAACAACTTTAATTTCCCTTGGACTCAGGTTTGGAAGACAGTTCCTCCTGCAAAAGCTTCCTTTATTGCTTCGGAGGCAACACATGGCAAGATCTTGACTTTGGATAATTTGCAAAGAAGGGGTCCATTAGTCGCCAACAGATGTCCCTATTGCATGGCTGACGCAGAATTAGTAGAGCACATCCTCCTTCATTGCACTCGGACCAGGAATCTTTGCAACATGCTGTTGACTAATTGGACAATGGCGGGTTATCGCTAACTCTGTGGGAGGGGAACTTGGGGCCTGGAAAGGGATTCGGGCAACAAAGGAGAAGAGAAAGGCTATGTCCCTCATTCCCCTTGCAATTTTCTGGTGCGTTTGGAAAGGGAGGGGTAGGAGAATGTTTAAAAATTCAATCTCAGCACCCCAGATCAGCAAAGCGAACTGGTTTACTGCAGTTGATTGCTGGCATGGTGGGATTGTTGTTAATGACTATAATGTAATCTTTGACTTTTGTGACACCTTTCAGGGTGCTTGACTTGCTGTACTGTGGGCTGGCATCCCCTTGATGCCTTTTCAATAAATTTTCTTTTATTTATCCAAAAAAAAAAAAACTTCTAACTAAACCCTACAATCCCTTGACCCAATTCTTCTTAGTTATTCTTCAAAATGGATCTTCCCGTTGTCTTGCTTCTTGTCCTACATCAAATCTCCCCCAGTTAGAAAAAATTCGGCCTCGGATTTTGAAATGTTGGAGAACCAAAAGTAAGGAGCAAACTTGGACACTTTGAAAGCCAGCACTTGAGTGATACAAGAAACCACAATCCATTGGCAACACCATAGACTTGAGTTGAGAATTAGCAGCAATAAATACATTGGGAATGACAAACTCAACAATAAGAATATTTGAAAAACTTCAGATGTCTTCAAACACATTCATTTCCTTTCTTGTAGTGTCTTCAAGTTGAGTAACTTTGGCAGATGCTGTGTCTTGGTTTGTTGGTAGAGTGGGCTTCAAAATGATCTTACCATTTTAGTTGAAGACATATGTGTTCTCATATCCATGAGTCACACCTAAATTATCCAACTAAGGAGAACCAAGGAGTACATGACAAAATATTCATGGGTATGATATCACACCAAACATTATCAAAATAGTCACCTATCTGGATAGGAACTGAACATTTTTGACAAACACTAATGGAATTTGCATACAAGTATTCCACACTTAAGAAAGGTATGGAATGGCTTGATATTATGCCAAGAGTATGAAAAAACCCATTTATTTTTTTTCAGTAAGCTGTTATCAAGTTGTTGGATTTATTTATATATATTACAACTATATATCACCAAAAACTTTAACACAATTTGCCCAAAAGCCCAAGTCCCAATTTCTTAGGAAACTTCTTCAATTCACATGCAGTCTGGATTGTCATGCTGAAATGAAACCAACTCCACTTAGAAAATTCACAAAAATGTAGCAATTAACCTGATTTTTGATGCTGGCAGTGACAATTTCTCGTTCTTCATATCAAATTATCATGCTTGCAAAATATCAGGTGCACACTCAAAATATCATGCTGCAGTCAAAATATTGTGGAAGAAACGCAAAATATTATGGCCAGATCAATTTCTTGCAAGTCTGGCAGTTGCAGATTAGTCTGGATTTTTTCTCATGCGCGTCGCCGGCGCATGGGGCGTGTGAGCCTCCGGCAATAAAAGGCAAAGGTGGATCAGGGAGTGGGGAATACAGTGGTGGTGGTGGTGTGATGAGAAAATTACATGATGTTAGGGATTTTGAAGGGCAGTCAACTAGAGAATATTTGGCTGGTGTGTGGGGCTTCACTGGTGGCCTTGGTGATGAAATTTTAGGGACTAGGGTTTTGGGGGTTTATGTTTTTTAATGGCATGGGAGGTGTTGAGAAAAGATTCAAGGAAAGAGGTGTTCGAAAAATGGGACATGACTGGAATTTTTGAAAAAGTGCAGAACTACTTTTTTTTTTTTTGTTTTGTTTTAAACTCAAAATTGATAACAGAGAGGATGATTGAAGGTGCTTTTGTGGATGGTGTTGAGATGAGAGATTAACAGAGGGAGAGCGATAAATGGAGAGAATAAAAGATGAAAGAACAAAGAGAATTTCAGCAGAATATCAGAGAGAGAAAAAAAAGAAGAAAGAAGAAAGAAGAATAAGAAGAAGGGAGAAGGAAAGAGAGGACAATAAAACTGGTGCTGGCAGAGCAGTGGGTTAAAGACATAGCAGAAAATAGAGGAAGGGGCTGCTGACAGAAGAGAGAACAGAGAAAGAGAAGGATGGAATAGGGAAAAAAGGATGGAGAAAGCAGAACAGAACAGAACAGAACAGAAATGGGGGAGAAGAGAATAAGAAGGAAGAAGAAGGCAGGAGGAGGAAGAAGAAAAGAGACGAAGAGAGGGGAAAATGGGGGGACTGAAATGGATGAAGAGAGATCGATATTGGGCTCTGATGCCAAATGATGCAGGGGGAGCATCACGTATCTGCAGAAGGGAGGAAATGGGAAGAAGGAAGAGAGGGGAGAGGAGGCACAAGGGGGAATCACACCTTCAGTTCATTTCAAATTCATCGACTGCCTACAACATGGCTTTCACACACTATTTATAAGAAAGCCTCTTCACATGGAATTACACACATACCCCTAAAACTGCGTTACATTATAGACATACCCCTAACATACACAAATATTACAAACAAGCCCCCAAATACATATAATTTTATACTAATTATTAAATACATATACTAAGTAAACCCAACAATCACTTGACCTGATTCGTCTTAATTATTCTCCAACAAGGATCTTCCCAAAGTCTTTGCTTCTTGTCCTACATCAAACTATCTTCCCAAATTTCAGAATTATCCAGTCAATTAAAATCTTTTTTTCCCATCTCTTGGGAGGCAGTGGCAGAGCAGTGGTGGCTGGCAGGTGGGAGAGTTGCCATTAATTTGCTCCAAATCTGGCGATGGTGGCTGTGGAGCTCCTCCCCTGCTGTGGAAGGTGGTCATGGAAGGCGGTGGTGAAGGCTATGAGTAGCAGTGGTGGTGGGAGCATTGCTAATTTGCTCCAGATATGGAGGTGGTTGCTGTAGGAGTTTGTCTGCTGTGGGAGATCGTCATGGGAGGCGGTGGCGAAGGCAGTGGTGGCTGGCAGTGGTGAGAGCATGGGTATGGAAATATGGGGTTACTTTGAGGCAATTGTGATTCTCTCAACCAGAGGGATTGAGAGAAGATTCTTATGTCTGATCAAACATAGATGGTCTCTTATGTGAAAGCCCATCCATTGAACTGGTTCTATTAGACTCCACTTTGTGCAAATAAACAACCCTCACCATGCATGATGGAGGGTTAGCATGATCAACTGATAACTTGGGGCTCTTTTGTACATGGGGAATGAACCCCAACTTGTGCTGCCCACTGTTGGGTGACTTGGGTCCTTTAGCCCAAATATCTCCTCATTGAAGGGGTAAGCAACAGATATTTCCTCAAAGTAGGGGGAACAATGCTTGGAACATTATCTTTGTCATGCATGTTGTTTTATATCCTCAAGGTTGCTCGTGTATTCCTTTTGCAGATCACCTTCTTCCACTTTGCATCTTGTACCGCCCTACCTTTTCCCGTACATTCTGTTATGCCTATTGTCTGCTCTTTTTTTCCTATGGGGATGCATACCCAATTTGCAATTTTGTTCTTAAACAGCTCTCTGTTTTGCTCGCCTGTAGCTCGTGCCTCCCTGTTTGTATGTGGACCACCGTCTTCACAGTTTCCCAAACTTTCTGTATGACTGAATCTGCTATAGTTTTGAGTCTCAATCTGATTCTGTGATCTGAACCAGGATCCGTACTTTGATTTGATCACTGCTCTATCATCCTTGAACGGATTTTCTTTCTTGTCATGATCCAATTAACCACGGTTATGGCAGATATCGGCAATATTTTGAACCTGTAAAGTTGAAACATTTTCCCTTTGTGAAGATGCCTGTTGGCAGTGGTTTTGGGGCTTCTATTTCCCACATTATTTTCATAAATATTTTCCAGATCCTTTTATCTTCCTCACCTTCCTGAATATCCAGTAGCTTGATGAGCATTTGGGCCTTGAATGGGGAAGTGTCTTTTTCTTGGAGGTTTATATTTGGTAGCCCCATTTCTTGAGCACCAGCAGTTGATTTAGCACGGAATACCTTCTGAGAAGATCCTTCTCATCTGAGAAGGTAAATAACTCGAGATGAGCATGATATGGGTTCCTTTGAAGGAATTGGTGACCCTAGTACAAGCTCTGGAACTAGGTATGATGAGAAAGAGTGATATAATCAGGATCCTCCATGCCATTCTGTATGGTGGTAACTTGAGGGAGAGAGAGGTGGTGAGTGGGTGGGGGTGTGACAGTTCGAATTTGGATTTGGATTTGGATTTGGGTCTATTGGTCTAGAGTGAGACATGCTTTATGTGCTTACATGTTCTGTGTTTTTATGTGACTATAATTTTGGCATGCTTCTGGGATTATGACAAATTTTGCATTGAGTGTGCCTTCCAATCTGTTTACCTTTTGTGTTTCCATTTTCTTTGCAGAGTTTGTTTATATCTTTAGTGCGGAAATTTAGAGGACCTTCTCAAGGTTACCGAACCTCCTATTCTCCAGTCAACTTTTGAGAAATCCAACCTTCACTCACCAAATTCAACTGTAGAATCAGTTCCCAGTCTTCTCCGTTCTGCAGCAAACCTTGCAAGCAAATGCAAATGGGTTCTTATTTTACATCGGAAGTGGCTTTCTTTATATTGAAGATCGACGCCTTCATGA
The DNA here is from genome assembly GCF_029873635.1 of Malania oleifera. Classification (NCBI taxonomy): domain Eukaryota; kingdom Viridiplantae; phylum Streptophyta; class Magnoliopsida; order Santalales; family Ximeniaceae; genus Malania; species Malania oleifera. The sequence goes on along the minus strand of NC_080426.1, from coordinate 2,363,486 downwards.
AAGCAGACTTCTCAAATCCTTGGCAGAATTATAGCCATATCTCGACATGTGATCACAGAGTGCTCTTTCCCCCCCAACCTCCCCTTTACTGATGATGTTTGATTAAATGTAATTTTTTCTTAAAATGACAAATATGAGGTACTATTTTGGCAAGTTTTGTAGCATTTTTGTTTGTTGTCATTCACATCCACATCCACAGGGTATTGCATTTTTCAGCAACTGAACCATATTCATTCTTGGCAATGTTGGCCATAGCCATACTATGCATATGAAAAATATTCAAAGTTTTGAACTGACCTGTGATTTTCCTATGCAAATGAGAATTGAGAAGATGCAACCAGTGCAGGCCCCAAGAAGCAGAGCAGCTGGTGGTAGTTGTATTGCACCCAAGCAATTCGAATGAACAGTTAAAGAAGCCTCGGGTTGAGATTGTTTCCTTCCCTATCTTCTGTAATATAAATAGCCTCTGGCAGTGTTGTCCATGTTTAAATTAAAAGCTTGCCCTTTGTCTCTTCAACATCGTAATTGACACTCTTTGATGAATGCAATAGCAAAAAATGAATTATAAAAATGGATTTGATTATGTTTCCATGGTTGACAATTCGCTTTATCCCATTTATTAGAATTCTCTTTTAAAGCACAATGGCTTTTCCGTAGTCTCGTTACCCTTCTCTTCTTAAATATCAATGTATTATTTCAAATGGAAAGTCATAATTTCCATAACTTGAACCCTAGTCAGGAGAGCAGTTCATATCATCAAACTCAATTTTATTGAAAGGTAAATGAAATTAAATTCGTCCATCTTGGGGTCCATGAATTTGGAATTAGAAATGAAAATTTTAAATATTGTATAATAATGTGAAGAAAAAGTAGTTTCTAATTCATTGGATTTATAAATTGATAAAAAATTTGAATTCTATGTTAGAGGCCGGTTTGAATTTTGTGACTTAGCATACGAAAAATGAGTTAACGAAAAATGAGTTACTTCTCATTGCGTAGTCGGAAGTCAAAAAAAAAAAGAAAAAGACCGTCTATAAATCCAAACCACACATTATTTGGGGTTTAAATGTTTGGTTATCATTACTTTTTTTAATTAATTAGTTAAGCCATCCTTATAATTAGATATGAGGCACCAGTTAAGTTTCAACTGCTCCAATTTTTTTAATTCTTTATTCTGTTCATAAAAATTGGGTGAGGGTAATAAGGCAACAGAAACAGTTGAGAGGCAACCAACTGAAAGCTGAAATGTCACCAAAACCTCAATCATTCGGTACCTAAACCCCCCGGAAAATAAAATTAAAAATTACCAAAATAAAAATAAAAATAAAAATAAAAATGAAGAAAATGATGCGTAATCATCCCTCACGCCATCCCTTACCTTTGAAGTCAAGTGAATATTATTGTTACCACTCATCAGTATAGCTTCTTCGTCACGAGCTTCTGCTTACTTTATAGTGATTAAAAAAAAAAAAATAATGGCTAAGTTGGCATGCCGACTTAATTTTATTTCGTGACAGACGAATCACCGGCATCGAAGAAGCTAGGTGTCAAATAAATCTTTAAGCGAAATGCAAGCTCATGATTAGGGGCTGGCTGTCATTCAGGCTGGAGTTGCTAGCCTCCAATATATATAACGAAATTTTCAATCCTTTTTCTCTCTTTTTTTTTTTTTTTTTACACATGACCATATTTAGGCAAGTGATTTACATGCATTTAGATTTAATAGAATAAAAATGTGGATAAAAGATATGGACTTCTCTTGAGATTTGACAAAAAAAATAATGGTCTCTTCTAAGTTTTGAAAAATTTCAAGGACCTTCCTGAGGTTTCAAAAATTCTTAGAACCTCCGTTAAGATTTGTAAAAAAAACACAAATTTTTACTTATATTTTTATAAAAAATACAAGTTTTTTTAAGGAAAGATTCGTGTGTTTTTGACAAATATGAGAGAATATTTGTGACATTTTTGAAATCTCAACGGAGATCTATGATATTTCTAAAATCTCAAAAGAGGTCTTTGTCTTTTTATCAAACATAAAAACAAGGTGAATGTTTTTTGTCTTAAAATTTTAAATAAAAAAATCCAAAATAATTCATATTAATTGTGTTAATTTAACTATTCTCTTTATATGTGCATCTCTAGCTTTTTTTAACTAATGTATAGTAATGTCTTCTTAATCACATTATTAATCACAAACGAGATGCATGCTTTATGTAAAAAAAATACATTAGAAATTAACTCACCCAAATCATTGAATAAATAATGTGATTGATTTGTTGCTCATATTCGAAAAACTTGGTCTATTTGAATTTTGTCGAGTCAATTATTTTAAAATCTTACGTATTAATTTATATAGAAGATTATATTAGTATTTGACCGATAATTTAGCTTTTAACTGTTCTCATTACATATTAGTAATAGTTTAATACTCACTTTCATATATAGGTTTCATCGTTAATTTACTTTTTATGTCAAGTTAATTCACTTTTTATTCATTTAATCATAAGCAAATTGAAAACATACATTTTCAAAAAAGTAATTTAAACAAAGAACATTAAAAGTTAAACCCTTCAAATCATTGTGTAATAAACCATAAACTCCTAATATCCCAACTTATTAATATTTTTAATTATTTAATTTTCCCCCAAAAAAAATTATGACCAATATTATTCCTTGGTTGTAACTTAAAATCTATAGTTAAGCATAAACCAAAAGAACTTTAAAATTTTTTTTTTTTTTTTCCTCCCAACTTACGTGCATTGAATTGAGTCCCACCAACTGCGCTGATCCCGTATTTATTCAAACCAACTTCCATCTAACTCCTGCCAATTCCAAACTTTAAAATTTTTTTCAGAAAAAAACCGAAATAGGGGATTCGAAGGAGTTAAGGAGATCGATCGGTCAGTCGATCCATCGATCGATGAAGCCGCACTTGTCGTCGTCGTCGTCCTCCTCTGTTCTAATTAGAAAGGCTCGTCTCTCTCCTTACCTTTTCACTCTGCTAGCCTTCATCCTCTTCGTCGCCGTCCTCTACGGCGAGGACTTCGCCTGCATCTTCGGCCGCCAGCTCCAACTCGGCCCCGACTCCGACGTCTCCAGAACCGGTGAATCCCATAATCCTCATCTCCACTCAACTCAACTCAATTCAATTATTTTTTAAATTAAGAATCAAATTCTGGGTTGAATAGATCGCTGAGTTACTTAATTGGGTGTTTTGGGGGTTAGAGAAGAGGAGGGAGAAGCTGCCGTTCGCCATCGGAGAGTCGACGTGCGACGTGTTCAGCGGGAGGTGGGTTAGGGACGAGTCGACTCGTCCACTTTACGAGGAGTCGGAATGTCCGTACATTCAGCCGCAGCTGACGTGTCAGGAGCACGGCCGGCCTGACCAGGAGTACCAGTTCTGGAGATGGCAACCCCACGGCTGCTCTCTTCCCAGGTTCGTAAAGCCCCCCCAAAATCGTTTCATTTCATGTTTCAAATTTGCGTGATGTGGTACATTGGAATAGTGGAATTTTGATGAATTGGATCGTTGGCGTCAATTGCGGGGGAAGCCGACGGCCGGCCAACGGCGAGTAACGTTGGCGGACCGTTTTTAAACCTGGCCACGTAGATCTGCTTTTAGACATTCGTAAACCTTCTGGCTGGCATTGCTAAATATAACTTCCACAGTTTGGGAAACTCAATAAGAATAATGAGAAAATTATGTGTTTAAATCTTTAATAATTAACATTATATATAAATATATGAGTAAATGGTGGCGAGTAATATTTTGTTCTTCGATTGAAAATATATTTCATCTGAGGGTCGTATTGTAGTCATTAATCACTGTCCATTATTGACATATTGCCAAAAATAAATAAATTTTAAAAATAAAATACTCTGCATGTGGACACCCACAATGATGTTTTAGTAAAAATGAATGCCAAGAGTTATAAAGATATTTTAATAATCTCAAATTAAAATTTATGATGTTAAATTATTTTTGTATATGCATTTTTAATTATTATAATTAAATTGTGACTTGTATGGTGGAGAATAATTTAAGAACAGTGAAAAGAAAAAAAATCCAATACTTTCATTGATTATAAAAAAAAAAAAAGGTCAAAATTACATGCAGTGCCGCAATAGATAGTAATACCATAATTTCAACTTTTAAGAGTACACAAGGATACCATACCCTTTTGCAATTCTCAATCCAATGATTTAGAGTTTAGAATTAGTCCTTTTTAATCTGAATTGTGTGAATTTAGATAAAATAGTGTATTGGATTTTATGAAGGATTTTGATTAGATTTTCATGTTGCAGGGTCTAGTTTACACCTTAGGAGTGTGTAAAAAGGAATATAAGCGAGGAGATGATAGTACCCTTTTCATTGTGTGATCAATCTAAGCTTCAAAAGTTCAATTTCAAATTGATGAAAAAAAAAAAAATCTCTAATAATAAGCAAAAAAATTGGATCGAAGTAGCTAAATTTCTTATGCTACGAATGCTCCAGAGTTTTTAGTAAGTTCTTATAATCATATTCTTAAAGTTTGGAGTTTAGATATTGTACGTATCATGTGGGAGTCCTAGGAGAGATTAGAAGGGATACAAAATGAAAGATGAATTCCTTGTTGTGTAGCCAAAGTCATTGTGGGTAGATTTTTTTTTTTTCAAAAATTGAATTAAATTTTATGGAGTATTAATGGATAATGCACCGGATCTCATCAAAACTTTGCAGTTAAGTGTACTTGCACCCCTATCAATGACCCTCCCAGAGACTTTCAAAGCAAACTATCTCTAACTATCTCAAAATCTGATCCCATAGAATGGGCTGAAGTTAGTTGAGTCTAGCTTTTAGTGGGAACTCGTTATTTGGGCCTTGCCTGAATTATACAGAAGCTGGGTTAGAGTAGCTTTTAGTGGGATTTGGTTATTTGGGCCTAGCATGAATTGTATACAGCCCAACTCTGGGTCATCCTGGGCTGCTGGGCCAATTCTGTTCCCACCGGGTAACGCAGTCATTTTGGGCTGCCCACTGGGCTTGTGCCAGGTTTGTCTGGTTAATGGTGACTGTCACTTTGTGAGAGATCCATTTTTCTTTTTTCTTTTTAAAATTATTTATGTATTTTTATTACTTTTTTTTATGAACTTGGACATCTAAATTAAGCATATATAGTATAATAATTCAAACAATTATTTGCTCCAATATCTTGAAAATAAAAATATTAAACACTCATGGAATTATTTTTATGATAGTTGTTGATTTTGGATAAAATATAATAAAAAATTATGTTAAATTCTTTCCAATCCATACAAATATAAACTCATACTCTAAAATCTATGTTCTTAAGTATTACTTAACAAATTTTTGATGGGTCAATCTTGCTGTTGTTTTTGATATTTTTTTATTATATATTTATTAACACCCTTTTCAGTATTTGTGATAAAGTCATCTTCTTCTTGTCAAATGCACTAAAAATTCATGAAATATTACATGTACCTTTTAAATTTCGAATGGAACCATTATTATGTAAAAGGGTTTTAAATTATGCAAACAAAAAAAATAGATGAGTAATAATAAAATTTTATGAGAATATATATATAATTATATATATAATTTTCTATTTTTATATTTTATTATTTTTAGTGCATATAAAAAAATTTAATCACAAAAGAACAGGTTAAATTTATACTGTGCGAAATATATTAGTTTTTTTTCTTTTGTTGATGATTTTGAACTTCAAATTGGGTAAACTTTTAGAACTGATACACACCGTATCAAATTGGAAGAATGAGAACATTGCAAATAAAAGACATTAAAATCTTAGTGAGCGAGATATAATGAAATCGGAACAAATAAAATTGTTTTTTAAAAGAAGATAAATTTATATTTCCTTCAAGAGAAAGGATTGAAGCTTCTTACTTCTCGCTCCTTTAATATAAGTTTACCTTGTTTTAAAAAATAATTTTATTTGTTCCGATTTCATTATATCTTGCTCACTAAGGTTTTGATGATTTTGAACTTCAAATTGGGTAAACTTTTAGAACTGATACACATGGTATCAAATTGGAAGAATGAGAACATTACAAATAAAAGACATTAAAGCCTTAGTGAGCGAGATATAAAGAAATGGGAACAAATAAAATTATTTTTTAAAAGAAGATAAATTTATACTAAAGGAGCGAGAAGTAAGAGACTTCATTCCTTTCTCTTGAAGGAAAAATACAATAGAAAGAAAAAGGGATAAGTTTAATCACCCACTTAAATCTTGAAAAATGCAGAAAAAACTCTTTTCTCACTTCAAGTGAAATCTAAAGATTCAAACATACACAACAAAACTGTTATGCTATCAAAGTGCATGTGGGATTGGAATGTTCCATCATATGATTCACATGATACTAGCTAGCTTCTAGAATAGTAATAAAAGTGAAGGCCACTATTAGAGACTGCACTTTGTTTAATTTGTGGGGGTGGGGGGCTCTCTCTCTCTCTCTCTCTCTCTCTTCAGCCGCAACTTTATTGGAAAAGCAAAATCACTTGTAAGAGAATTATGTGCCATACTGCCAATGCCATCACTGCTTGTTTCATTCCGAAGTCTACATCTTAAATTTGGTTCTGTTTGCGTGCATGGCAAACCCTTCTTATCTCCTTCGAAAGGTGGCCACCACTTTATGCACGCACTTCGTTTGACATGTTTATAAATTACGCCATATATGCATGAGCATGCACGTCTGTTATCAACATCACATCATTAGCATAATAACATTGCGCACAGAGATCGAGAATGGGCCTTCGACCCAATGGCTGATGGATCTCCTCGTCGTTCTTCTGTCTCCTCCGGCCCAATTCGGCTGGCCAAGTTTTGTTTCCCCAAGCCCACATATAGTTTCGCTACCTTTTTCATATATATATATATATATATATATATATATATATATATATATATATATATATATCTTAGTATCTTATGTAGTTATGTTTGAGGTACTACGTGAGATTGTGTTTGCATGGATTAGCCATCATACTGGATAAAGTTTTAACATTTATGTTGAAAGTACTATATTAATTATTCCTTGTTAAAGTCTTTGAAAGTTTTAAATTACCTCTTGATACCTTTTTATATTATTTTTTTTTTAAAAAAGGTATTAGATAACTCATGGTGTGCTATATGCTTAGCCCCATTTGGGAGCACTTAAAAAACAAGTGCTCACAACACTTATCACTTAAAATAAGTGTTTTTACAAAAAAAAAAGTGGTATTTGACTTGTACTATAACAAATATTTATTACAAAGAGTGCTTTTTCAAAATTATTTTTTTAATAATTATTTTAGTGAATTTTGAAAAGTAGTCTAAGATAACTTTTTGATTACTTATAAGTGACATTGTTCATAGGTGATAAATTTTATAAATATAAGAAAATTTAGTGGTTATTTTATAATTTAAAATATACATTAGAAGATAATCAAATACTATTTTATTATGTTATAATATATTGGTTATTAATGAAACATAATTCAATTCTGGAATGAAAAAGAAGAACCATCGATCTATAAATTTAAATCAATATTAAAAATTTAAAATACTAATGTAATTAATAATATTATTTTAACATAAATTAATGTGATAATCATATGTCAAAAATATAAATTAAGAAAAAGGTTATTGTTAATAAAAAAATAATCTTGTATTATTTTTTCTCATTAAAAATATTAAATATTAATTAAAAAATAGTTAGCATAATTACTAATTAAATTTTTAACTGAAAATTAAGCATATATTATTTTATCATGCATTATAACCTATTAATTATTAACAAAATATAATTAAATTCTAGAATGAATAAAAAAATTGACTCTAAATTGAAATTAACATTATAAAACTAAAATTTTTAATTTAGTTATTAACACTATTTTAAACATTAATTAATGTGATAATAATATGTTATAAATTAATAACAAGATTATTTTTATTGTTAATAAATAAATAATAATATTATATCATTTTATTTAATAGAAAATATTTAAATTTTAATTATAAAAATAATATATTATAATTTAAATTTTCTAATTATAAAAGTTTCAATTTTTTATTTAAATATATTTAAAAATAACTATATATTATTTTTTAATGCATTATGATGTATTAGTTATCATAATTCAATTTTGAATTGCACAACAACTATTTATTAATTTTAATCAATAAAAAAATTTAATTGAATTATTAATATTATTTTTGTCATAATATAGTATGATAGTAATATGTTATAAATATACATTAATTACAAGATTATTATTAATTAAAAATAATAATCTTATTTATTCTTTACAAGAAAATATTTAAATTTTAATTCTGAATAATTAAAATAGTTATTAATGAAAATTTAATTAAAAATATTAATATTCATAATTTAAAATATGTTAAAAATAATCATATAATACCTTACAATAAAAGTAAGTTTGCAAATACCACCTATTTGAAATGCAACCAAACACCACTTGTAACTTTAAACACTTTTCTAATTTATCACTTATTATCAACACATTAAATTCAACACTTTTTTTTTTTAATAACACTTCTATGTAAGTGTTTCCAACTTCCAAATGATCCCTTAATATAGACCTTCTATTAAGAAAGAAAAATATGTATAAAATTTGTTTTGTCAACTTCTAAAAATGCATTGAGTATGTTTAGTTGGTATCTCTAGGGATGTAAGTGAGTTTCAATTACTTGGGAGCTACTCGGACTTGATTTTTACTCTAACTTGACTCGATTCGATACGATTTCTCTTGAGTTTGAGTCGAGTTCGAACTTAATAATAGTACTCAAGTCAAGTTTCAAGCCTGATCAAGTTTTTTAATTTTACCATTTTTTATATTGTATATGTACATTATATATATTTATAAATGTATTTAACATTAATTTATAATTTAATAGAATTGGAGTTTATAAATTTGTAACCGAGTCAAGTTTGAGTTTAATAATTATGAATTCAATTAAGTTTGAGTTTAATATTTTCGAGCCAAGTCCATTCAAATTTGAATATTTTAATGTGTTGACTCGAATACAAGCCGGTATCTCTATTGAAAACACACATAGGCGCATGCATATGCATCACTTTGTAGGGAAGGTTTTGTGGGTGTCTCGCCCAGCTAATCTTGCTAATGTGTGATCTGGCAGAGATGATGTTCTTGTTATGTGATATTGGTCAATTTAATTTAGAAAATAAAAGTCAGTAATTACAAGTGAATGATGTTACGAGTCCACTGGACAATAGTAGGAGGAAGAGGATTACGAGGGACATGTGCCCTACGCTCTCTTCTTGTTATGTGGACCAGCAATAATGATCAAACTCTTGATGATGAATAGCATACATCTAGATCATAATTTATACATCTAGCCATCACTAATATATATATACACGGATAGATAGTATATATATGTAGTTGGTGTTAATTAATGTGAGGAAATTAATGAACGATGCATGCATGCATGGATGGCGATCATGGGCGCATGCAGTTTCAACGCGACACTGATGCTGGAGACGCTGAGAGGGAAGAAGATGATGTTTGTGGGGGATTCCCTGAACCGAGGCCAATACGTTTCCATGATCTGTCTTCTGCACCGCCTCATTCCCGAACATGCCAAGTCCATGGAAACTTTTGATTCACTCACCGTCTTCACTGCCAAGGTTTGTTTACATACTAATTTATTAACTCTCTACATGCATCTCCATCATATATGTGTCGTTCATATTCATCCTAGTTTTTGAATATATATATATATATATATATCTAATTAACTAAATTTGGCATGCATGCATGCATGGATTGGAGACTGAGTTAATTAAATAATAACACTGAATGTGTGGTGTGTATAGGAGTATAATGCGACGATAGAGTTCTACTGGGCGCCGTTTCTGCTGGAATCGAATGCGGACAATGCGGTGGTCCACAGGATATCGGACAGAATAGTGAGGAAAGGGTCCATTAACAAGCATGGGAAGCACTGGAAAGGAGCTGATATCATTGTCTTCAACACCTATCTCTGGTGGATGACCGGCCTTCAGATGAAAGTCTTGTACGTTTCCCTCCCTCCCTCCCTCTCTCTCTCTCTGTCTCTCTCTCTCTCTCTCTCTCTCTCTCTCTCTCTCTCTCTCTCTCTATGTGATTTATTCATTAAAGATGTGTTTTAATTTGTATAGGCAAGGGTCGTTTGAGGATGAGGAGAAGGATATAGTGGAGGTGTCGACAGAGGACGCGTATCGCATGGCAATGAAGAGTATGCTGAGATGGGTTCGCAAGAACATGGATCCTAAGAAAACCAGGGTCTTCTTCACCAGTATGTCCCCTTCTCATGGCAAGTACGTACTCTGTCCCCCTCTCTGCATACATATATGTCCTTGGTTCATATTTTCGAAGAACTTAATTAATGAAAAATGACTTATGTGAATCATTATATATTAAGTCAAATGAATAGTTAATGTTGGAATAATTCTAAGCAATAATATCGATGTAACAGTGCACAGAGAGAATTCATTAACTTGTCGGCATGCATGTATACACCAATCGATGAACCAGTTGATTAAAAAATTAACGATATTACATATATATTTGATAATTAATATTAAAGTTAGAATACTAAAAAAAATTTATAAGTTGGTCAAATTAATTCTATTTTCATCAGTTTAAATCAAGTTTTGACCGTTGTTTTATCAAGTTTAGAGTTAATTAATCCGACTAAAGCCCGGTCCGATTTCCAATTCAACTGGTCTGACCGGCTGATTATAATTTAAAACATCCACTTGCCCGTATCAATAATTAACCCTATAGAGTTTTTAAGAATTTAAAATGTGGATTATATATGGACTGCAGGAGCATAGACTGGGGAGGGGATCCGAATGGGAACTGCTACAACGAAACGGGTCTGATAGAGGACCCAGAGTACTGGGGGTCGGACTCAAGAAGATCCGTTATGGGGGTGATAGGGGAGGTGTTTGGGAAGTCGAAATTCCCCATAACATTTCTGAACATAACGCAGCTGTCGAGCTACAGGAAGGACGCACACACCTCCATATACAAGAAGCAGTGGAATCCCCTCACGCCGGAGCAAGTGGCCAACCCCACCTCCTACGCCGACTGCGTCCACTGGTGCATGCCCGGCCTTCAGGACACTTGGAATGAGCTCCTCTTCGCCAAGCTCTTCTACTCCTCTTAATCACTCCTCCTAAAAAATCAATTAATTGATTGATTAATTAATTAATTAATGTGTTCTTGATGAGTGTGAATTGAGTATGGCCCTTCTCTTGTGCATGCATAGAGTGATTAAAAGTTTCTTTCAAATTCAACTTGCTCGATTAATTAACTTTTGTAGATATGGAATTGATGCCAATATGAAAATTTGAGATTTTTTTTTGAAAAATGATCAATATGGATTATGGTATTTTTGGGATTCATTGACTTTTTATAGTTCAATCAATTTTAAATCACAAGATTTTGTATCATTGGTAATTGAAAATTTTTGTATTACTTTTCTCATGATGAATATATAGAATTTTTTCTATACAATCAATTAAATCAACTAGGAGGGTTGTTTGGGGAATGGCCTGGGAGGGTAGACTACTTTACAAATAAATCCTTTCGAAATGGGAACTTAATTGTTCTTTCAAGGTACTGAAATTATTAATAAGTTATCACTCTTTCGCAAAATTGACGGCTAGCTAGGAGAGAGGGATGGGTTGTTGTGAAGTCTAAAGTTTTGTTGACTTTATTCAAATGAAAAAGAAAAAGTATAAACGAAAAAGACTTATTGACTTATCGTTTGTGGGGTAATATATAGGGATTAAGTAATTAATTAATTACTTAATAGTTACTAAAGACGTTCACAACTATATATATATTTTACAAAAGATGTACGAAAAGAAAACACTAAAATGGTTTCTTTCTTAATTTACAACCCGTTCATATGGCATTATTAATTAACATCAATCATGACTAATAACAATTAAGTACTGATCTAATCTACGGCCACATGCATATAGTTAAGTTTTGCTGTCACAAGCACTGGCAGCAACTTCTTGTTCTAATCTTATTTGGTTACCACTTGTTTTCAAAATCAATTTTTGTTCCTACCATCAAGTAGGTGCGGAGGCATTTTGTCTTACCATGAAATCAATAATTAATATTTTCACAAATTCTACATCAAATTGGTTTAGTAAAATAACATAGGATAGAATGTAGTTTAAAATTTAAGAATCAAGTAAATAATTATTTCTTATATATTCCTAATTATTTCATTCAATATGTAATAAGAATGGAATAGGCATCCTAATATTAAAATTTGAAGAAAGTTATTTCTTATCTATTTCTTATTATGAACTCATAAAATGTTTTATATTGTTAATTATTTGTTTAATAGTAATAACATAATTTTTTTTATATAACTAATTATAGTTAATTAACCTATTAAAACTAATTTATGCCAGAGAATATGAATTCTGTAAACCAAAGGCAACCTAAATGTTGCATCTCGACATAATTGCGCAATCCGTTTGACTATTTCTCCAAACTGACTTAGTGTCCTCACTATCAAATCTTTCCATTTTAGTTTCTTGAAAGCACAAGTTGTCTGGCTTCTAAACTTCCATAATTTGATTTATTCTTCTTCTTTTGGCCGAATTGTTCAACCCCCTAACATTCCTTGAGATAATTTTAGCTCTCATGGACATATATACCATAGTCGTATCCGTGGACTCGGTTCTTTTCTACATTTCTGTAAATAGTAAGCAAAACTCCAACTACAGTCCTCCTGTCTGACCTTGACTTCCTTATTGACTTCATTGATCTTGTTTATGATCCAATCCTTACACTTTGTTTTTGTCTTTGTTTAAATTAAATCCGGCAAAATTCACAATTAAGCCACAATTTCAGTTGTTTGGAAGACTGACTTGTTTGATTGCAAGGTTCGCATCAGTTTCGGAGGTGATGTGGGTTCTTAGATTGGAAAGAGTTCTCTTGTATTTTCTCTAATTTAGGAAGATGATTTATTCTTACTTTTATTTGTTGTCTTATTCATAGAGTTCAAACATTTTGCTTGAATTCTTTTCTTTTACTGATATTACCTTTAAAAATAAAAAATAAAATTGAGCATGAGTATTTCATGTTGGAAGGATTTAATTAGGTAAAAAGAAGATGTGGGATGTGGTATATATGACTATTCTCTTGTATGTATGCTCTAGATTTAACAAATCATTAATGGAACAACTCTGAAAAATTTTTGGAAAAAAAATCAATGTTGCCCCAAACACCTAACGTACCTCTGATTTCTCATATAAAATTAGGAATTTTTGAATGAAGCATGGTTGCGAGAGATCATTTTTAACAACACACATGCATACTTACATATATTTAAACATATATATATAGATAAGTTTGAATGCTGGTGTCCTCAAATATTAGTTATTCTTCATTATTCATGAGAAAGCAATAAATAAGGACCCCGCTTGCCCACTTGCCAAACCAACTTGCAAGTTGCAAAACCCCACCTTCCTCCAAAACCCTACACATTATTATATGCTACACATATAGAAAAAGAGCAAGGAAAAGGAAACAAAACAAAGAAAAAGAAACACCAACTTGCCCCCTCCTCCTTAATTGTTTTCCCAACAAGTTGAGTTTAAAAACTCAACTTGCAGATGAACTGTTGATTCCTTCACAATAAAATAATAATATATTAATTGCAAAGTTCAAACAATCCTCCCCCCCAGCCGCATCCATATGCGCTCCCTACCTTATTCCCCTTCAACAAAAATATTCCATCCACATGTTCTTAATTTGACTGCCTGTAATTAAGATTTTTTTTCTTTTTCTTTTTCTTTTTTTCTTTCTATAAAAAAATCTATTTTATAATGATAAAAAATTGGCCTTAATTAATTCTTGTTCACAAGATGACGCGTAACACTAATACATAAAAAGATTTCTTCTAAAATAGTATAGTGAATAGTCCTCCGTCACTAGCTAAATAGTTGGGGCTTAGTTCTTTTGTTATATGCATTTGTCGGTGCTAATTAAAAGAGGAACTGGAACAAATTTACCTGCAATATTAAAAGTCTTTAATATAATTTCTTTTTGACCCCAAAGGGTGCGAATTGAACATGCACTTAACCAAAAGATAGATAAACAATTAAGTAGTGGTAATAAGAGTATTGCCGCATATGATTATCATGACCGCCACTACTGCAAATGCCTTTTACATGTGTTTTATCTGTCATGATCAAGGTATACACACACACATCGGTTCGTCGGTCCATCCTTTCCCTACTTCAATTCAATTGCATAAGTGAAACCACTTCCCAAGTTCTGTGCAGCGTGGCTGTGATTTTGTTAGTGCACATTGTGGACTTTAATCAATCAATTAATTAATTTTTCATTCTCTGGTATATATACATGTATAATTAATTAATGCTTGTGCTAGAAGACCTGCAGGTGGAGAGATAAAATAAATAGCACCCATAACAAAGGAATGTAATATTTTTAAAAAAAAATTGTGGATAATAAAACTAGAACCCAGACCTCCTAATAACCAGTTATTAGGTTGTGGACCAACAATGTATATCAAATTTTAACAATAAATTACACATTGTCCACGATAATAATCCATCTATTGCATAATTAGCAAGAGCTTAATTCCTCCGTCATAAGTTAGTGTTATTCATAAACTTATACCGGGCCGCTATGTGGGTGACTTCCTACTTTTTCTAAGGAAAAAAAAATTACACAAGTTCATTAAGTTGGAGCTTCGGTTATCAGGTCAATTATTAAAAAAAAACAAATTAAGGATGTGGAGGCTGGCAGAGCATAACTCGAATTAAACATATCATTCAATTTTGGAAGGCACTATGAAGAACCAATTAAGAACATGTATTCATAATTTCATACAAACAAAAACAAAGTAAAAAGAAAGAACAAAAAACAAAACAAAAGCCCCATTTTTTATATATATATATATACGCATATATATATATATATATATATATATATATATATATATTTTATCATACTACCGTTGATTCAATTCACCTTCAACCACCGTAGCAGTCTGAATATGAAGGGCTCGATCATCGATCCGAAGATGATGCCATAAAATTTTCTGATTCTATAGATTTGGGATGATTAGCTATCGCCGATCTGATCTGACCCACATCACAAAATTAATCACAAACGATTCCGCCCGACATGAATTTAATGGAGAAATTAAATCACGACAATTTGTGGTTGGTCTTGGCCAAGTTCTCGGCGATCTGAGCCAGCGACTGCAAGTTGCACCGCACGATCGTATCGGCGAACACGCAAGTCTCCTCCTTCGTGTTTCCCGCTGGCACATCCACCACGTACGACTCTACCACCACCGTCCCGTTCCCCGCTGGCGAAGAAGGGTGTAGCGTCGTCACAGACCGGTAGTTCGACAGCCGGTGGTCCCCGCCTACGACGCTGAAGCTCATCACGTGCCGCTCGTCGTCCAGGATCTCCAGCCGTTCCGTGCTCGTCGCCGCCGGCAGCCCTGACACCACGCGCACCTCCCGGAGGGTGCCCACGTCGCCGTCCCCGAGGATGACCTGGCAGCTCTTCAGGAAGTGCTTGTACGTTTGGGGCTGGTCGAAGCGGCGGACGACGGACCACACAGCGGACACCGGCGCCGCGATGGTCTGCACTACGGCGGAGCAGCACTGGTTGGGCCCCAACGTGTGGGTGTGGTATTGCGCGGCCGTTTCGGGCACCGAGCAAGCCAGCAGGACGCGGCGCGTGAGCATCGCCAACGCGGTTTGGGATTGCTTGCCGCTGCCGCCGGCGGTGGCGATTTGGTGTGTGGTGTTGATTCTTTGCAGTTGAAGCGAAGAAGGCATATCTCTTGTGTCTCCTCTGTCTCTGTCTCTCTCTCTCTCTCTCTCTGTCGTCTATTTGGGTTTGGATAACTGTTTTTATCAATTTCTGAGATAGATATAATGCTGTCTGTGTGTGTGTATATATATATATATATATATATATATAAATATACGTAGAGAGAGAAAGAGAAGAGAGAGAGAAAGGGAGAGAGAATGTGGAGCAGCGTGAGATTGCTCTTTCCTCGGAGAAAACCATAAAGAAAGGGAAGCATGGGCGATCTTTATCTGCAGGCTTACGCCGGACTGCGCAAGTGGATCCTCAACTTGCACCTTCTTTCTTTGGACCACGTCCCAATAAACGGGCTTCTCTTTTCCAGAAATTACAAGGCTGCCACTGCCTTAATTAATTATTTGGTGAATTACTTTCTAATTGATTAATTAATTATTTATTTAATATGATTTATTTTATGTTCGGTATTTATATGTCTGTGTATATATGCTTGCCTCTCATTTTTAGAATTTTAATTCGTGGAGGACACTTGTTTGTGATATTACTACACAAAATAGAAAACTTAATCATGGTGATTTGAGATGGAGATGGTATATAAAAAGATTAGAAAAAATTAAAAAGTAGAAGGAAAAAAAAAACAGTTAATCTCATTATGAGATTCCTTCTTTTTAAAAGTAAAAATGAAATACAGAAATTAACTTTGTATTATGTGTATAATCATTGTATCATTTATTTTTTTTAGTGCTCTCACTTTCATCCTTATGTAATTTAAAAATTTATGATGTAAAATTTAAAATGTGAGCATAAATGTTTTAATAATTATCCGTTATTATTTGTTTGTGTTGTCAAGAGATTCATTGGATTCTAGCTAGGTTATGAAATGCACTGAGGGTACATAGTACTTCCTTGCATTAGTACCCTCCAAACCCACACAAGTAGAATTGAAGTTATATTTTAACTAGTTAGTAATTTCAGTTAGGTTCAAAATATTGTCATATTCTCTCAAGAATAATTGTATGCCACTTCGATCGATTCTAATTATTTTACATAAATAATTTCAATATTTCAGCAAAGTACATGATTAACATAAAGGATTGTTTACTCAATTACTTCTTCTCACATTCCAAAAATCTCTTATTAAGCATGAATAAATTGATTTGTTTTCCACTTTTTTACGCTCATTTCTTTTAATTAATATTCTCGCTACACCATCTTCTCAATCCCATATAGATATACAATTAATAAAAATGTTACACAATTACTTTGGATGCACATTTCAAAATATTAACACTTAAAAACCCTTTTTTAGGAGTTTAAAGTCTCCCATACATCGTCTATTCAAACCTGACAAAAAACAAATACATGTTTAATTGTGAAAAATAATTTTATTTTTATTTTTAATATTTTAAAGATTTACAAAATTGTCACAAATATCACCTACCTTATTTTTTTAATTTCTTAATATTTATATGAGAAATTTTAAAAATATTAAAAATATGTTCTTCAACATTTCTATATAAATGTTCAAAAACTAAAAAAAAAAGTAAGATTTTATAATTCTTTAAAAATAAAAAATAAAAAATATTGAGAAAAAAACATGAGGCGATTATGATGAATAATACGAAAATACACAGATAAAAAAAATAAGAACACATGGATTTAACGTGGTTCGGTAGAATGCCTATGTCCACGGAAGCAAGTAGCGGCTGAATTTCATTATCATTAAAATAGGGTTACATCATATGTATTTATACTAACCCTAACCGTATAGAGGTTGTAAGAACCCAAACTGTAATATATGAATTTAAATAATTAAGAGAAGGGTAAAATTAAAAATTAGCAGGCTTCGTCGACGAAACCAGAGTTCATTAATCGTCTTAATTCACCCCTGGATCCCATTATCAGGTTTGGGGCGTGACAGAGGTATTAGAAAATTTCTCAAATACCCATGTATCGTACCGCGGGGCACTCGAACCTATTAATCGTCCTAACCAATAAAATCAATCTGATGCTGAACAAAACCGTCGACGGTTTCATTAAACCGTCAACGATTTTCTTCTTATTTGGCTTCTGGAAGAAACCGTCGATATACCTATAGAAACCCATCGATAATTTTCTTCAGACGAGCTTCCTACTTTTTTTCGGTCTACTTTCTTTGTACATGTATTCCAAACGATGTGAGCCACATACTACAATAATAAATTTTTTTTTTTTAAATAACTAAATAATCCCAAAGCTCCACCACAACCAACCCATATGTTTACAACTTTTATTCAAAAAGCTTGCTTTTAAGGATTTAGAAACACAATGCGTACAACTTCAAGAGGCACCACCAACCACAATACGTACAACTTCAAGAGGCACCACCAACCACAATACGTAGACAACTAGAGGTAGTCGTCTTTAATTTCATAATCCTATTTTTTTTATTTAAAAAACAAATATAAAAGTCATAAATTTTAAGGAAAAGATAATTTGGTGATAATTAAATCCTAATGGTCGCCGTGAAGATTCCGTGAGTGCTAATATAGGAATGAAGACAAACTAATTCATTGAATGTTTCTTGAAGGATGCAATTTTATACTTACATTTTTATTTTGATTGATTGATTTATTGGCATTGATCATGACTCATGAGTGTGTAATGTATTTCTATTTATTTATTTTTAAAAATTAATTAATCATTTGAATTGTATTTTTGCACGTTTTCTAATTTAATTAACTAGTTTATTTTTTCATATTTTTAAAGTTTATGATGTAGCCAACCGACGCTATATAATAATGTCAGCTCCAAGATTTCTTTTACTTAGTTTTAATGATAACAAACTAAAATTATTATTTTTTATGAGATTTAAATTATTAAAATTGAAGAAAATTTGGAGAATTGCTCAAGTCCTTTATTCTATTTTTCAAGCCCATCCAATGTAAAGGTCCATTAAGTGATCATTTGGGCATGAATTTCAAAGTACTTGTAAATAAAGTTCACATCCAACGGTGGACTTCGAATGACCGTGTCACAATATCTAAGAAAGATATTTGAGGTACATGTTGATCCCCATCATTTTATAAGTTGTGTTGTATTAGTTCTTTGGTCTTTGTAGAAAATAAGGATTGTAGTTTGATTGTTCTGTCTCCATTAAAATAAGGGGTAGCAACTAGTTCCATGTCTCCGTTAAAACAAGGGTATGGTGAAAATTCAAGACGGTTGGTCTCCAAAGAACAGACGTAGGTGGGGATAATCGAACCATCATAAAAGAGTCTGCAAATTTCATTTTCTTTTTCTCTTTAATTTGCTTTAATATTGTGTGATTGCTTTAAGTTTTGTATCAAAATCATTTAATTTTTATTAAACCCAATTCACCCCTCTCTTGGGTTGCGGTCATCATATAATTATTGCAAGTTGTTAAGGAAGTAGGTCAAGTAATAGTAATTTTGTTAGATTGAAATTAAGAATTTGTATATATAAATATGTTTTAGAATTTTAATGGTGAGCATTGAAGAAAACAGTTATAGTTAATAATGTATTAGTTATTGAAATCTCCAATAATACTTACATTACCATTGGCTTTACTATTTCCCCAATATTTATAGGAAAGTTCAAGTATTAACTCATGGTTTCAACTAAAAATATTTAAGTTTTAACTCGATGTGGGTATAGCATTGTTGGTTGATTATTACTCTCTGATAGTTCTTGTTAATTTTGATAAAAATTGTTGGTCAATAAATCTAAATTATGAACTACTTCTCAATTAACTTTCTGTTCATATGAAATTCAATTATTCTTTTTTTTTTTTTGATAACTTGAGAACTCTAACTATCTTCTTGCTTCTTTGGATACTATGGTGCGACACCAAATCTGGGGCGTGAAAGTCCACCTGTCCATTGACGCACCCCTGGTAATTCACTGAGATAAACTCTTAAGGGAAAATCGAACCCGTGATCTTGGGGTCACCAAGTCACAAGTCACCCTTACTACTTGAGCCAACTCGACTGGCCAATTCAATTATTATTATTGTAACTCGGGGAGTCCAGCCACCATCACACCATTTTTGGACACTATGGTGCGGCACCAAACCCGAAAGGGTGAAAGCCGCTCGCCCATTGAAGCAGTCCTTGTATTTTACTGAGATAAACTCTCAAGGGGGAATCGAACCCGTCAGTATATATCATTTTACCACTAATATCATCCATTCCATTTGTTTCATGTAAATTATGTTTAAACTTAATTCGTCCCTTCCCCTAGTATTTAAAAAGAACTCATACAAAAAATTGATTGAAACTATTATAAAATTGTTCAACCATCAAAGAAAGAATTGTTCAAAAGAAAAATTAATTTTTAAGCTTTTGGTAAAAAAGTTGTCTGGTACCTAAGAATATTTAAAATGACTATATTGAATATATAACTATTTTTAGAAAATGCTATTCATGTATTTATAATTTTGTAATATTTTAGAAAAATGTAAAACACTCATGAAATAGAGTAAATTGTTGGAAAAAAACTAATTTTTAGATTTTAAAATATTCAAATCCTTCTTTAAAAATTCTTAAAAAAAAAGCTAAAATATTTGACTTTTTAAAAGCTCAAAAAGTTATTTACCGAATAAGTTCTATTGAAATTTTATTTGTACAAATCACAAATTTAGTTTTTGCGCGAGTGACATTTTCTCAATTACTGTATCCCTACATAATGTCCATATATTCTCATTTCATTTTATTCTATTATTGAAAATAAGCATTATGCCTTTAACTACTAAAACCCTACTTGCTATTTTTGGTTTGACTAGTGATCTATTTAATTTAATTAGGCTCCTAGTCTAATCATCAAATAGGCGAGGGACATGTAGGAGTGATTTTTGGTTCAAATTTCATGACTATTCACTTAAATCAAGGGCAATTTTCACAACACCCAGCGTCAACGTTTTTCAATGTTGAGTTAACTATTAATGTTTTGTCCCGATGGGTTAGTCGTTTTCTTTTTGAGTTAATTATTACGCATCCATAATATATTTAATATTATAAATGACATCGATTTTGAGATCTTATTATAATTGTCACGAATCTCCAACACATTCTAAGTCTAATTAAGCTTTATAAATGGTGATTATCATGAATTTCCTGATATGGTACATTTTAAGCCACGTCAACTTTGAAATTCATGGTTGATGCAATCAAATTCATAATAGTATGATAGGTGGTCGAAAATTCACCAATTCAAATTTATGGGGACCTATTTGTCTGATTAAATAGTTTCATACTAGAATTCTATTAATTATATTGGTTCTAATTTAAAAATCTATTTATAGCAGTGGGCAAAAAAAATAAAAAACTGAAATCAAATTGAACAAAAAAATCAATCAATAGTTTTCTTGGTTTGATTTCAACTTGAAAATTTTAATTTTTTTCAATTATCGGTTTGATTTTGTTTCACGTTTTCTAACAAACCAAAACTTATGTTGGAACCGAACTAATTGATTTTGCATAAAACCGATCCTACAATGCCAGAACCGAATCGACCTATTCATACTTTTTTTTTTTGGTTGCTAAGAAAACTGAAATTTAGTACAAGAATAAATGCCAATAATTGTTTAATAGTTGTGGGTGCAGTATAGTCCACTAATATTTTGTTCCTAAAATAATTATGGCCTACGACACGTTTTAAATCATGCCAACTTAGTAATATTGTGCAAGATTGGTTACGCACAAAAATTTGTGATTGTATTCGTTGTCGAATAAATGCATTAATTCATTAAAATCCTAATATCATTCATATGTTAATCTAAGTCATTGCACTAGTTTTAATTTGAAAATTTTGATATTCCCAATCTTATTAGCTTGACCATTAATCAATAAAAAACCTAATTAAATTGGATGAACAATATTTTTTTTTATAGGAACGAATGCTAATATTTCTTAATATTTTCAGTCCTGCAATTAGTGTTTTTGTCTAAGGCATTCATGGTTTCATAACATAGTTGTCATGAACAAGCGGTTCAAAATGCATCGACTCATCAAAATCCTAATATTCAATCAAGTTTACTAGTTTATTTTGGTATGAAATTAATTGTATTAGTTTTAATTTCAGCGATCATTTTAATTAATGTTATTCTCATTTTCTTGAAAATTTCAACATGCTCCTAAGAAGTCATCTTTCCTTATTAGCTCCTAAAGGGTTACCTTTCCTTGTTCGCTTGTATATCCCTAATAACCCTAAATTAAGGATAAATAATATTTTTCACAAGACCTAATGTCAATATTTCTTAATGTTTATTGTTCACATGTCCAACTATCAATATTTTAATGTACCATATTTAATATCTCGTTTAAAACTCAATATCTAATTTAAAATAATTATCAGGAATCTCAATATGACACATTTTATATCACATCAACTTTGAAATTACCTTACAAACTAAAATTTGCGATGCTATTGACAGAAAACCAATGGTTCAAAATGCACCACTTTAACAAATGGTTTTAATTCATCTAACCTAATCCCATTATGGTACTTGTAGTTATTAATTAGTTGTATTGGCTTTAATTTGAAAAATTTATATTAAAAAATCATATTATATAGCATGCTGTTAAAAAAAATAATATCCACTTCTTAGGTAATTAATCTTTCAAAAAAATTCAAAAACGTTATTGAACTATTAGTATTCTGCTAAAAAAATTAAGAATCGAGACATTTTTCGAGTAAATTGATCATACTGTATTGCTTATACTATATGTAAAAATACCATCTTTGCTAATCAAGAAACCTAAATTAAGAATTACTCCTTAATTAGTTTTTATTAAAGAGATAATTAATAAGAAATAGTCATTTTTAATATTTGTGGTCTTATGCTAAATACTAATGCCTTAGAAGGCTAGTGGTCTAATGTCTTAGCTTAATCCTCAAGCAACCAAAAAATAAAAAATAAAAAGTCTTAGCCTAATGGCCAAGTAGGTAGGAGCCATGTTGGGGTGACCCTTTGGTTCGAATTTCGCATTCACCTCCTCTTAAAGGCATTACTTTTTCACTTAACAATTTTTGTTTTCAAAGGAAATTATATATATATATATATATATATATATATATATATATATATATGTATATATATATTATATACACACACACATATATGGGGCCAATGTCAACAATTTTTTTTTTAATGTTTATGAATTTAACTAAATTTATTTAGTTTATGGGTTTGTTGATTTATTTTTAAGATAATTATCACAAAACCCCAACATTAATATCAAACATTTTAACTCTTTGAAAGTGTTGTTTTGTACTCTAAAATTTATGGTACTAGAATAATTCATTTTTTAATATGCCTAAATCAAGGATAACAACGCTTTTCACAAAATCCCATGTCAATGTTTTTTATGTTTGTAGGTATATAATTATTAATGTCTTGGACTACTGGACTTACTAATCTCGATTCTAAGATAATAATCACGAATCCTGAGCATGACACTTTTCAAATCACATCAACTTTGAAATTACCATGCGTGGTAGTTTTGTGCACTAAAATTTGTGGTAGTATTGTGACTCAAAAATTAGTGGTTTAAAATGTACCACTTTAAACTAAGATTTTCATTGAAAAAGCCAACTGCATGATTATATCACTAATGTTCTATTTGAATGCTTAATAGTTGATGAAACTTAATTTTAGTTAGTGTGCAGATTCGGTCTACCACACGACCTTAATTGGACCGAAATAAAAACAGGATTGCTTCGAAATAGACTTGTTAATTTCTTATGAGCCTACAATAGATATAATGATATTTTTCATTTGCCTAATCTATAACCTATAACCTATATACTAGGAAACATTCATTTTACTGAAAAGTCATATCCAGCAGTTGTACCAAAATGTTCTCCCTTCTGAAATACAAGGCCTCACGCACATGCTTTGCGCATGTTTTGGGAATATTTTGAAAAAAATATATATATTAAAGAATAATTGTGTACTTTTTAGAAAGACAGCTGCAAACAAATAATATTTTTTTATCCATTAAAGGTCTACATGTTGGGCGTGAATTATATGATCAAATGTAGCTCATTCTCTGTCTCTCTTAGGATTCAAGTTCAACAACTGGAATCTAAGAGTTTCAGATTTTAACTAGAAAATTAGATCAAAAAAATTATTGAAATAAAAAAATTTAATTAGTTGTGATCCAAGGCCTACCCGTTAATTTCTTAACCTTTTATTTAGGTAGGGTCTACTTTTAAGTAGATTGAGGGCCATGTTACCATTGGTCCAAATTTCATCATTTACCTCGTATTAAAGGAATAACCTTTCACTTTAACCAAATAAGAATTAGGTTTTCACATGGACAACCCTTAATGCTTATCTTGAGTTTATCATCTCTCTTCACAGTTAATTGTCATAAATTGTCTCTGAGGTAGTTGATGTATTAAAATTTGTAGTGGTGGAGACGCACAAAAAAAGAAAAAGAAAAAATGAAGCAATAGAAATCTATCATTTGAATTATGAGAATCAATTCATCAACAGTAACGTTATGTTTTACTTATGATAATTTAATTAATTTTATTTTTTTAGTTTAAATATTTTGGTATTCTCCTAGGAGAAAATTTTATCTCCTTATAAATTAAAGATAAATAATAATTTTCCCAAGTGCCAAATATGACGACCCGAAAATTATACTACGTACTAAGATATATATAATATCCACAATGTCAACCCAGATCCAAATTGGGGTACTGGGAATATGCCTGTCATAAATGCATTCTATTTATGCAATGGAAAACATAATGTACTTGAGCCTCATATACAATACCAGAGTTCTACTGTCTTAAAAAATATACATGTATGTTTCCAAAAATCCATAAAACATCTTAGGGATTACATAAAACACATCTCCCTATTCAACTACTTACCCTGAAACTATAATAGTACCAAAACCTCCTCTACCTCGGAGCTCGCTCCGCTCGTCTGTCTACATTTATTGAAATGTTTGAATTCTTGGGTGAAACACCTTTCAGTAAGTTGTGACAGATTATCATCAGTGTGTGGTAACATGAGTTCTAGTGTGTTATAAATATATACTGCAAGTAATTTAACCGTAATATATTAAACTGTAACTAATAAATCATGGTAATCTGTACTCATTGTAACACCCCAACCCCGAGGGGTTTAGGATATTTACTTTTTACTATTGATTTACAGCGGAAGCAAATAAATTCAATTATTATTAAATCAGAGCGCTAATTATCCATATTACAATCATTTATTTTAAAAGAAGAAAAATTACACAAATATAAATATCTGAAATCATACTAATATTTCTAATCAATCTTTATTTTTCTAATCCCCACTTGCATGCTTGCTAAGCCTGGTTTCTGACATGCCCTTCAGAGTTATCTGAAATAAAAATATGATTGGAGTGAGACGATGCTCAGTAAGTAAATAAGATTATTATTAGTATGTGGCTAAAATGAGTTTTTAAAAAAATTTCGTAAAACAATATTTAATACTTTCAAGACTGCTTTTAGAATAAATGTAAATTTAAAAATTACTACATAAAAATTTTACCATCAATTACAACAGTAAAATTTTATAATCATATATTATAACTGTTAAATTAAACTTTTAACTTTAAAACTGTAAAAATATTTAATGATAAACATACATATACTTTTTCTTATACGTTTTCCTTAGATCGTCATTTAAGTACAAGAATGATCATTTTCATGTAAACTTACACTTTTCCTTCAAATCATCAGTAATTTTGTACACGTAATTAAATATGTATAAACATATATTGTAAAAACCACCCTTAGGCCCATTTGTCGTAAGTTATGTTTACTCTCATGACTGGGTTGTGCGGTTCGAAAACTGGACTTAGTTGGCTGGCCGACCAAACTAAATCAACGTACATAAACATTAAGTGAGATTTTCCTTATTAAGTCCTGGTCTGAAACCAGGTGTGCACTTAAGAGAAATCCACTAACATAAATAACCACTTTGTAAACAGTGTGGGTGCACTCTGATCCGTTTAAATTTTAAGTTGCGGTACCGAGCATCTGTAACTTTGAACTTACTTTGCCATAAGGGGTTTTAAAACCATCTTATTATAATTTATGCAATTTAAAATAATTTCGTGAAAATTTCATATTTACTCATATTTTCATAAAAATGTAGCGTGGAAATAAACTCATGCCACATAATTTTTGTGTTAAAAATATATGAGTTTATTTTTGAATAGAAAGAAATGCTGAAAATTTACCCGAATGGATTAGAACATTTCTTAACTCAAAAATAAATGCAAGTATATTAAAGATAGAACTGGTATAATTAAATATGCGTAAAAATAAACTCATGGAAATTTTGTGGAACTAATTAACATAATTGAAATTTACTTATAAAATAAACTCGGATATGAATTTAAAATAAAAAAAACTAGCATAATCAAAATTTACTTACAAATAAATTCGGGTATAAATTTTAAATAAAAATCCTAACATAATCAAATTTATTTACCTTCTTCTTTTACCTTGTGCTACGAACACAATAACTACCTTTAAGAAATGAGATCGGAAAGAGTAGGTGAGTGAGAACTTATTCAAAAATTCTCTTTCCACCACAAATTCTTTCACCCACTAATCCTTCTCTTCCTTGGAAAAATTGTTGTGAAAAATGAAAGTTGAGAGTTTCCTATTTATAGAAAAATTTTGGGGAAGAAATGGAATTTATAAAAGTGTGAGGAGATTAGTGAAATTATAATTTTTTTAAAATTAAAGAATGGACAAGGGATGGGTAAGGTATGGACTGAGTATGAGATGAGGATGGAGGCCATGTAGGAGTGCTTGCCACCATTCCCATTAAATAAATTTTTAATTAATTACTTGTCTTATTAATTAATCAATTAGTTAATTGATTATTTTATTATTTTATTATTTTTCTTAATCATTATTATCATTATTATTATCATTGTTATTACTTTTAAATTATTTTGTGTTAATTTATTTTATTATTTATTTTTGAACAATAATTAAATTTGAATTTTGAAAACTCATGTGGGTCCCACACCACTTTGAGACCCAAACTGATCCTACGTAACTCTAATAATCCTCATACGATTTTATGAGCCTTACATAGTTTTGAAACTCGTGTAAACCTCCACACGATTTTATGAAACTCTTGTGGGTCCCACATAAGATACTTATATTATTATTATTATTATTATTATTATTATTATTATTATTATTATTATTATTATTTTATCATATATTTCTACAAATTATGTCAGTCAAAACATTATTTTATACACTTATTTACGTATATAAATAGTGTCTACCCTGTTTATCCTATGAAATTCCATTTTGACCACGCCGACCTCTAGGGAGTGACTGAGTCGCAATGGTCTCTGAGCACTTGCTAAGACAAGGTCTTTCTTAGGCATCAAACATGGAATCAAGGATCCTACAGAAAAATACTTTTGTATTGATATTAACTTCATGACCATTTTTATTATTTTATTATTATTGTGTTTTAATCGTATATATATTTTTGGGTCATCACACTCATACTCATATAAGTTTGGTGAAATCGTACCTTTCAACATAAGCACACTATATCATAATAAATTTCCATAAACATGTAAATCATATGCTATATCTGTATAATACTAAAATTTTTTCCTTGGATGGATAGCTAACAAATATCATGTATTATCCCCCACAAGATTGGGTTGTGCAGTCCGTAGGCGAGACCTAACAATGGTTGGCCTACCACGCTAAGCCAAAACTGACTCGTCTGTAAGTACGATTTGTAGAGACCTAAAAAATTTGTTTATGGAAAATAATAAAGGAATGACGAAAGGGAATTTTTTTTTTTTAAATAAAAAATAGTAGGCTTCGTCGATGAATCGCCTGTTTTCGTCGACAAAGGCCCTTCTGTAGTTTGTCGACGAAGTTCAGGCGTCATCGACGAAGAGATCCCAAATGACAAAAATTTCAGGTTTAGGATTCGTCGACTTAAAGTCCTTCTTTAGTTAGTGAACGTTCTTCTGCAACTCGTCGATGAAGACTTCATTTTGTCGACGAGGTTGGCCGAGTCAACGACCTATAAGTGGAATTTCTCATTTCTTACTCATTAAGAAATCTTAATTTCTCTCTTTCTCTCTCTAAAAACGACGCTTCTCACTCTCTTTCTACGATTTCTCGTCGTTCGTCGCTTGATTCGACGATCGGAAGTTACCATGGGTGGGGGAAATTCTCTACAAATCTGGTGAAGTGGATTTTTGAACGGGGTCTTTCCAAGCATTACCCCAAAGTTGAGGTAAGGGTAGAAATGAGCTGTTTGTCTAGTTTATGATTATTTAAAAGGGGTGTATGAGCTTGAGGATGTTTAATAGTTGTTGATCTGGGGTTTGAGTTAATAAACTAGGGTTATTGAATCAATGTTAGGGTGAGAGCCGCAGACATCGTTTTGGGGTCTCTGCTGGCGTAGTTCAGGAAACCAGGTAAGGGAAATAGATTAAGCGAGTAGATTTGTAAATTTCACTGGTTAAAATGGAAATTATTTGTATATTTATATAAACATCCTACGAGTATTGAAAACCAACCGTTTAAACTGAGATTTTTTAGCCTAGGGCTGTGTTATTAGTTATTATTTGTGGAAATGAAATGATTAAAGAATTGATGAGTATTTTCAGTAAAATAGATGATGAATATGGGTTGGCTTGTTAGTTTAGATGATATACATTTATGCATATTATTTAAAATGCGAGGCATGAGTAAAATGAATATACTAAGCTGTGTTGTGATATATGTATGACGTGTTGGAAATAATGAAATGTATTGGGATTTACTGCATATGAATTGTTTAGTCAGAGCAGTATGTGAATGTTAAATTGCAATGTTATGGTTTGATAACTCTGATGGACCATAGTTGGCACAGTACTATTGCGTGTGACTTCAGAAGAGTTAGTGCACCTACACGTCTTAGAGAGAGTGTGGAGATGGGATGGTCGATTGGACTGAGAAGGGTAGAGTCCCCCTACAGTCTAGACCAGTATAGGAACAACCAATTTGACTTACAGACTGAAGAAGTTGTTATTGATTTAACTTCGGTGGGCCGACCAGGGTTAAGTCCAGCCTATGGGCCGCACAACCTGTTATGGATGGAAGCATGACAGTGATTATCCATCTGACAGTGAGTTCTAAATACATAATTGTTAATTTAACTAATGTATAATATGAGAACAACGTATATGAAATATTTGTGACTACTGAGTATGTGAAGACAGGAGATGTGAAGTGTGAAATGAATTTATGTGATGTGAAATACTGAGAAATGTGGGAACTGAGATCATGAAGAGATGATATTACAGAGATATTAGATTCAGAGTAAAGTATAAATGCATTATATATTGTAGTATTATATTTATTTGGGGCGAGGTAAGCTTTACGCTCGAGGGCTTGTTGAGAAAGGCAAGTGCCCTGATAGGTATCAGATGTAGTCATATCGAGTTGCATAACATATTAGGTTCGAGGAAAGCTACTTATATGGGCGGGTAATCTTCCCCATTCTTGAGAACTTTCGCTGATAAATAATTTTGTGAATGTGTGTGAATACGAGACATACTATTCACGTGAGGGCTTACTGAGTAAGGTAAGTGCCCTAATGAGCATCAGTTGTAGCCATATCCAATTGCATAAGATATCAGAGCAGAGGGGTGCTACTTGCATGGACGAATAATCACCCTAATCCTTAGGAAACTCTCGTTAATAAAATAGGCTACATGTGTGTGAGTAGGGACATATAATGATTTTATTTAATTGTGGATTAATTTGTAAATGATTATTATATTTTATACACAAACCTCATGATAGCGACACACTAGTGTTAATGTATTTCGTCTTATTGAGATGCGTCTCACCCGATATGAATTTTATATTTTTCAAGACCTTTGCTTTATTGAGCTCAGTGAGCTTGGGGTTGGCATAGAATTTTTGAGAGAGAGAGAGAGAGAGAGAGAGAGAGAGAGAGAGAGAGAGAGAGAGAGAGAGGGTATAGACTTTTGATGTTAATCACGGCATAAACCCGGCTGAACTATCACGACATTGGGTTAGCTGAACTGTCATGACACTAAGCCGGTTGAACTGAAAGAATATATTATATAATATCATATTTTCAGTAATGTTTATATCATTTTTTAAAAAATCATTATCAAACTGCACTTGTTTTGTATAATCATAAAATATTCTGATCTGTATATATATTTTGTAAAATATTCATACTCATGCCACATGAGTAAATGTTACACTATAATATATTAATTGTTTGGGGGAAAACATATTTTACTGTAAAATAATATTAAATCTGCTTCTAGAGTTACTCAGTTCAAACATTAGACTTCTCAAAACATATATTAATTCACAAATATCCTTCCCATATACCTGAATATTTAGAAAAATCACATATATAATTTTTGTAATCAAATACTACATTTTAACTGGTAACTTTTCTAAAAATACCTAACATAATCTATTCCTTTATCTGATTCCTGAAAAAATGCTTGCAGGGATCCTAAAACTGTGCCTGCGGCGTTCGTACAAAACCCTATATCCATAAACCCTATTTTAATCAGCTTAACCCCAGATCAATAACTATTTTAATATTCCCTAAGCCCACACATTCCAAATAACTGATTAAACTTTAAAAACATCTTCCTTATCTTAGTTTTGGAGTGGTGCCTGGAATGTTTGAATTACGAAACTGCACTGGTTAAACTGTAGAGAAACGTCACCAGGATCCCGAGATGACGTTTCTCCTTTGATTCAGGCGAAAAATCAAAGAGAGAGAGAGAGAAGAGGGTTTTAAATTCCAAATAAAATGAGCTTATGGCTATTTATAGGTGGTTGTCCCTGGACAAAACCGTCGATGGTTTGGTTTTTAATCAACCCATTTTCATTATTTTACCCTTACTTGGCCGCGATAACTCAAAACCGTCGACGTTTTTCTGAGCTCATCCAAAATCATCGACGGTTTGGCCTATACGAAACCAAATTTCCTCTTTTCTTTATAGTTTTTATTATTACTATTTTTCGGGTCTCTACACCAAAATTTTATTTATTTAATTGTTTTTAAATTCAATTACTAGTGGTCTAAAATGCATGAAGTCACCTAAACTGATTTGATACTAGGATAGTTTATTTAATATTCTGATTTTGGTTTTGATTAATTCAATGTCTCATTCGTAAGGTAATAATCATAATCTTGAATATTAAACATTTTTGAAATTCTTATGCTCGGT
Source organism: Malania oleifera (assembly GCF_029873635.1). Lineage (NCBI taxonomy): Eukaryota > Viridiplantae > Streptophyta > Magnoliopsida > Santalales > Ximeniaceae > Malania > Malania oleifera. The sequence goes on along the minus strand of NC_080426.1, from coordinate 2,332,346 downwards.
ACGCATTTTGCACACTAAAATTTATAAGGATGTTGTACAAAATAAGTAATTCAAAATACAATATTTTAAACCAATGACTCCAATTCATTCAAAGTAATTATGGTATTGTCAATTTGTTGTCATTTAGTTGACTTTAATTTGAAAACTTCGATATTAAAGAATTGTATCATAAATGCGTATTCTCAAAGAAAGATGTCGCCCGTAAATAACTTATCTACCCTTCAAAAGGGTAAAAAACCTAAAAGACATGATTGATCCACTAGTACTCTAGCTAGAAATCTGATAGTTGAGAAATTCTGTGTTATGTCGCCATAAAATAATTGTATACTTTTTCTCTTCTTTACAAGCTTGGCTTGCAAAAATTATATTCTCATCAACCCAATCCATAACTTTACATATTAGTAAGAAAAATTGTACTCATCCTAAAATTATACCTTAACTGCCCACTCCACCTTTTCTGAATCCCTCTCTCTCTCGACCACCACAAACCAGCAAAACAATTCCAACACCCAACGCATGAGTCAAAATTTACCCCCAACGGTTAACGCAAAAAGGCCTCCTCCCTTTCTTAAATATTTCGGAACAGAAAAGGTACTGCCAACCATTGTCAAACTGCCCCCACCACCAAGGATTCCAGCATTAAAAAATTTAAATCTATTCATTTGGGCAAACTCGTAATTCACATGATTTCTGGAAACACAAATGCCACTTTAGTAATTGTATTCATCAACTGGGTTCTATTTTTTATTCACGCCCTCTGTATAGCCCCTGTGGGTCCGACTGAGACAGAGCCAGTTGCAACTTTGCTTTATAGATTGCCCCAGCAACTTTTGAACATGATTCTTCTGTTTCAGGCGACCCTTTTCTTGGTTTCGTCCTTTTCCCAAAATTTTTCCCACTGCCACCAACTGCCGTCAAGTTGCTTTTATTTATTTATCCATTTTTTTATATCATAATCAATGGGATGGGAACCCAGCAGCTTCCTCTGGACTCCTACACCAACAGCTACAATTTGGAAACTTGATCCCTTCTTCCCATTCTCTCTGCCCTTCCTTCAATCCTCCCTCTCCCTGTTTTTACTCTCCCTCTTTTTAGTCGATCAGGAGACCTATCCAAAAGGGAGATACCCATTTTTATATTTTTTGATATTTGGTTGGAGTATGAATTTTGAATTTATATTTCTATAAATTTGAACAAAAATATAGTATGAAAATTTTAAATCCACACAAATCTAAATTTAAAACCTAAAATTCATGCTCGCATGTCTCGGTATATTTTGGATGTGTGCTATAAATTATGCCCTAGATAAAGATAAAAAGTGAATTTTACATTTATACGGATCTTTCATTGTTGTGTGGCGGTAGGATACATGTGGAGGATGGATAAGGCGATGCTCCTGTGATTTTTAAGATTAGTATTTGAGACATCCAATACAAAAATTTTAATTAGTTATTAGAATTTTATACGATAATTCTTAAAAATTATTATTTTTGAAAACAAGAAAATGGTTTTTATTTCGGTCCAAGATTTAGAACTTGAAAATAGGAGAGGTCTAAACCGTAAAAATGACGTAAAATGGAGTTTAGTAGGCGAAGTGGTAGACTATTGCACCATCCTAAATAGAGACCTCTATGAAACCATAATTATTGAGAATTGATTTATGGCAATTGAGAATTGATTTTCATTTCTATTTCACTTCCTCTTGGAAAGTTTTTGGTTACCCTTTTGTCCTATCTTCTTGGCCTCTGGTGGCCTTGCTTACATTACAAGAAAATTAGTGTGGCAGCATGCATGCCACAAATTATATAATTTTCAAACCGAGCAAACTCGTATTAACCACAACCTTAGTTTTATATGAAATACTTTTTCTTATAAAATTGGGCAGCCTAGTCAGATGTTAATACTCTATTCTGCAGTTACTTTTGACTTATTGTCATTGAAGGGTGTTGATATCCAAGTTTGTTTGTGGGTCAACCGTAATTTATGGGGGCTATATGACAATTTAATTGATAAGAATGGGAAGGATAAGTGGTGAGAAGAAACAAATTCAGTTAGGGGCAGACGAAGCCTTGATGACGAAAAACTTGAGACGACTGGTGTCCTATACACTTTGATCTCCTTACTAAACTTGGAATGAGTTGCCTGTGCATAAAACAATATCTTTTCCTTTTCTTGGAATTTCAACATAAAAGAATTCTTAGGTTTTACACAAGCCGCACCAAACTAAAGGAAGATGTAATCGATTCCATGATTCCTTCTTGAAAAATCAAGAATTTGTCTTCATGCGGAATGGAACCCAAAACCTTCTATTACTAGTTAATCTTACGACCAGTTCAAGTCTACTCGTGTTAATGTTTAGAGGCGGATGGCAATATCAACAATGAGAAATAAAAAAACAATCAAATGTTTCGAATCTTTGTAGTCTCTCTTTCACCGTTGTCATTATACAATACCATAATGAACAACTACATTTATTATATTATTAATTTTTTAATATAACATAAAGGAGATATTGCCATTGTAGCGGAATGCGCTGATTCCTCATCCAAATTGGCAAAATATATAAGTAAAATGATAAAAACACTCACTTCCACTGAGGTTTGTCAAAAAAACAAGAATCTCTCATGAGATTTTTAAAATCTCACAAACCTCTCCTCAAGTTTAAAATCTATGGACACTTATATCCCCTCATGTCAACTTTTTGTTAGTATTCAAACAGAAGTAATATATATATATTAAATTATGCCCTCAACCCTTAGGAGTTGCTAGCTTCCTACATGTGATGTGACTAAAATTTTTTTTTCCCTTTTCTCCCTTTATTTACATAATGTCATTAAAAATATTTTTTTATATTTACCCTTAATTATATATTGCTAGCATAGTACAATTCGCCTATGAAAACATTTTTTTCCCTTTTTGCCCTTAATTATATACTACAGTATGGTTCATTTGCCCTTGAAATTTTTTTCTCTCTCCTTCCTTGCACTTATTAAGCTTTTTTCACATTGTTGACATTCTAAACAAAAGAGACATTTTGTTGAAATTGGCACTCTGATACCAGTTGTTGATGTGAATGCGCAACAGAAGACCTCGCAAACTCAAATCAAACAGGCACAAGTAATGCAAGCACACAACGATGAACAATACATAAACAAGCAATCACTCACAAAGAGAATAAATGAAAGCAAACAAAATCAAAGACACAAAATTTACGTGGTTCTAAAATTTGCCTACATCCACGGGAGCAAGCGGTTGTTTTTCATTATCACATGTGAAGCTTACATCAAGATTATCAAACTAGGGTTACAAATATTGATTAAATACTAAGTCTATGCATACAGAAGACTTAGACTACATCTAAAACACTTCTGTAGCGATCCCTCGGAGAAAAATCCTCCAAAATCTCCCTATGTACTGATCTCCAATTCAAATTCCGTGACTTGTGTCGAACGAAACCGTCGACGATTTGATGCCAAGAGCTGCTCTTGCTGCAAACTAAAACCATCGAAGGTTTGATACAGAAAGCAAACCGTCTCTCATACCATTGACCAGTCTGTTGACAGTTTAATCTTGCAACTAGCCTCCTTGTTCTTTGCATCACTATGCTTTCTCCGGTGCATGCATTTTACTCAAATATGAGCCACATCTCCAATAATCTCCACCTTGGTGAATATTCACCACTTAGGAGAAATCTGAAAGCATAACCTCGCTGCTCCACCCAAGATAGTAGATTGGGACCGCCTCCCGTCGAGTACCTCGAGACATAAACCAAGTCCAAGTGACGCTTGAACTTGTCCGTGCTATAAGAACTCCACTTAACTGAATACTCAGCTCTTAGAACGATCCTTTAAACCACAATACGACCTTGGCAACCTCAGCCACTACCAAGTACTCCAGCTTAGTTGTTGAAAGTGCAACCTGAGACTGTACCCTGAACTTCCAACAATTAGGCCTTCCCACAACATACCCTGTTGTAGACCTCCTGTCATTCAAGTCTCCTGTATAGTTTGCATCCACGAATCTCACAACCAACAGATCGCTCTGTTGCCCGCCAAAGCACCTCACTGCATTGGCATAGGAAACCTTTGACATGTCCTAAACATCACCGTCCGTCCTTGAGTACTGAGCGGTAGACAGTTTACATTGATTCACCAATAGTGTACCGGTGATCGGTTTAACATTAACTATACTAAACCTCTCCAACACCTACTCCACAAAACCACCTTGAGATAACCACAATCGCCCTGCAGTTTTTTCCATACATACACTCTGAGATAACTCCAATTTCCTTGCAGCTTTATCCTTGCGAATCTCCAGCCCAAGAATATTCTTGACAGCACCCAAAACCTTCATGTCAATTTCATTTCTCAATAGAGTTTTTGATTGAATAACCTCAGTCGAAATCTTCCCAGAAATTGGCATGTCATTCACATAAAACAATAGAATAATTACCCACTTGCATCCTATCACCCTGTTCCCCTCTGGAAGCTCCACCAACTCCCATACCTAATTCTTATGTAATAACTTCATCTCCTCTACCATAGCATATATCCATCTATTTTTCCCTTTGTTGTGCACTGCATTTTGAAAAATAGTAGAAACCTTACTGATAGTGTTGAATGCATAAGACATCAGGTCATCAAACTCATACCTGAGCGGTGGCTTGATAGTGCACCTAGGCCCATTGTGATCCTATTGGTCTTTCGAGCTAGAACTCCCTACAATATAAATGATGTCATATCTGCCTTGAGTCTATAACTCCACCTGCATCGCAATCTCCTTTCTGCCCCAGTTTATACTGTGATACTATTGGTCTCTTGAGCTAGAGCTCCCTACACTTCTACCTTGAGTCTCTAACTCCCCTAGCACAACATGCTTGTTGCTACTACAGCTTTCTGACACCCGTTTCTCTTTATCTACCTGAGTACGCCGCACCATGACTTTAACAACAAAAACCATATCTCCATTGATCACCACCTTGTTTGTCATTAGATCACACAGCTTGAACCCACCTTTCTTATACCCCCATAAAGATGTACCTTCTGGACATTACACCAAACTTAGATCTCACCTCACTAGAAACGTGCATGACTGGACCTCCAAACCTCTCAAACCAAAGAAGTTTTCCGCATAACTAGTCCAAGTCTCTACCGTAACTCTTCCATCTAGTGATACCCTTGGCGATCGGTTAATCGAGAAACATGTCATACTCGCTAACTTTCCCAAGAAGTTCCTTACAAGCCCCACATACAACCTACCAAGCTCAAAAAACTCTTTGAACACCAGCGTACTCAGCTCCAATGTCGGACCTGAGGAGCTTTCTCACGATCTGGTATTCCATCTCAACCATAAGTTGAACGTGGGAAACATCTTTAACTTGTGCCGCATAAGGTACCCCCAGACCTTTCATGATAAACTCATAAAGTACCTATGTCCAACTCATGATGCTGCCCTCACCAGTCCCCAATCATCCAAAACAATGTAGTTAAGAATACCCTCTGTTTTATGTGTGGTTGCTTTACAAAAAATGGTATTACCTGACTCAAAAATTTCAGCTATAGCTTCACCTACAATTGTGTTACCTAGTAGTGCATAGAGATTCCCTACTAATCTCTGTCCTTTCATCACCATCAATACGCCTTTACACACCTTCATTGTCCCACTTTCAGACTTGTAACTATACTTGTTACAATCCAAAGTGCCCAATGATATCACATTCTTCCGTAAATCAGGTACATGTCTTACACCACATAACATCCTTACCACACCATCATACATCTTGATTTTGATATCCCCCATTCCGACAACTTTGCATGCATCATCATTTCCCATCAGAATGGAACCAGAACTCACCAATTTGTAAGTAGTGAACTAGGCTTTATTAGGCGTCATGTGAAAAAAACATCTCGAGTATGGGATCTAAGAATCTATGAGACGTTCTGAATCTGATGAAATATAAAACATATCACAATCACTGCTTTCTGAGACTCCTTTCACTACATTCACAGAATTTGATGAACCCTCTTGAGCTTCTACATTCCCCTTCCTCCACTACAGGTACTTCGATTTTATGTGTCTTATTTTTCTGTGCTTAAAACAACGAACGTCTTTCCTCCTCCTGGACTATGACTGAGTTTTATTATCACTCGATCCGCTCCAGAACTTGCCTCTCCAACGATCATGATTACCCTTTGCCACAAGCCCTTCGCATTGTGAACTCTCATCGACGGCCTTCCTTATCTGCTAGAACCCCAATAATGCACTCGTGATATCCTCAAATTCCAAGGTTTCTTTCCCTCATGTCAGAGTCATAATCAAATTCCCGTACGTAGAAGATGTAGGTAGGGAATTAAGCAACATCAAAGCTTTGTCTTCTTCCTCGAACTTCACATCAATACGCTTCAGATCACTAATGATCTGATTGAATATGTTGATTTGTTGAGTCAAATCCGAATCCTCTGTCATCTTAAGACAATATAGTTTTTGCTTAATGTGACGCCCCGATTTTCTTATCATTTTTTTCTTTTATATCATTTTTTTTTTCAATACAATAAAAAGCAATAATCAATCATCTATCAAATATCTCTGATACCCTAATAACAATGTCAACTTGGTCCATAGTGGAATACCAGGGATATATCTATTCATAAATACACACTATCCATGCAGATACATAAAGTGTCTGAGTCCCATATACAATACTAGAGTGTTATAACCTCCACATATATACATATACATCCTAAAAAATCCATAAAATACTCTAGGGATTATATAGAACATATCCCAGACTCGAAATCACTTACCCTGAATACTAGGGTACTACATCTCCTCTACCTCGAAGCTTGCTCTGCTTGCTTGAGTTGATTTCCTGAAATGTTTAAATTCTGGGTGGAACACCTCTCAGTAAGACGGAATAAATTATTAACAGTATGTGACAACATGAGTTTTGATATATCATAACACATTCGTTTAAATAATTATATCAATTGAGAAAAACATACAAATTTGTACTCATAATCATATATATAAAAACATAGTTTCATAAGCTTTTATTTCTCTTATTCAGGTTCTAACTCATGAGTATCCACCAGTATATAATACAACGTGTTTATAACTCATAGCTATTCATTTTTTATTTCATTTCTCATATTTATATTCTAACTCATGAGTGTCCACCAGTATATAATACTACGCGTCTGTAACTCATGGTTGTTCATTTTTCATTTCACCTTTCACAAACATGTTGTAAGAACCATAACCGTGATATATGAATTTAATTAATTAAGAGAGGGGCAAAGTGGGAATTGAGTAGGTTTCGTCGACGAAGCTATAGTTCGTCGACGAAGTCCATGCGCTGTTCGTCGACGAATTTCAGAGGCTCACCGACGAGGAGAAATCGAGGGGTTTCGGGAAATCGGTAATAGTATATTCGTCAACGAGGTTTTTGTCTCATTGGCGAGCTATCTATAAGGCCTCGTCGACGAGAATTGCTGAGTCAAGGACACTATAAATATCCGTTTTTATTACTTCTCAGCTAAGAAATCTCATTTTCTCTCTCTCTCTCTCTAGAAACTCTTCATACTCTCCATCTCTCTAGATTTCTTCGTCGTTCATCAAGAGAATTGTTAATTCGAAGTTACCACGAAGATTGTGGAAGGATTCTTTACATGTTCTACAGATCGAATTTTCGGTTCGGCTATTTTCGCAGTTTAGGAGTCTTGGAGTTCGGGATTTGCCGTTTGAGGAAAGGTAAGGGGATTCAATTTATGTCGGTTATTTTTGAAATCGGATTCGGTGGAACTATGGTCCATGGTCCTGTGTGTGTTTTGACTACTCATTTGGGGGGATCTAACGGGTAAAACTATGAGTTTTTCATGATTACAGTTTTGGGAAAAAAAGGGTGACGAGCTGCATCCTTGGTTTTGTTGAAAACCGTATGTATATGATGATTTGTACTGTATTATAGGGATGGTCGTGCCTTGACTTGTTTAAACTGTATGTGTTTGGAAAACCATGATTTTAGATTACCAAATGAGTGTGGTTTGTTTGATTACATGAACATGCATAGTTGTGTTTTGTTGAAATGCGAGTAGGAACGAGGTTCTGAATTTGTTCCAAGTACTGAGAGTGTCCGGCTCTATATCCGTGGGCGTATGAAATCGCTAGGTCATGTTTGGAAAAAGTGTCCGGCTCTATATCCGAGGGCGTGAGCCTTACCGGCTAATCACCCAAGGGTGTGGATCCACCAGTTTGCGTCGGTACGATGTCATGGGAGTCCGAAACTAGCCATGTGCCGGTGGCGCCGTGTTTCGCAAGTTGGCTACAGGCCAACGTCGGATATCGCGGGCCGGCTTCGGGCAAAAGGGTGTGATGACACCGGGATTGCTTGATCATGTGTGTGTGCGTGTATGCATTGTTGTGAAATTAGTATTGGAACTGCATTTAACTGTATATGTATTGCTGTCATGATAACAGTCAAATGCCACACACCGATATAACTTATATTATTCCTTACTGAGAGGTGTCTCACCCCTACTGTACGTACATATTTTTCAGGTCCATCGAGTAACCGGAACTAGCGTCCTTGTATTGGGAGCGTAGTGGCTGGTGTACTGCAGGTAGCGCTTGGGTAAGTGCTACTACTTTTGTTTCACGAATTGTCGTTTTGAGGTATGTTGGGCACCCGAATGTACATTGTATGATGGAGCCTGGACTCTTTATGTGTATAGATTCTGGTATGGTACCATGTTTGTATAGAATGACATTTTTTCGTTGCGTATATTATATTGTGTGTGGATGTGTATAGGGTGCTTGGGAATCCCACGGGGCTGGACACTCATCCATTGTCCTGTATTTTGGATGTTTTGTTTGATACATGGACATGTTAGATTACATTTTCACCCTTGGATTCCACTTTCGGGTTCGGGGCGTGACATATGTTCTAACTCATGAGCATCCACCGGTATATAACACTACGTGTCTGTAGCTCATGACTGTTTATGATATTTGTAACATAATTATCACATATGTAATGAGGAACCATCCTGAGCACATTCATGTCACATCGTCATGTATTCACCTCACATGATCGGGTTGTGCGGCCCGAATGCGGGACCTAATTGTGGTTGGCTTATTAGGTTAGATCAAAATTGTACACGTCTATAGTACGATTGGCCTACCCAATCCTAATCCGGACCCCAAGGGGTAACTCTACTCTTCATAGGCCCAGTCGACTGTCTCTACCACACTCTATCCAAGACGTATGGTTGCACTAACACATATGCTAGCAACGATACCGTATTCTCTGTATATCTCTGGTCCATTAGGATTTTCATTTCCACATTTTTATACTCATATTTCATCATGTCTGTATATCTTATCATGTATGTATAATTCTCATCATTTCTGTATAATTCTCATCATATATGTATACAATTCATTTCATCACATCTGTATAACACATATTTGTGTATATTTCATAACATCATATCAGTATCAAACATGTCTGTATATATCACATATCGTCATTTCCATATAAAACATATATGTATATCACATTTCATCATTTCTGTGCAAAACATATATGTATGTCTCATTTCATCATTTCTGTAAAACATATCTATGTATCACAAATATCATCATTTTTGTGTAAAACATATTTGTATTTCTCATATTTTCATATCTGTATAAAACATATCAGTATATCTCATATTTTCATATCTGTATCAAAACATATCTTTATATCTCAAAACTTCATTACTGTATAAAATCATATATGTGTTTCTCATAATATCATTTCTTAGTGCAAATCATATATTTCAGTATCAATCACATTCCTAATATAAAACTGTTATTTCATATTCCTCATGCTACACAATTTTAAACTGATAATCATAATATAATAATCACAAGGAAAATATTCATATCATAGTTTTCCAAAACCATATACAGTATTCTCAAATTCACATAATTTAAGTCAACCAGTTAATTTCCCAAAAATATCCCCTTACCTACTTATTGAAAGGGCGCTTGCTAAGATCTCTAAACCCACGCTTGCGACGTTCGGAGTTCAAAACCTTGAAATCATTTTTCCCCAGTTCAACCTCAGAATTATAATCATTTAAACATCCCTAGACTCATACACTCCATTTAATCAATTAAATTCTAAGCAAATAACACAGTTTTCATCTTTACCTCAACTTTGGAGTGGTGTCTGTAAACCCCTAAAACACAAAACTGCTACGATCAAATGACGGAGAATTGTCACCAGGATCCTGAAATGGTGTTTTTCAACTGATTTGGTCTTAAATCGGGCACAAATCGAAGAGAGAAGGGGTGGTGGCCATAGCCCTAGAGAGAGAGAGAGAGAGAGAGAGAGAGAGAGAGAGAGAGAGAGAGAGAGAGAGAAATCTGGTTTTACTCCAAAAATTATGACTTGAATTGCTTATATAGTACACTAACCCGCAGCAAAACCATCGAGGGTTTGCTCTGAAACCGTCGACGATTTGGTTTTTAACCAAACCCTTTTTCACTATTTTACCCTTCCCTAGTTGCGATAACTCAAAACGGTCGACGGTTTTCTAGCCTCCCACCAAATCGTCGACGGTTTGGTCTACACCAAACCAAATTTCTTTCTTTTCTTAATTTTTTCATTATTTAAATTTTTTGGGTCTCTACATCCTCCCTTGCTTACAAAAATTTTGTTCTCAAAATTTGCTATTTAGCACTTACTTCAATCTTTAAGAAAAAACTTTGAAATTTAATTAATTGCCCTCACTTGTGGCGAAGGAATACCATAGTTACAAGGGAGGGTTCTGGGAGATTACAATCAATCATATAAAAGAAATACTCTCCCAAAACCATTCATAACCAAAACCAAAAACACTCTCTACCCTACACCGTACAAGCCAATAAACATACACTGTCATTTACTTTTACTCTTTCTAGCTCAATTCTGGGCCCCACTGAACAGGTGTGGATATCTCTGGTGCATCTTATCCTCTAATTTTCATAAAACCTCCTCAATTGCATGATTGCGCCGTAGTACTTTTACTAGTGAGATCTTTTTAGTGCGTAGTTCCCGTTCCTTTCGATCCAAAATCTACACTGACACTTCTTCATATAACAGAGTATCCTTAAGCTCTAGTACCTCATAACCGATTACATGAGAGGGATTTGGGACGTACTTTTTCAACATAAATACATGGAATACATCATGAATTCTGGATAGTATCGGTGGTAACGCTAACCTGTAGGCAACTGGACCCACTCTTTCCAATATCTCAAATGGTCTAATAAACCTAGGGCTCAACTTACCCTTTTTTCCAAAACCTCATAACTCCTCTCATCGATGCAACTTTCAAGAATACATGATCCCCCGCACTAAACTCCAACTCTCATCAGCGGGTGTTAGCATAACTTTTCTGGCGACTTTGAGCCGTTTTGATTTTGTCTCGGATGAGCCTAATCTTTTCTAAAGTCTGCTGAACAATCTCTGGTCCCAACACTTGTCTTTCACCAATTTCATCCCAATATAATGGATATTGGCACCTTCGGGCATACAATGTTTCATATGGTGTCATTCCAATACTGGTCTGGTAGCTGTTATTATAAGTAAAATCAACTAGTGACAAAAATTGTATCCAACTACCTCCAAAGTCCAGCACATAAGCTCGCAGCATATCCTCCAATATCTGTATAGTCCTCTTTGTCTATCATTCGGTCTGAGGATGAAATGTTGTACTAAACGTCAACTGAGAACCTATGGCTCTTTGCAAACTCCTCCAGAAATGAGATGTGAATCGTGGGCCTCGATCTGATACAATGGATATTGACATGCTATGCAGTCTAACTATCTCCTATATGTACAACTCTACCAGTCTACTCATGGAGTAGTTAATTTTGATCGGAAGGAAATAGGCAGTCTTCGTCAATCAGTTAACGACTACCCAAATGGCATCTTGTCCATGCAATGCCGGCGGTAACCCTGTGACAAAATCTATAAAAATATGCTCCCACTTCCATTCAGTAATGTGAAGCGGCTGCAACATTCTCGCTAGTCTTTGATGTTGAGCTTTCACTTGTTGGCATGTTAAACACTGCTCCACATATTCAGTGATTTATTTCTTCATACTACCCCACCAAAAAGACTCCCGTAGATCTCTGTACATTTTTGTGCTTCCAGGGTGCACTGTATAATGGGATCAATGCGCTTCCTCCAAGATAATTCTCTTAATCTCAACATCAGCAGGTACACACAATCTAGTACGGAGCCTCAAAGTTCCATCATCTGTGATATTAAACTCTGCTCCCTAACCATTTTGCACTTTATCTATAATTTTCATTAATTCCACTTCTTTCATCTGAACAGCTTTAATTCTTTCCTACAAGGTGGGCTGAAGTACCAGATTAGCAATGAGTGCCTGGTGATTTCCCTTTACCAACTCCACACCAAGCCTTTCTAAATCCATTTGGATTAGATGCTGAGTAACCACTGCTGATACTGATGAACTCACTGATTTTCAACTCAAAGCATCAGCTACCACATTAACTTTTCATGGGTGGTAAATGATGGTGCAGTCATAATCTTTAATTAACTCTAACCACCTCCTCTACCTCATATTTAGCTCCTTTTGTGTGAAGAAATACTTCAAACTCTTATGATCAGTAAAGATCTCACACCTGCTCCCATACAAATAATGTCTCCAAATTTTCAAAACATAAATTATCGCTGCTAACTCCAGATCATGGGTAGGGTAATTCTTTTCATATTCTTTAAACTGCCGTGAAGCGTAAGCTAAAACTTTCCCTTGTTGCATCAGTACACACTCGAGCCATTTGTGTGACGTATCATTGTAAATTACAAAACACTCTTCTCCCGAAGGGATTATCAATACCAGTGCAGTGATGAGTCACTGCTTCAATTATTGAAAACTCTGATCACATTCACCTGTCCATTCAAACTTCACACCCTTCCTCGTCAATTTTGTCAAAGGGCTTGACAATTTAGAGGAGCCTTCTACAAATCGGCGATAGTATCATGTCAATCCCAAGAAACTCCTGACCTCTTGTACATTTTTCGGTCTTACCTAGTCCACTATTGCCTCAATCTTGCTCGGATCCACCAAAATGCCACCTTGGATATTCACGTGTCTGAGGAAAGTAACTTGTTTCAACCAGAACTCACACTTCTTGAACTTGGCGTACAACTTCCTTTCTCTCAACACCTGTAAATTTGTCCTCAAATGATCCTCGTGTTCCTCGGGGCTCTTTGAATACACTAGAATGTCATCAATAAAAACCATAACAAACTGATCCAGGTATTGATAGAAGACCCTATTCATCAGGTCCATGAATACAACAGGAGCATTTGTTAGTCCGAATGGCATAACCAAGAACTCATAATAACCATACCAAGTTCGGAACGTTGTCTTTGGAACATCCTCTGCCTTAACCTTCACTTGATGGTACCTGGATCTAAGATCAATCGTGGAGAAAGTCTGTGTCCCATAAAGCTAGTCAAACAAATCATCAATGCGGGGAAGCGGGTATTTATGACTTGAATTCCTTATATAGTACACTGACCTGCAGCAAAACCTTCGATAGTTTGCTCTAAAACCATCGATGGTTTGGTCTTTAACCAAACTCATTTTCACTATTTTACCCTTACCTGACTATAGTAACTCAAAATTGTTGACAATTTTCCGGTCTACACCAAACCAAATTTTCTTCTTTTCTTTATTTTCTCATTATTTAAAATTTTAGGGTCTCTACACTTAAGATACAACTTGTTCATCAATGACTTAGACATATATTGGCTCTCCAATTTTAGCCAAACCACTATTGGCGATTCCTCATCCATGACGTGATACATCACGTCATCGGTCAAACAATGCTTGATAGTAGACATAGTTTTCACTTCTAACTCCTTCTAACTTGTGTCGTCCATGCCTTCTGACTTCTTTCTGTATAGCGCATTCATCATATCTTGCTGCACCAGCAAGTCCTTAACCCTCATCTGCCAAAGTTCGAAATATCATGTTCCATTGAACTTACTAACATCGAACTTCACCGGAGAGATCCTAATCATTGCAACCAATAGCTCTGATACCAATTGTTGAAATTGACACTTTGATACCAATTGTTAAAAATTGGCGCTTTTGATACCAATTTGTTGAAATTAGGGCTCTGAAATCAATTCTTGATGCCTATGCGCAACGGAAGACCATGCAAACTCGAATCAAATCAGAAAAGTAATGCAAGCACTCAACGATGAACAATACGGAAACAAGCAATCACTCACAAAGAGAATAAATGAAAGCAAACAAAATCAAAGACACAAGATATAAGTGATTCAGCAATTTGCTTATGTCCACGGGAGCAAGCGGCTATTTTTCACTATCACATGTGAAGCTTACATCAAGCTTATCAAACAAGAATTAAAAAAATTAATTAAGTACTAAGCCTATGCGTACAGAAGACTTAACTACATCTAAAACGCTTTTGTACTGATGCCCCAGAGAAAAATCATCCAACACTTCCCAATCTATTGATATTCGATTCAAATTCTAAGACTTGTGCCGAACGAAATTGTCGACGGTTTGATGCCGAGAGCTGTTCATGCTGCAGACTGAAACTGTCGATGGTTTGATACTGAGAGCAAACCGTCTCTCATATCGTCGACCAATTCGTCGACGATTTGATACTGCAACTAGCCTCCTTGTTCTTTGCATCACTATGTTTTCCCCGATGCATGCGTTCCACTCAAATATGAGCCACATCTCCAACACATTTCTACCAAATAAAATCAACCTTTAATTTTACATCCATATCAAATTAAAACAAAAGTAATAATTTTTTACTCTTATTGTTTTAATATTTACAACTCCCATCAAATTTCATCCTATTTTACCTATGATCAAAACAAAACATGGCATCAGGGTTTCCTCCCCACCCGGGTTCGATTCAGCGCCTGAGCTCCTGATTTAACCTCCCTGTGGTGTGTGGGGCCATTCTACAGGGCGTGGGAATAGTCACTGGCCGGTGCGACGAACCGTAAACCGGACGTCGTTGACGGTAGGTGGACACCCGGACGTAATCCAAAAAAAAAACAAAAAAACAAAACATGCAAAGTATATTTCAAATAATAGAGAAACAATCCAACAACTTGCGGATTGAGGGTATAAGTGGAAAGAAAGAAAAAAAAAAAAAAAAAACTTGCCTGAAACTAGTAGCTCCTAGGGATTAAAGGCATAATTAGAAAAAATATTTTATTAATGTATATAAATTCAAATTTAAGGGAAACTCAATGAGATGTTAAAAATTTTAGAAAAGATAGGAAGGTGAGTGACTATTCCCTAAACCAAATTGAACATATTCATTCTCATTCTCATTAAATTCTCATTCCATGTCAATTTCTGTTCTCGAGGATTCATTCGGCCCATCCCAGATGGGTCGTCAAGGATTGTAGCGAATAGTGATTGCTCACCAATTAAAGGCGAGAATAATGGCCTGGGTCGGCCCATATCTATCTAGGATCCGGCCCATGCATTGCCTTGAAACAATACAAATTGATTGCCTTCCATCTCACGCCGAATGAAATGAAACAACTTGCAGGCAGCTATTGGTCTCCGGAGCCAAATCATCCCATGCATACATCCACAAACCAAATATTCAAAGGTTGTGTGTATGTGTGTGTGTGTGTGTATATATATATATGTTTGTATATGTATATATTTATGTTGGGGTTTCCTCCTTTGAGGTGGACGGCTTGCGTGCGTAATTGGTCCACTTAGATATCTTGACCAATGTTTAAGTGAAAGAAGAAGATTTTATATTTTGAAATAGCCCACTTAGATGTCATGAGAGAATCGATTCATTAAATAATTTGTTGTGATTTTCTTGGAAGATGATTGATCATGTTTTGAAAAATTTAAGGCAATAAATTGTTAGGGATTGTGGATGGTCCAGATCACAAACACAAACTACCAATCACCAAAAACATGTTTTTTTTTTCTTATCATTTATTGCAACCACATATGTGGCCAACACAAATTAAGGGAGTTATGGCTTGGGAGTTGGTGCATTTTTGTGTATTATTGTAGCAGTCAAGAAGAGAAAAAGATGAAAGAAAAGTAGATAAGAAAACTGGATGATAGTTGTGATTAGAAGTGTCTGCGTAGTTAGATTGATCGTTACGATCAAATGATAATTGTCCGATCTAACTAAAATTTTGATACCATGTTCATGACTTGTTCTTCAATGTAGTTGGTTTGATCATCAGTTGAAGCCAGTAATGCAGCATTATCCATGAAAAAAGATGAATTAGAATGTAATTAAGCAGCAGGGATGAACAGAACTTGGTGCTGTCTTGTCGAGCAGATTTCAATAGGAAAATTTCTTTCCTTATCTTTGGTCAGTTAGGTATATCCTAGCACAGGGAATCCTCTATGGAACTCATACATTAAAGTTGGAAGAAGAAGAAAGGTTATTGGGGCAGCAAAAAATTAATGCTCATAACTTTGAACCTTTCAACTTTGCACACCAAGATAGAGATCAACTCTGCCTATTGCCAGAGGCATGCAGAAGCTTTACCAACTCGGGAATGCACAAGAGGGTAAAACAAGTGGAATAAATGGAAATATCTCTATTAGTAGAATGTTTGTTTGGGCCATTGCTCCCGTGGGAACTTTATCCAAACTACAAAGAATGTGCAACAAAACAGATTTAAAATATGAACATGTGAGCATGTGCAAATCCTCACTTCCCATGAAAATTTGCAAAAAAAAATTATCTTAATTCCCAGTATCAGTAGCTCTCCCAAACACACATGTGAAAGTTTGCAGTAGTAGAATTTTCGATACTATTCTGGCAATCCTACAATACAGCGGCAGAGAAAACAATGCACAACAGCATAAACCTAAACTACCCAAAAGACAAACGCAAGAGTTGACATTGATGTCGAACATACTTGTGTGGATCCAAAGGAAAAATTGAGGAATAGGCAAAGAAAATTTTGCCTATTGCTTTACAAAGAAAAGGCGTAAAATCAAGCCTAGTTCACTGCCATCCTTACTACCAACTCACCTCCGCCACTTCCATCACCATTCCATGGTAACAGTACCACCTTGCCACCAACACATCTTTCTTTGATCACCATTGCCATCACCAGCACTGAATCAACAATATAGATATTAGCACACCAGTTCCTGCATTGCTGCCACCACAACAGATCGTCTTCCATCAAACAATCCACTACTGAAAATCAAGGTCTTTATTAAAGGAACCACAAATGCTACCATTGCACACTGCATCTACAACAAGCTCCAACTAGCTCCACCTTTACCAACTCCATAAACACTACTTTGTATATACATTGTTGATTGTATATTTGCAAAGAAAATTATCAAACATGCATTTGAATGTGTAGCAGAAAACAGAAGGCACGAAAGAAAATGGATTGATTCTTTCACTTATTAGAACTGCTCTTGTAACTGACCATTATGCCTACAAATTGTATCCAAAACCAAGTCCTTGTCTGCCACATCCAAGGCATAAGGCTCCCGCACCATGTTGGTGATTTGGGTCAAGGGCACATTGTACACAATCTTACCAGTTATGCACCTCTACATTCAGACAGGTTGTTTCTGTAACTTGAACCACCATTAGGTTTTGGTGTAACACCCTTACCACTAGGCAATTGGGCCAACGCTTGCCCTCAGATTCAATCTGTGCTATTTGAATTTGATATCCTTAAAAAGCTAAATAGCATCCACTTGATAACTTTTAAAGTGATTGTCCCATCCCATTTTAGTCAAGTAAACCCTATGTAATCACTAAACAACTTAACTAAAGGACCTCTGCCTGTAAAATGCTTGAGTCAGTTCATCAGAGTAAATGCTAAATGCCATCTCCAAATAAAAGCCTAATATGATATCCACTGGGGGGTTCAAAACCGCAGAAATACGTCAAACACCGTCGAGAAATATGTAAAGAAAGATTGTTCTACTTTGGAAAGTTAAGAAAGAAGTATGCATTTATTAGCATGTATCTTCTGTGCTCTATAACTTATGGGCCTACCCATGGATAGCCTGCTTGAACCATAAGGTGATGCAAACTGCAAGCGGTTTTTTTTTCCCCTCTTTTTGGGAGGGGGCTGGGGGTTTGTACCAGCAGCCTACAAGGTGCTAGTATTGTGTGACATTAATGGAGCACTCAACACTCTATATGTTTGCATCGCACAAGTGCAACAATTGAACTGGACATTAGCCCATCTTATTCTAGGCTGCAATTTTATTACTAGTCCTGCTCATCCATATCATCATGGGTTTTCTAAACTTCAAATATGGTTATTATAAGAAGAATTTTAATTTTAATTTTCATGGACATAAATACTCAAGAAAACATAAATAACATCTATTTAAACACCAACAGGCAATTTGAGATACATGTTTTCTTTATCTTTTCTACTGATTTTCTACACTTATCTCTGCATTCATTCTAAAATTACTCTTTGGTAGTATGTATTCTGCAGATACAATTTTCCAACATCTTGAAAGGCTTATTACAACAGGATATTCAAAAGAAAGGAGTTCAAGCATTCTTCGAATTTTGAACAGATAAAGGAGAAAAGACGGGCTCCTTAAGAACCAAAACAAAAAAGAAAAAGGATTCATGCTATTTATGTAAAACCAAGATACTACAAAAAGGAAAACATTAAAAATAAATAAATTGCACAAGAATATAACAAAGAGAAGTATGTGGTCGAAATTTCTTAAATGTAAAAAAAAACAAAAAAAAAAAACCAAATATGCTGCATGAAGATAACAAAGAGAAGGCACTTGTGCAAGGACAGAAGCCTATTCTCATCTTATGATATTCTTGAATATGAAAATGTCCTCTACATGGGCAACTCATTAACGCAGATTTAAAGGCAAAAGAACAGCGGATTTAGGAGTTTACTTAAAAAGCATTCTGTCTCTTATTAATGTACACCATGTGCCAAGAGGTAGGAAAAATGAATCTTTTGTTGGAATTTCAAAAACGATTTAAAATCTGTATTTGAAGGAGACAAGTTTGTAGAAATCCTAAGTATCTTGGAGTGATTTAGGGGATATTTATATTAAGAATTATCTATTATTAAGAGAGATTATTTTAGGAGATTGTTTCCATATTTAGCATACCCAACTGTATTATAAGTATCATATATTGGCTCGTACAAATTATTCAATTTCAAGAAATACTAATACCTATTCTGATTTCATGGTATTAGAGCTACGGTTTTTATAATCCTAGTTAACGATGGCAGAAGGAGCCATCAATAGCAGAGGGTCGAGCACCTCTGAAGCTCTCGACGGCGAGACTGAAGCCACCTCCCCCTTGAGTTCGAATGAGCTAGACAGCTCGTCCTTCCCACTCTCGGTGGAGAGACTGAACGGAAAGAATTTCTGTGAATGGGCTCAGTCAATCAAACTCGTGATTGACGGCAAAGGAAAGTTAGGCTACCTTACCAGCGAGAGGAAAAAGCCCGCCTCAACCGACACTGCAGCTTTGCAGAAGTGGAAGTCTGAGAACTCCATGGTGACAGCGTGGCTCGTGAACTCCATGAAACCTTCAATCGGCAAGACCTATTTGTTCCTACCGACAATGAAGGATGTCTGAGATGCTCTCCGAGAGACATACTCAGATGTTGAAAACTACTCCCAAATCTTTGAGATCAAAACTTGGCTATGGTAGATGCGGCAAGGAGAAAAATATGTCACCGACTACTATATAGAGATGACGAATCTCTGGCAAGAACTCGACCTGAGCATTGAGGAAGAATGGGAATGCCCTAAAGACAGTACCCGATACAAGAAAAGACTCGAGAATGAACAAGTCTTCGAATTTTTGGTCGGACTCAACCGAGACTTGGATGAGGTGCGAGGGAGGATTCACGGCCGACGTCCTTTGCCTTCGAGTTGGGAAGTCTTCTCGGAGGTGAGGCGAGAGGAGAACCGTCGCAAGGTGATGTTGAAGGAGCTGATCGGAAACAATGGGCCCGAGATGTCTCACCTCTTTTCAAGAACTCCTGCTGGGACAAGCCAAAAAATGCAGAAAGGCAGACGCTAGTGTGAGCACTGCCGCAAGTCGGCCCACTCAAAAGATAATTGCTGGGAAATACATGGGAAGCCCGCAGATTGGAAGCCGAGACAGAATCAAAAAAATCGCGACTACCAAGCTGCTATTGATAACCCAGTCGAGAAACCACAAGGTGAGAAAAATAACAATTTCACTTCAAGTGGCCCATTCAGTCCAAAACAGTTAGAGCAACTATATAAAATGTTCTCTACCATTCAAGCATCGGGTCAGTCTTCCACAAGTATTCTTTCTGGTTCTTTAGCCAACTGAGGTAATTTTTTGACAGCCTTACATATCGTCTCTCATTACAAATCAACATGGATAATTGAATCTGGTGCCTCTGATCATATGACTGATTCCTATCATTAGTTCTCATCCTATTCACCTTGTGCAAGAAATTTGAAAGTTAAAATTGCAGATGGATCACTCTCATCTATTGCAGGCAAAGGGAGTATTCGAATCTCTTACTCTATAATTTGTCCTACATGTCCCTAGGTTGTCTTGCAACTTGTTATCCATTAGCCAATTGACATAAGATTCCAATTGCTCTCCTAAATTCGTTTCCTCTCACCATGTTTTTCAGGACCTATCATTGGGGAAGACAATTGGTAGTGCTAAGGAGTGTGAGGGGCTCTACTACTTTGAGGAGGCGAATATGAGTAAACAATGTCAAACTACTATTTGTGATTCTGCATCTGTTTCTAGGGATAATGAAATTTTGTTCTGACATTCTAAGATGGGTCATCCAAATTTTCAATACTTAAGACGTTTATTTCCTTCCATTTGTTCAAATAAGACGTCTTCTGATTTTCAGTGTGAGATTTGTGAACTTGTAAAACACCAACGTAATTCCTTTCCAAAATCCGCATACAAACCATCCAGACCTTTTACTATGATTCACAGTGATTTATGGGGGCCCTCACGCTTCCTTAATCACACTTATACGAAATGGTTTGTTACTTTTATTGATGATCACACTCGTATTTGTTGGATTTACCTGTTGAAAGATAAAACTGAAGTCCGTTCCATTTTTATCAATTTTCACTCCATGATTCAAACACAATTCCAAACTCACATTCAAATCTTGCGGACTGATAATGGTACAAAATATTTCAATAATATCTTGGAAAATTATCTTCAAGAAAATGGAATTGTCCATCAAAGTTTCTGTGTGGATTCCCCTCGACAAAATGGGGTTGCCAAACGCAAGAATAGGCATATTCTTGAAGTAGCTCGGGCATTGATGTTCACTACAAATATGAAAAAATGTTTTTGGAGCGATGCCATTTTAATAGCTACATATCTCATTAATAGAATGCCTAGTCGGGTTCTTTCTTTTACACTCCTCTCCAAAAATTCTAAGAATGTTTTCCCACCTCTTGGCTCAACTCCAATCTCTCCTTCAAAATTTTTGGGTGTACTGCATTTGTACATGTTCATGCTCACAATAGGGATAAATTGGAACCTCATGCCATTAAGTGCGTTTTTATTTTTTACTCTCCTACTCAGAAAGGCTACAAATGTCATGATCCTGTCACAAAAAAATTGTTTGTCAGCCTTGATGTCACATTCTTTGAAACCACTCCTTACTTTCAAAAGCCCTCTCTTCAGGGGGAGAATTGGAGTGAAGATCGGTTCTTTGATTTCTCTGTTGATGAATTTGTGCCATATACCGAGTCTTTCAACACCACTACACCATTCCCTGATCTATCATGTACAAAAGACCACTTAAACTCGGGGGGAGATGCAAAAAACAAAATAACAAGGAGATACTTATTTACTCAAGGAAGCCAAAAACAAAGAACAAGGAGAATCTCATACTTGAGGCACCAAGAGAGTTGGAACTGGTGATAGCTCCAAGCAACCATGAGTCGACGCCCAATCCCGATCAGGTAATAAATCCAAATAGCCATGAACTTCCTTCTGATAAGTCTGCTCCTGATGACATTAATATACTCATTGCTCACAAAAAACAAACTAGGTCATGTACTCTCTATCCCTGGTCAAAATACATGTCTTATAAAACTCTGTCTACAGGGTGTCATGCTTTTACCTCTAACCTTGATAAGATAAAAATTTCAGATAATATCGAGGAAGCATTGAAAAATCCCAAATGGGGGGAAGCCTTCATGGAGGAAATGCGGCCCCTAGAAAAGAATGGAACTTGGGATGTTATGAATTTACCGAGAGGGAAATAGCCAGTAGGCTGCAAATGAGTCTTCACGGTGAAATATAGAGCTGACGGGACAGTTGAACGGTATAAAGCTCATCTTGTTGCAAAAGGGTTTACACAGACCTATGACATTGACTACATAGAAACATTTGCACTAGTGGCAAAATTGAATACAGTTCGAGGTCTCCTGTCCTTGGCAGCCAACTTGGATTGGCCACTTCAGCAACTTGACATTAAGAATGCATTTCTAAATGGCGAGTTAGAGGAAGAAGTCTACATGACGATACCACCACGTTTCAGTAAGAAAGGTAAAGAAAACATAGTATGTAAACTCAAGAAGTCCCTATATGGACTCAAGCAATCTCTTAGAGCATGGTTTGACAGATTTGCAAAGGTGATAAGGAACCAAAGATATCGACAAGGATAATCAGATCACACTATGTTTTTCCAACAGTCTGAAAGTGGGAAGAAAACAATTCTAATAGCATATGTTGATGATATAATCCTAATCGGAGATGATACAGTGGAGATGGAAAGATTGAAGAAATTCCTAGCTGCTGAGTTTGAAGTTAAAGATCTGGGATGAATGCGGTACTTCTTGGGAATGAAAGTTGCTAGATCAAAAAAGGGTATCAGTGTCTCTTAGCAAAAGTATATCTTTGATCTCCTAAACGAAATCAGCATGCTTGGATGCAAACCTAGTGAAACCCCCATTGAAGCAGTAAAGAGAGTTGAAGACTGCGGAATATTGGTTGAAAAGGAGAGGTATCAGAGATTGGTTGGTAAACTAATCTATCACATACCAAATCCGACATTGCATTTGCAGTAAGTGTGGTAAGCCAACACATGCATTCATCAAAGAAGACTCACCTAGAGGTTGTGTACAAGATTCTCAGGTATCTCAAGAGTTCTCCGGGCAAAGGACTCTTCTTCAAGAAGTGTGAAAGCAAGGAAGTAGAAGTTTTCACATATGCTGATTGGGCAGGATCAGCGGAAGATAGAAGGTCTACCACCTGGTATTGCACCTTTGTATGGGGAAATTTGGTGACTTGGATGAGTAGAAAACAGAATGTAGTGGCTCGAAGTAGTGCTGAAGCTAAGTTGAGGGCAATTGTACAAGGGATATGTGAAGGGTTGTGGTTACGGAAACTTTTGGAAGAACTACAGATCACAGTGAAGTTCTCTATCAAACTGTGATAACAAAGCAGCCATCAGTATCTCTCTCAATCCAATTCAACATGACAAGACTAAGCATGTAAAAGTGGACCGACACTTTATCAAAGGAAAGATTGAAGAGGCAACTAGTTGTATGACTTATGTTCCTACCAAGGAACAAACAGCAGACATCTTTACCAAAGGGTTAGCCTGACAGAGTTTTGATGATTTCATCTGCAAGTTGTATATGATCAATATTTATGATCCAACTTGACGGGGAGTGTAGAAATCTCAAGTATCTTGGAGTGATTTAGGTATTTATGTAGAGAATTGTCTATTATTAAGAGAGATTATTTTAGAAGATTGTTTCCATATTTAGCATACCCAATTGTATTATAAGTATAATGTATTGGCTTGTACAAATTATTCAATTTCAAGAAATACAGAATACCTATTTTGATTTCAAAGTTCATTTGTCTAAAGGGGGTAACTTTGTTAGGATAGGATATTTGCACGAGAGGATCTTTGAACTCAATATTAATAAAGTCATGAATATTTTTGTTTGTATGGTTGATTCATCTTTATCTCTTTATATGATTGATTCATCTTTGTCGTATGGCATGATAACTAGGGCATGTAAATACAAGAGAATGAAAGACATGATTCAATTAACTTTAATACTTAAATGCAATAATGACATGGTAGATATAGTAATGTACACATACTAAAATAACTAGAAGGCCATTTCGTAATGCAGATTGAACATCCTCCTTATTACAACTCATTTATAGTAATGTGTGTAGTTTGCATAAGCTAACAGTAGGAGGAAAGAAATATTTTGTGACTTTAATTGACGATTTTTCCTTTCGTTAACTTATTGCATAGTCAAGATGAAGGTTAGATAAAGTTGAGTATATAAAATGAAGCAGAAATTTTTTGTATTAATAAAAATAAGTATTTTACGATTGACAAAGGAGGTCAATATCATTTTCTATTGTATTGTGAATTTGTTGGCATAGTTTATTTTATGAAAGTTAAGCTGCTTATACAATGCAACAAAACGGAGTAGTTGATATACAAAATATTAGAACATTAATAAATGGTAAATGCAATGTTACATAATTAAAGTCCAAGGAAATTTTTGAGGTGAAACTATGTAATTGCATGTCATATTTTTAGTAGAATTGCTCGCAAGAAAACTCATCTAACTCCTCATGAACTTTTTGAAGAAACGAAGCCCAATTTAAGTTATCCTAGAGCTTGGGGCTCTAAAGGTGTAGCAAGACTTCCTCAAATTAAAAGGTCAGAAGCAAGAGCAATTAATGTTTTTTTTTTTTCTAGGCGAGGATGATCATTGTAAGGCCTACATATTTTTAGTAATAGAATCTAATGAGTCAATAAAATCAATAGTGTTGGAATATAGTGATGCAATTTTTTAAGACAATGTTTGCGAGCATGGATTTCGAGACTCGGATTTGGATTTGTGTGGATTTGGAAGAAACCTAATATAATTTTGTACTACATTTGTCCAAATCCATAAAAATCCAAATCCAAGGCCCGAAATCTAAGCTCCCAAACATAGGGTTAATAAAAATAATTCAAGTCAAGGCCCTAGAATAAGCGATCTTACTCCTTATGAACTTCCAAGGAAATTGGAAACTTGATTTAATTTATCCTAGAGCTTGGGGCTCTAAAGGCATAGTTAGACTTCCTATGA
Organism: Malania oleifera; assembly: GCF_029873635.1. Classification (NCBI taxonomy): domain Eukaryota; kingdom Viridiplantae; phylum Streptophyta; class Magnoliopsida; order Santalales; family Ximeniaceae; genus Malania; species Malania oleifera. The sequence goes on along the minus strand of NC_080426.1, from coordinate 2,307,183 downwards.
TTATGGAGTTAGAAGCAACAACAGCTAATGAATTTTTCTAGGTGATGATAATCATCGCAAGGTGTTGGAGTGTGTGGCTCATATTGAGTGGAACACATGCATAGGGAAAGCATGCTGAGAAAAACAAGGAAGCTGGGCTGTAGGAAAAAACAGTCAACAATTACATTGACAGTTTAACCTCGGGAAGAAACCATCGACGGTCTTATTCGGCGCTAATTTCAAATTTTGAATTGAGAAGATCAATAGGTTGGGGATTCGGACACAAAATCCTCAGGGATTGCTACAGGGGTATTTTGCATACTTCCTAAATCCTTTGTACGTGTAGGGTTAGCATATAAACAATGTTGTAACCCTGGTTTGATTAATTGATAGTGAAATTTAATCGCTTCCTCCCGTGGACGTAGGCACATTGCCGAACCACGTAAACTCTTGAGTCATTGTTTATTAGTTTTCCTTTATAATCTGTGTGATTGTGTTTCCATATTATTCACCGTTGGTTACTACATTGCACAATCCGAATAAGTTTTCTTCTTTGCACAACAAATTGGTATTAGAGCCAGGTTATAATGGTTGGGATTTCTTCTGCAAAGTTCGACATTGTCAAGTTTGACGGATTGAGAAATTTCAGACTATGGCAGAGGAGGGTTAAGGACTTGTTAGTGCAGCAGGGTATGGTGAAAGCATTATACGGAAGGCATGGACAACATAAGTTGGAAGGAATTGGAAGCGAAGGTTATGACAACTATCAGGCTGACATGATGTATCACGCCATGGATGAGGAATCGCTAGCGGTAGTATGGCTGAAACTGGAGAGCCGGTATATGTCCAAATCATTGACGAACAAGTTGTATCTTAAGCAAAAACTGTATGAGCTCAAGATGGCGGAGACCAAAGGGTTTGGATCTAGATCAACACATCAATGTATTTAATCAGATCATCAGTGATCTAAAGTGGGTTGAAGTGAAGTTCGAGGATGAAGACAAGCCGTTGATGCTGCTAAATTCTCTACCTACGTCTCCTATGTATGAAAATCTGGTTACAACGTGAGGAAAGGAAACTCTGGAGTTGGAGGATATCACGAGTGCTCTGTTAGGTTTTCATCAGAGAAAGAAAGCCAGCGATGAGAATTCTCAAAGTGAAGGGCTTGTGGTGAAAGGTAACCAGGATCGTGGGAGAAGCAAGTTTCGGAGTGGACTGAGTAACAATAAGACTCAGTCCAATTCTAGGAACAGGAAGGGCGTACGGTGTTTTAAGTGCGGGAAAAAGGGGCACATAAAAACAGATTGTCCAGAGAGCAAGAAGGGGAATGCAAAAAATAAAGAAGGTTCATCAAAATCGGCGAATATAGCAGAAGGAGACTTAGAGAGCAGTGATGGTGATATGCTTTCAGCTTCATCGGGTTCAGATCATCTCATGGATTCATGGATTTTAGATTCGGCATGCTCCTATCACATGACACCAAACAAAGAATGGTTCACAACATACAGGTTGGTAAATTCTAGTTATGTTTTGATGGGAAATGATGTTTCATGCAAAATTATCGGAATAGGGAATATTAGAATCAAAATGTTTGATGGTGTTGTGAGGACGTTGTGTGATGTTAGGCATATACTAGAGTTAAGGAAGAATTTGATTTCATTACGCACTTTAGACTATAACGGGTTTAGTTACAAGTCTGCAAGTGGGGTAATGAAGGTGAATAAGGGTGTTCTGACTGTGATGAAGGGGCAAAAGTTACCAGGGAATATCTACACACTACTGGGTACCACAGTTGTAGGTGGAGTTGTAGCCTCAGAGTCCGAGTCGGATAGTACTGTTTTGTGGCATATGCGGTTAGGGCATATGGGTGAGTGTGGGATGATTAAGCTTCGTAAGAGAAATCTTTTGAAAGGGGTCAAATCATGCAAACTGGATTTCTACAGGTATTGTGTGCTTGGGAAACAAAATAGGGTGCAGTTCATGGCAGCCACGCACAAGACGAAGGGGATTCTTAACTACATTCATTTAGATGTTTGGGGGCCGGTAAGGGTAGCATCGCGAGGAAGACATGTATTTTGTGAGTTTTATTGATGATTACTCACGAAAGGTCTAGTCATACTTCATGCGGCACAAATCAGAGATGTTTGACAAGTTCAAATTATGGAAAGTTAAAGTGGAAAACCAGACCAAGAGAAAGATCAAATGTCTCAAGTCAGACAATGATACTGAGTACACTGATTTGAGGTTTAAGGAGTTGTGCGAGCAACATGGTATTAGAAGACATTTCACAATACGCAAGATGAAAAACCTCGACGTCTCAAGTTGAATGCAGGGATTACAAAGAATTCTAGGCAGAGGTAGTAAATATGACATGTTTCCTGATTAACAGATCACCAAGGGCAGTACTAGATGGGAAAGTTGCAGAGGAGGTGTGGACAGACAATGTGGTAAGACTACTCTGGTTTGAGAGTATTTGGATGTCTAGCTTATGTGCATGTTTCTAGTGAGAAAAGATCGAAACTTGAGGCCAAGTCTAGATAGTGTATCTATCTGCGGTATCAGAAATGGATGAAAGGGTTCAAGTTGTCGGATCTGAAGACAAACAAGGTGGTGATCAGTAGAGATGCAGTTTTCGATGAGAAAGCCATGTTGTAGCGTACTCAGGAAGAAGAAGAGAAATAGGTGCTAGAAAACTGCAGCAGCAATGAGCATGTGGTGCAGGTGGAGTTAGAGACTCGAGGTGGAGATGACAATGTGCAGAACGAAGGGAGTTCTAACTCAGGAGACCAGCAGCAACACAGTATAGCTCGAGACAAGCCCAAACGCACTATCAGGCCACCACCAGGTACATATTTGATGATCTAGTTTCTTATGGAGTCATTACTAGTAGTAGGGATCCTACTACTTTTCAAGAGGTGGTGCACAGTTAAGAGAAAAGTATATGGATGGGTGCTATGGTGGAAGAGATGGAGTCTTTGCATAAGAACCAGATGCGGGAATTGGTGGAACTTCCAAAGGGGAAGAGAGCGATAGGTTGCAAATGGGTGTATAGGAAGAAAGAAGCAGTGTCAAAAAAAGAAGGAGAAAAGTTCAAGGCTCGATTAGTAACAAAGGGTTACTCACAGAGGAAAGGAATTGATTATGATGAAATCTTCTCCACTGTGGTGACACACACTTCCATTAGGGCAGTGTTGGGATTGGTGGTGCATTTCGACATGCATTGGAGCAGATGAACATAAAGACAACATTTCTCCATGGTGATTTGGAGGATCTAATTTACATGTTACAATCAGAAAGGTTTAGTCAACCTCGACAAGAGCACTTAGTATGTAAATTGAGGAAATCATTGTACGAGCTGAAACAGTCTCCGAGGCAGTGGTACAAGCGGTTTGACTCCTTCATGATCCGGATTGACTATAGGAGGTGTGAGTATGATTGCTGCGTGTATGTGAAGAGTCTGGATGATGGTTCATTGATTTTTCTGTTGCTTTATGTGGATGACATGTTGATTGCTGCAAGGAGTTTGACTGAGGTCAACAATTTGAAAACCTTGTTGAGCATAGAGTTTGACATGAAAGATTTATGTGCGGCCAAGAAGATTCTTGGGATGGAGATTCGCAATGACAGAGCTTCAAGGAGATTGTGGTTATCTCAGGGGAGTTATGTTGAGAAAGTGTTGGAGAGGTTTAACATGGACAATGCAAAACCGTACGGTGAAGTTCGTAACATGTCAAAGGTCCCATATGCTAGTGCGGTGGGGTGTTTGACGTATGCTATGGTTTGTACAAGATTGGATCTAACACAAGCTATTAGTGTGATGAGTAAGTTTCTTTTGAATCCACGTTGACAACATTGGGATGCAGTCAAGTGAATTTTCACATATTTGAGGGGTACTACAGACTATGGCATTATGTTCAATAGACAACAGGGTGATCCGTCAATGGTAGGATATATGGATGCAAACTATGCAGAGGACTTGGATGACAAAAGGTCTACCACAAGGTATGTGTTCACTCTTGTGGGAGGACCTATCTATTGGAGGTCCATGGTTCAGTCACTTGTTGCATTATCTACTACTTAATTGGAGTATATGGCAGTGACTAAGGCTGCCAAGGAAGTGTGGTGGCTTACAGGATTGGTTAATGAGTTGGGTATTCAGTAAGGTGGAGTTCATCTACATTGTGATAGTCAGAGTGTCATCTATTTGGCGAAGAACCAGGTGTATCATGCGAGGACCATGCACATAGATGCGCAGTTTCATAGGATCAGGGAATAGGTTGCTTCTGGTGAACTACACAGCTTGAGAAAGTTCGCATGTCTGAGAATGCAACAGATATGTTGACAAAGCATATTACCACGGACAAGTTCAAGCATTGCTTAGACTTAATCAACGTCTCCAATTGCTACATAGGAGGCATCCCAACCTACTGTCTCAGATGGAGCTGCAGGTTATGCTTTCGTATTTCTCCTAAGGGGTGAATATTCGTCAAGGTGGAAATTGTTGGAGTATGTGGCACAAGGAAAGCATGCTGAGGAAAACAAGGAAGTTGGGTTTTAGGAAGAAACAGTCGACGGTTACATCGATGGTTTAACCTCGGGAAGAAACTGTTGACGGCTTTGTTAGGTGCTGATTTCGAATTTTGAATTGGGAAGATCGGTAGGTTGGGGATTCGGAGGCAAAACCTCCGGGGATTGCTATAGGGCTATTTTGGGAACTCCCTAAGTCCTTTGTACGTGTAGGGTTAGCAGATAAACAATGTTGTAACCCTGGTTTGATTAATTGATAATGGAATTCAGCCGCTTGCTCCCGTGGACGTAGGCACATTGCCGAACCACGTAAACTCTTGTGTCATTGTTTATTTGCTTTCCTTTATTATTTGTGTGTGATTGTGTTTCCATATTATTCACTGTTGGTTGCTGCATTGCACGATCTGAATCAGTTTTTTTGCTACGCATTAATTTGCACAACACAAGGCCTACAAGTTTTGGTTATAGAATCTAATGAGTCAACAAAAGCCATAACGGCTTTGGAATCTAAAGATGTGATTTGACAAAAAATTCAACTCGACACTCAGAATAAGTAACTCTAGTGAGACTAATATAGAAGTTAAATCACTAAAACAACCACACGATAAAAATATGGAATCCTCAACAGTTGGAATAAATAAGAGAACAAAGAAATAGAAAAAAATTTGTCAAGGCTTCGTTATATATTTAGTTGAGGTATACGAGTTTTTCTTCTGAACTAGACTATAGTTTTATATAAATTAAGTTTTAACCACAAACTCTTGATGAAACTACAAGTCTGTAGATGCAAAAATTCGTAAAATGGTTGTTGATAATGAAATGAGTATTATACTAGGTAATTGTACTTTGGTACATGTAGATTTACCTCTTCGATCTAAACATGTTATAAATCAATATATAATTAATACAAAAGTAGATAGTGCAATTTACAAAATCAAATATAGGTTAGTAGCTAAATTGTTCACATAAAAAAATATTGTTTATATCAACAAGTATGCTCCCACTATTAGAATTTCTACCACTAGATTATTGATCGCATCTGGTTAAATATACAAATAAATTAGTCATCAGATAAATGTTAAAACAGAATTTTTAAATAGAGAATTAGATTAGGAAATATATATGAAACAACAACTTTGTTATGCCAAGATAAGAACATAAAGTACGTAAACTAATCAAATACTTACATGATTTAAAACAAGCTCCAAATTAGTGGTGGGAAATTTTCAATAAAGAAGTTATATCTAATGCATATATAGAAAGTTCATGAATCAAATAAATGCATACATAGAAAGTTTACTAATAATAAAGGTGTGATAATTTGTCTACGCATTGATTATATGTTCATATTTAGTACATACCAAGTCCTCTTGTAAGGACTTGATATACATAGGTGGACACAAACTTAACCCAAAAGCTTAAGTCATTAGGTCTTGGGGCTCATCCGTGTATTAAGCCACATGCCCTCCTCTCAATTCTCCAATGTGGAACAAACTCATAGTTTATCAATCTCCCATGCTTGCACATTTCAATCACTCCCCCACGAGCAAAAGTCATCTTGACTCGCAACCAACTAGGAGCCATTACTCAACCACGGGAAAGCCCAAAACCATGGGAGTCCATTCATCTATAAGATTAGCATCACAGGATCCACCACTCCTCTTTCACAGGATCCACATTTGTAGGATCACATGTATGAACACTCAAGCCCAACTTGAAATGTTGCCTTTGCTCTTGTTAGCACCAAGGGAGTCCCTCGCAACCAAGGTCTCAAATTTCAATTTCAACGAAAATTTGGAACCTTCAAAAGTATGGAAATTTTGATGAAAAAATTTTGATTTTGATGTCAATTTTGATTTCTATTTCTAAAAAAAGACAGAATTAGTAGTAAAGCATGGAATTCTTTTACAAAAATTTTGAATTATTGATAGACATAATAATGCAAATTTTGGAACTAAAATATCATAAGTTAATACATTAATGATAGGTATGTCACGTATGGAGTGCAGTAGATATAATAATCATACCAAACATATTTAGTTAATGTAATATTATTAATATATTGATTATGCAAATATAGAAAATTTAATACATAAATTCTCAAATAAAATATTGTTGCTAAAATCCAAGTTTAATTTTTCATATAATTTCAAAAGCCCTTGTACTAGTTTTTGGTTTCAATAAAAATAAGAAAAAAAATAAGAGAGAAATCCTACTTTGGATTAATTTGAATTTCATGAAGATTTCATTCAATGGCTAAAATTTTGACAAACTTCACCAAATTTTCGAAATTTTTCTCAATAAATTTTAGATGATTTGTAGAAATTTCAATGATAAGACAGAAATTGGCTGCCATTCTGATTATAAAGGTGATAGAAAGTGGTAATTTGATGGAAATTTCAACAATTTTTTGAAAATTTAAGACCATACTTGTGAGTGGGTCTAAAATACTTGGGTGAGCATCAAGGCCCCATCCATGTATATGAGGTACTCAATGTACCCATCCTCTAGCCAATTTTTCGACATGGAACAACTGACAAGTGAAACTTCTCAACATTTTGTGAATCTTTAAAAAATTGTAATTGTTAATGGTTATTTGGGTCATTTAGTATTATTAGTACGTGCTAGTTTTATGTTAGTAAGTACCAGCTAGTAAAGATATTATGGTCATTGGCATGGACTTGACATATATTATATAAAGAGGGAGACATTTATTGTTTTGATTAGGTCTTCTATTTTACCCAATATATCAACATGGTACTAGAACAAAATTCAACCAAAACCTATTGTCAAACCAGACCCTAAGCCTAATCATCCTATCAAATATGCCATTATGTGAGGATCAAACAGCTTTATAGATTAGAAACTAGTCCAGGAATTACCAGAAAACTCAGCAATCACCGGAAACATCCTTGCCGTCGCTGGCCTTCTCATAATCTCAAGAATCCTTCCATATTTCACAAAAACCAGCCGGATAAGGACAAAATCCAGGGACACCCACTGAGTCTTCCAAATTAAACACTCCACCTCCTAAGTTTGGAAAACTACCAAAAAATCTCCCTTGAGGTTTAAATTTATTGACAAAATGAACCTTCCTCTAATGGACCATTATTCAACCGTTAAGTACATGTAAAAAATAAATTTTATCCTTCATAAAATGACAATTTTACTTTTTTTTATTTGATTGTGATAAGATAATTTAATAAAATGACATTAGTTTAATAAATTAAGTTGGAAAAATTATTCAACGAGGTACTATATGTTTTCAAAATTTAACTTATCAGGGTATTTGGATACCTAGGTCTACGGTTGACTAGTTTAAATAACCTGATTAGTTCGGGTCACCTAGTTGATATAAGCATAAAAAAATAAATAAATTATTTTTTTTAAAAAAAATAAAATATATGAAAAATAAATAAATAATACTAATAATTCAAAAAAATACTTAGAAAATTCTATTGTTCCAAAATATTAGTTTTATACAAATTTCATGCAAATTAAATGATTAAATAATCTTTAGAAAATAAAATATAGTTTGAAAATCAGCTTGGATCGGCTAGTTGGTTGAATTGTGGCTCTCTTTCTAGGTCTAGTTGAATCATAAATATATATATTTACAAAACTCCAAATTTATTGATAGCCCTCGCTTATGGTGGAAAAATACCATGGTTACAAGCAGGATACATGGGATTTACATATAAACTATAAAAACCATCCTAGACATCAAAACTAATAAAAAAAAAAAAAACAGTACAATAATCCAAATTAACCAATCTAAACATGCCTATATAGAATTAAAACCAAACAAATCAACCATAAACAAAAATCATAGAAAAACCATAGGAAAACCAAATGATGTCAGTTAAAGACGAAGGCTAGGAATACTCATATTATCCATATGAATGTGACCTCTCATTTTACTCAGCAGCACATACCTGCAAAATATCTCCTCCTGATCCTTCCTTTACCTTGACGAGCGAAGAAATCAGCCACTTGATTACCTTCTCTAAATTGGTGCTTTATAAAGAAATGAAGACCCTTTAATTCCCAAAAGTCTCATGAGTACCAGAAGGAACAAATTCAAGATGTAAGCCATCCCACCACCAATTACGAGTCGCTTTCAATACAAATATTCTGATATCCCAACTCTTTACAGAGCCGAACACCACTAGTAAGAGCTCGCAACTCCGCTCCATTGTTAGTACCTGGCTTAATTTTTTTAGAGAACACTTCACGCCTTTTGCAATTTTTGAGAGCCAAAACTTCACAAATAAGCAAACTACATTCCCCGACTCATACTTATCTTCCATACGGGCAACGTCTAAGCTATAGTATCCAAGAAATTATAGTAGGTAACAAACCGATAATCATACCTTTTTGAGTTGATTTTTTGGCACATCCAAACCATCTACTAATTTTCACCCTCCATGGTTCAACATCAAAATTTAGAATTCCTAAGACAAATGCTGCTCTCTTCCATACCATATTAGCGATGGATTCCATACTCAGAACATGATTGAGAGACTCCTTTTTTTATTCACGTAACAGTTGCAACATGAGACCATATCAAATCCCAGTTTCCACACTGTCTCATCTACAAGTAGACATTGGAACATGACTTTCCATATACACAGTGAAACTTTTTTAGGAAGTAGTTTGTGCCAGAGCCACTCCATCCACAGGTATTGCTCCCCTTTAATTCTTATCACCACCTTTGCCGAGGCGGTTGAAAATTTTCCATTTATGGATGGCTTCCAAATAAACACATCAGACCCCACTTTGTCCTTTATAGACTTCATCAAAATCTCATCCGTTTTGGGGACCCCTACCAATTCTTTCAGCACATCGGTATCCCAATTCTAAGACTCCCAGCAGTCTTGAATCTTTAACTCAGGATGTTGGATCATATAAGAAGACTCAGTAAGGGGACCACTGCTCAACCACTTATCAAACCAAAAAGAAGTTTTTCCTTCTCTAACCTTCACATAAAAATTCTCATATACCTCTGGAAAAACCTTCAAGATTGTCTTCCAAAACCGAGAGCCCGCAGGAGTAAAAATGGTTGAAGCCAAGCGACCTAATTTATAATATTTAGCCTTAAAGAAACGGGTCCAAAGATTATCTAACTTCATAAGTCTCCATGCAAACTTCATGTGAAAAGATCTTTAAACAACATTAAGGTCCCTTACGCCAACACCCCTTCATCTAAGGGTTTACAAACCGTTGATCAAACACATCATTTCATTTTTGTCCTACCATTACTCTCCCCAGAGAAAAGAAGAGAGAATGGAATTTATATTTCTGATCACCACCAAAGGAACTGAAAGAACCGCTAGCAAATGTGTTGTCATGCATGATAAAGCATGCCGAATAAGGATGGGACGACCTCCCTGAGATAGCAACCTCATCTTCCAACTCGCCACCTTATTTCGAATTTTTGAGATCAACGGTTCAAGCATTCAAGCAGTAAGGCGTCCAGGAATCAAAGGTGCCCCAATGTACATCGCTGGAAATTTTCCTTCCGCAAAACCCGTCAAACGAAATAGCCCCCTTCTTCTAGAAATGTTGATCTTGTTCAACAAGAAAAGAACTGTTTTTTCCTTGTTAATTAATTGGCCAGACCAACTTTCATACAAATCCAACGTCTTCAAAGATCTCATTTCTCCGTTAGCAAAAACAAGCAAGTCATCCACATATAATAAATGAGAGATTAAAGGAGCCCCCCTCGGATGATAAAAAATTCCAATCCTGCCTTCCTCAAATAATCTCTTCCATCAAGATAAATAAATATGGAGATAGTGGATCACCTTGCCAAAGGCCCCATTGAGACGTGAAAAAACCCCTATACATACCATTCATCATGATCGAAAACCATGGGGTCTTAACACATTCTGCTATTAAGTTGCAAGCTTGATTAAAGAAGCCAAAACCTCCAAGACCCAAATAAAAAATCTTCAGTCAACCCAATCATAAACCTTAGCCATATCCACTTTTAATTATACATTTCCCCCTTTGCTCTTTCTGTTGATTGAGTGAATCATTTCCTGCGCCAGGGTAATATTTTCAAAGATACTTCTACCAGGAAGAAAATTCCATTGCTCTGGAGAGATAATTCCATTTAGGCAGGGCGTCAATTGACCTACAATAATCTTCGAAAAAAATTTGAAGGTGACAGAACACAGGCTAATTGGTCTAAACTTTTCAAAGCTTCTTGGATCCTTCACCTTAGGGATAAGAACAAAATAAGAAGTGAAAAATCTGGGGAGAGAAGCTCCACTGAAAAATTCCTTAGCAGCTTCCAACAAATCCTTTTAACAAAATCCCAACAAGATTTATTAAATCCCGAACCAAAACCATCGGGTCTTGGATTACTATCCTTTGGGATAGAATTTAGAGTCGTTTTAGCCTCCATTTTCGAAGGTTTTTTGACAAAACACTCATTTTCTTCATTCGAGATCTCCATAGAAAAAAGCTAACTCAAGTAAGGTAATACTCTAGTAGACTGTTCAAAAAGAAAATGTTGAAAATGCAAAATGGCGCCTTCATGAATCTCCTCAAGGGACGCAATAACTGTACCATCCTCCAAGACCATAGAGTCGATCATCGAAGAATTCCGTTTTTGATTAATAACCACATGAAAAAACTTGGAATTTTTATCACCCTCCACCAACCATCGCTTCTTCGCAAGCTGAGAAACACGGGTTTCCTCCCTTTTTTCCCAATAATCTAGTTCAAATTTTGTAACCAGGAACGCCGTCTCCACCTCCTGATTATATCCCCTTGTAACTGCTCCTCCAGATCTATCATTTGATTCTCTAACTCCTTGATAGTAAGGTCCACTTGGCCAAAGACCTCTACATTCCACCTCTTTAATGCAACTTTAGCCTTTTTGAGCTTAGCAACCAACTTACACATGTTGGGAATAAAGAACAAATTCCCGAAACCTGTGAGAAACAAAATAGAGAAAGAATACAAGCCAAAGAAAAATCAATCACATGCACAAGACAGTATTTACGTGGTTCGGCAATTTTGCCTACGTCCACGGAGTTGCAGGGATTTCACTATTATCAGGAAGAAAATACAGAGAGTGCGACGGTACAATACTCTCCCTCTCGCTCTCTCGTGAAGTGTGACCGCATAACCCTAATCACCCAAAAACAATCATTTTATATGCTGCGCATAGGGTTCCGAATGGGCTACAAAACGGGTCCAAAAATTTTCCCAGGGGCGTTACCTCATGGACTAAGCCTTAAGATAGAAATCTCTCATTAAAGAAAGGTTGGGTCATCATTCAAAATTTAACGCAACTAGGTTCCACAAAAGCCCAACAACACATGCTCGAAACATGAACTGGCTCCATCCAAACCTGTCTCTTAAAGGAAAGGAAATTTTCATGGGAACTCTACATATTTTGATACCTGAAAGGAGGTGGCCCATATCTTGTCGAAGGATTTAAGAAATGTATCATCATAGGTTTGTGATCCGACGTCTTCCTCGCCAAGTATTCCAGCCTAGCAGTTTGAAACAGATTAATGAACGACACATTCACAAGAGCCCAGTCAAGCTTCGCTCATCTTTTAGTCAGACCATCATGCCTATTAAACCAAGACATACACCCATCATGGAACTTTTAGTCAACAACACCACAATTGTTCAAACAACTATTAAACTCCTCCATGGCAGCCAAAAGTCTAGGTTGCTCCCCAATTCGTTCCCCGTCCTCCCGTATAATGTTAAAGTGCCCCACAATAAGCAAAGGATACAACCCTACTTGTAAAGCTTCCAAATCAGTCCAAAGACCCCTACATTCATAAAAAGAGCATTTCGCATATACAAAGGTGACAAGCACTTTTATCCCATTTAAGACCACCCATCTAGCGATCATTTGATCCGATATACTCACTACTTCAAAATCACCATGCTCATTCCACATTACCCACACTTTACCTCTCATTGCTTCATTCGAACAATAATTAGGAAAATCTAAAATTTGAGTGAAACAGAACATAAATTCCTCTGCATGAATGGTTTCGAAATGGTCAACATAGATATTGAATATTTCTTAACCAAATTCCTCGAGCATTTCTTTGACGTGCCTATACCGCACACGTTCCACACATCATTTTTGTCCTCATAAATTAAGTCTTGCACGACGGGTAATAACCCGTTGGGAGTGTTGAGTGCCTCACTCCATTACTGGAAACTTTTAACAAATGAATTATGAGTTGGGATAAATTACCTTCTAAATCATAGCCTTTATCAGAAGCCACACCATGTAATCTGCTCTCATTCTCATGCGCCAACTGAAATTGTTCTAGATCCAACCCCGTTTTGGCAGCACTAACTGGTTTTCCTGTTCCAGGATTTTAGACATCAGGTTTAACTAATTACTCATGTTATCTCTGGTCAGAATCAACTCCTCATCACACCACCAAGCAGCCTCCTCTTGATGTGGTAGAACATTTGAGACAAGATCCTGTACATCGGAAGCATGTTCAAATATCTCCCATTCCTCTATCACTGTGTTCTTTCCAAGTGATCTGGATTCAAAAAGCACCTCTTCACCCTGCACTCTTTCGCTTGACTGATGCACAACACAATCTTCAACCACCTCTGGAATTTCTTTTCCTCCCTTATTACCTTCATCCACCACCAAAGCATTACACTCTATTTGCACTTCAAGTTGTACCATCACGCCCATCTCGATTGCCTGAGAATTATTGCCAGATCCATCCGCATGTAGTCCCTCATCAATGAGGATCGGGTGAGGACTACCCTCCTTTAAAACCTGTTTTCCTTTATCCACGACTAACATTACCTCCTTTCCAAGATCCTTATTATCAGACACAATAAGATGATCCACCTCCACATTTCCACTTGCACCTTCATTTAAATTCTTATCCTTCCTTCCCATCTCCTTCCAAGCTTTGACAGCACCTTTCTTCCCTTTAATCAGTAGCTCATTCTTATTAACTGGTTTCGTCTTGACACAATCACCCAACCTACAAACAACCTCTGTATGGCTCTGACAAAAATACTTTTTGCAATAAACACCCCACTTCTTATACACCACTTCCTGCCAAATAAGATGTTTTTGACCTACCACCAATGGGAAGCCACGAATTGGCTCTTCCTACAAATCCACTTCCACACAAATTCTCGCACCTGTAGCGCGAGTTCTATACAGCGTGACATTATCCGTTCCAAGAAACTTTCCAAGCCACGAATTGGCTCTTCCTACAAATCCACTTCCACACAAATTCTCGCACTTGTAGCGCGAGTTCTATACAGCGTGACATTATCCGTTCCAAGAAACTTTCCAAACCTTGTAGTAATAATTTGAAGACAATCCAACCGATACAAGAGCAACAGGAATCCCAATAGGAAGATCCATAGAGAAGCAACGGATGGTTCTTTTTTGACATCAAAATCAACCATCCAATTGAACAAGCGGAACTGACAACCACCCACAACCCGTCCCTCCCTCGCCCATGCGTGCAAATAGTCTTTCTCATTAGCCAGGTGCAGCAACATGTGATATTCATCCATAAAGCTAATCATCGAAATCTCACAGAAACCCCACGTCTTAATAATCTTAAGCCGCAACACATCAATTGACGGACTTGTTGATAAGAATTTCATAACAAGTGCAAATTTTAGATCCTCGGCAACTCTATCCATCTCAACATCCGAAAAGACAAAGCCTAATTCCCCGTTGATGATCTTAGGTTTCCTCAATGGTAACCGAAATTTGGATTGAGGCAAAGGCCGTTGAGGGGCCTACGCAAAAGAATGTCGATCACCCAAAGCACTTTTTTCCTTCTCAACCATCTTTCTATCCCGTAAAACATACAACCCGTCCACTTGAGACCCAGATTGGAGATCCCTCTCATTCCCGCTGGCAACAAGGGTCACCAAAGGACCGCCCATGAAGGGCAAAGACAAAAACCGAGCGTGCACGAGAAAATACGTGACTCGAAAAAATCGTATTTGTAGTTAAAAAAAAAATTGAATCAAAAATCGGATTTGCAGTTTTGAAAGTTTTTCAAATAAAAAATTGGACTTACAGTGGAAAGTAACTTTTGAGGTTGAAATATGGCTTAGGCTTGAAATCCATTTAAGGTTAAATCATGAAATCAAAAATTGCAAGAATAGCAAGAGAAACTAGAAGAATAAGGCGACAGAAAAAAAAGTCCGTACCTGTGCAGTAGTGGTCGGTGTTTGTGGCTGTGATAGGCGGTGACAGTGGCTCATTTAGGGCTCACAGGCGACTACGTCAACCAAGCAAGAGAGCATCAACTTTGTGCGAAAGAGAGAGATGGCTAGCCAAAGACGGTGGTATGGATTTGGGGCCATGGAAGCTGAAGCCGTGGTGGCTGCGAGTAGTGGTCCTTGTATTTACAACACTCCTAAGTTCGCACACACTGTTCAAACACAACAACGAATCCGAGAAGAAATCTATTATGTTCAAATCTTCGAAATGCATTGTTTGGTCTATTCTCAACCCCGATTCGCCATTGTCGGCGGGGCTGTCTAGCCACAAGCTTCGATCTTTGGCGTTAGAGTTTAGGTTTCTTTCGGAACGAATCGACCACATGAAGCAGCTACTACACTACGTGGCAATTCTGCCGCCGTTGGAGGCGTCAACGCGCGTGGCGGCAAACAGGGTCATTGGTCATATATTTAATAACATAGCAACTTGGATAAAATTTGAAAGAAAATAGTGAATTGATTCGATCAAATGTCAACCAATTAATATAAATTTAGGTTTTCTTTATCCATTTAGTATCCATATTTTACATGCAAAAGAACTAACATTCAAATTTATAATTTTAATTTATAAAGTATGAGTTTCAAATTTTAGTTTATGTTTTTTTAACAATACGTTTAATAGAATACTTGAATCGGTTAGGTCTCCGATTTGTTTATTCAATTTTCAAGATATCATACTAGCTCATTTTCTCAATTTAATTTATTAAAATGATATCATCTTAAAATATCATTTTATTAAGGGTAAAATTCATTTTGTTTTACATTTACTTAATGCTTGACTAATGATCAACAAGAGGAAAGTTCATTTTGCCAATAAATTTAAATCTTGGGGATTTTTTTGGAAGTTTCCAAAAATTTAGAGGGTAAAGTGTAATATTTGAAAAACTCAAGGACTATTGAATTTTACTCACCAGATAAATTGTCACAAAACCCTCCAATATATACATCTATGAAATAGCATCAACAGAGGAGTACCCAAGCACCCCCATGTGTAAGCCAATTGCTAGCAGCTCAAACCCCACGCGCCGGTGCCTAAGACTCCTTCCCAGCCTGATTTTGCTATGATTTCTTCTGCGTGTGTAAACCCTAAGGGATATGAATTAAAACAGGAAGAAGAGAATAGGGAGTAGTTTTTAGGCCATCAAGCATTGTATTGATTTTGTTTTAAGTTTTGGATTGCAGAGTTTTGAGTTTTTGTTCTTGCTTTGTTTTGATTCTGATTTTCAATAAGGGCTATGCTTACATTCGTGTTGATCATCTTGTCTTTATGTTTGATTACGTGCATGATGCGTAGCTAATCTCCTCGATTCTCCAGTTGTGATGAAACCCTAAGTTAGATTCTCAAAGCTAGGGTTAGTTGATTGTTCATAATAGGGTTTGGTTGCATAATCAAAGTGCTTAAGTTAGAGTGGACCAAGCCTAATCTATGTTCATGCAACGGGATTAATAGAAAGGAATCCGTGTTCGCTAGATAAGGTATACCTGGTTCTCCTGATCATGCTCCGGACAATTGGTGTGAACCCGGCTACGCTATACTACTCGAGCAGATTACTTGTCTTTGTTTAGGGTTGATCTTATGCGTTCATATTAGGATGAACCATTGAAAACCCATTATGGATAATTGACCGAACCTTAGTATTGTGAATGAACGGCTTAGGGTGGATTCATAACCGAGAATTACTTTTCCATAAGAACTTTACATAAAGATTTTGTGCCCACCTGATTAATTTGCTTTCGTGGTTTTAAATAGAAAACCCATCATTCAATATTTTCTTATTGTTCTAGCGTAGTAAATTAGATTAATTTTGTACACCACTACATTGAGTCCCTGAGGATCAACACACGACTTTATGTTCTACCAAACTTGAGAGTAGTTAGGTTATAAATTTTATCTTTGGTAGTTAAGGACCCAAACCTTGGTGAAACTATCGAATTTTGGTGCCATTGTCGGGGACTCACTTATGGTAGTGAGCCGAAATTAGTGTAGTTTACTGTGTCATCTTTATTTTTATTTTCTTTGTTCTTTCAAATTTTTGTTATTCGAAGTCTTGATATTCTGTGCTAACTTGTTGTATGCAGGGTTTGAGATCTCTAGAACCTGAATTAGTGCCTATTGACCCTGAGATTGAGAGATCCAGTAGGTCGATTTGGAAGTCCACTTCAAGTCTAGAGTTAGCTGAGTCTTCCGAATCTAAAGTCATAGCCGAACGCAAACCGGTTCTGATTTTCCATAATCAAAATCGAAATCCGGACCCTTGTGGTCCCTGTCGACCAACGGGCGAAGGAGCAACCTCTTGGGCCTTTGCGGATCTACATCACTTCCAATGTGTACACATTTCCGTTTTGCATCCGGTTCTCGGATGTCGAGATGGCACAATTTGAAATCAAGATCTCAATCATCTCGATGCTTCCCAACTTCTGTGGGAATTCAACTGAAAATCCTTATATGCATCTGGATGAATTCCTCGAAATTTGCTCAACCATCCATATATCCAATTTTGGTGATGATGCCCTCCGCCTTAGGCTATTCCTCAAGTATTGGTTGAATTTTTTAGAGCCGAACTCGGTGACCACTTGGGCCACCATGCAGCATGAATTTCTTAAAAAATATTTCCCCATTGGGATGACTAATCAGTTTAGGAAGGCCATCACTAGTTTTTCCCAAATAGACGATGAGCAATTTTTCGAGACTTGGGAGCATTTTAGGGACCTTCTGCATAAATATCCTCATCATCAAGTCCCTAAGTGCCAACTAGTCCAAACATTCTATGAGGGGTTAGCTGAGCGTGATCGATCTATGGTCGACACATCCTATGGAGGTACTTTCCTCACAAAGCATGAGAATGAGGCTTGGACTCTCTTCGAGACCCTCGCCGAGAATTCTCAGCAACACATCGTTGCCGCTCGTAAAACTTCCCAAACTTCTTCTTCCCATTCTAAGGGAATTTATGAGTTAACAGCCGGCCATGAGCTCGCACCCACTTTGCACACTATAGTCAAGAAACTTGATCAGGTCCTTTCCTTAGGACAACCATCTTAGCCAGTAGCGTGTGCGAAGTTGTATGCCATATGCTCCGACCCATCTCATACTTGTTACACTTGCCCCCATGCACCTCCCATACCTGAGTTTGTGCAAAAGGAAGTTAAGTCCACCCACAATTGGTACGATATACCGGCCAATGATCCATATTCAACTAAGTACAATCCAGGATAGGGTCGACATCCTAACTTCTCTTGGAGGCCACAAGCTTCGAGATTTCCAGCCCCAAGACCTCAACAATCACAAAATGCTCCACCTCCCCGATCATTTCAAAATCCGAAACAACAAAATTCTCCCATGTCTGCTCCCCGTCACCAAGCTTATCAACCACCACTTCCTCAACAACCTCAATATGATCGTTCTTTTCACGAGACAGTGTTGAAAGCCCTAAAGGGTATCAAGGCAGATCGTCAGGTCGATCGGCAACTACTCCATTCCCACTCCCAGTCCATAGCGAAGCTAGAGGCCACCTTGGGGTAAGTTGCCGAGTCAACCCCTTGTCAACCAAAAAGGTCAATATGGGGTAGAGAGCGATCCGGCTTCCAGTCATTCGACTTACCATGAGCAAGCCCCAGTCGTGACCACCCTTAGAAGTGGCAAGGAGGTAGACAACAAGATAAGGGAAAAGTCGAACGTAGGTAAGGGTAAGGAGAAGATGAGGGTAGATCCCATTGTTGAACCATGTACCCCTCTTCCTCCAATCCAGTAAGTGATTCTGTGATGCCTGCCTCCTCTGAGGATTGCATATTGCCTCACTATATCTCTGTAGTACCATTTCCTATAGTTCTTCAATCAAATTCCAAATCTAAGAAGGAAGCCAATGTAGAGTCCACGATGGACACATTTAATCAAATCAAGATCAATCTTCCCCTCTTTGATGCAATTAAGCAAGTGCCCGCTTATGCAAAATTTCTCAAGGACCTATGCAACCAAAAGTCCAAATCTAGGGTGCACATTAACAAAAGAGTTCGGTTGACCGAGCATGTGAGTTCCATTATGTTAGGTCACATTCCCCCTAAGCTTAAGGACCCCGGCACTGCCACCATCTTATGTGTGATTGGCGATAACACCATCGATAGGGCCCTTTTGGATTTGGGAGCAAGCGTGAACATACTTACTTATTCGGTCTACCAACAATTTGGTCTAGGAGAGCTTAAGCCTACCCCGGTCACTTTGAGCTTCGCTGACCGATCCATGAAAGTGCCTCGGGGTGTTGTTGAGGATATCCTAGTGAAGGTCAGTACGTTCCATTTCCCAGACGACTTCGTTGTCTTAGACATAGAACCTACCGACCCGGCTAAAAAATAGATCCCTTTCCTCTTCGGTCGACCATTCTTAGCCACGGCTAATGCATGTATCTAATGTAGGACCGGTGTCATGGATATATCCTTCGGTAACATGAAACTCAGGCAAAATGTTTTCCATGCCTCCCAACACCACCCATCCCATGACGACCAATGCGTGGATGTAGATATAATCGACGAATGTGTTGAGAAAGTTGCTCCCTCGATTCTTTTGAGGGACCCCATTGAGGCTATGCTTCGGCTTGATCATCCTTCTATCTTAGGTCTAGAGGATCCATGTGAGCATATTTCCATTGTCTATGACTTGGCCTCTAGCCTAGAGAAAAGACCCTGGAAAGCTAAGTTCGAAACCCTTCCTACTCTTTCTAGAGTTCTAGCACGTCTTTCCATAGAGGCCCCACCATCGTTTGAGTTGAAGCCGCTTCCGGCTCCCCTCAAGTATGTCTTCTTAGGCTCCCACGAGACCCTGCTTGTTATCATTTCATCTAGCTTGACTAGTTCACAGGTGTCTCGGCTCATTCGTGTCCTAAAAAAATCTATGAGAGCCATAGGGTGGTCGGTGACAGACCTTAGGGGTATAGATCCATCTTTCTGTATGCATCAGATTCACTTTGAGTCGAATGCGAAACCTATTCATGAGATGCAGCGGAGGTTAAACCTCAATATGAAGGAGGTGGTGTTGAAGGAAGTGGTAAAACTCCTAGATGCTGGAATAATATTTCCTATTTTTGATAGTGAGTTTGTTAGCCCCACGCATAGGGCCTATTAGGCGATTAAGAAATTCAACTTCGACATGGTCTTGCCGGTTCCCATCACCGCTCCGTAATGAGTTGGGGGTTAGTAAGGGTCTAGTGGAAGAGATTCCTGTTAGTGATCCTATGAGTCCGACATGAGCGTTCATTGCGTCTAGCTGAAGACGGTAAACTTAGCACTTTTGGGAGGCAACCAATGTGTTTTTCTTGTTCTTTGTTTCTTTAGGTTGTACATTGTAGGGTGTGTTAGAGTCTAGAGTCCTTAGATTAGGTCTTAGCTTAGTGTCTCAGTCGACCTAGGTGCAACTAGGGATTCCCTAGGTGCGACTAGGTACACCTTTTATGGACCTTAATTAGAGACATGTGACATTCTTCACAGAATAGGTCGACCAGGGCTCGACCAGCAAGCCCACCAAGACAACTCTTGGTTAGTCTTTAACCCAAAATCCTTGGTTGAGACGACCAAGGGGCGACCAGGTGCTTCTTGTACGCGACTTGGTCGACCAATCTGGACCCTTGAAGCCTCAAATTCCAAACTTATACAAAATAGTTCGACCATTGCGCGACCATCACTCCTACCGGGTGCGACCTAGTCGACTCTGTGTGTTCTAATGGACCATCAATTTCCAAAATAGGTCGACCATCGTGCGGCCATCAATCCAATCTGGCGTGACCTGGTCGACAACCTATTTTCCGCATTAAGTTGGGGGTCGACCAAGGGATCAACCAGCCCCACTCTAGTGCGACCTAGTCGAGAGTGTAAAAACGATTTAAATTTCCTTTCACCCGCGAAGCCCTAACTCCTCCATTGCTTGCTTCTCTTCGCACCCCCCTTGCACCACCTGGTTGCCCTCGCCCCCTTCTTCTCCGATTACGTCCGGTAACCCTGGCCGACACCTCTCCCACCTCCGGCGATCATCTCTGGCCACCCTCCTCCCTCCCTGGTCATGAGTATCCCCCTGCACAACGAGTGCTCTTTCAGTGAAGCCTCGTCTCTTCATCTTCATCTTCTTCCATCATCGAGACCTCGTCTCTTCTTCCAGGGGGCTTAGTGACCATGACACGCCGCACCGATGCCCAGGCTGCTTCTAAGCAGTCTCGGTCTTCTAGTGCCGCAGCCAAGAGAGAGTGGATTTAGGAATAGCCCGTGGCCAAGTCCGCCTCCGATTCTAATCGGAATCCACTAGTACAGCCCAAGAAAAGGGGTCGGGCTGCTCAGAAAGAGCAAGAGAGGAAGGGCAGAGGGAAGAGGGTTCAACATATGACACTGGATGACTACGACCTCAAGTCAATGCACACGTACAAGCTTGACGAGACCTGGGCCCATCCGCGCAAAAAATGATGCATCGATGTACTGGAGAAGAGGAAATTTGACCATTACATGACCCCACTGACCAATTTCTATCATCCACAGTTCGTTTGGGATTTCTACACAAACCTGCGACATAATCTCGCCACTGGCGTCTGGACCACTGAGGTGCAGGGAATCTGTTTTGAATTGACGGATGCAGTTATTGATACGACATGACCACATGACCAGATCGATGACATTCCATGGCCGCCTATCGACTCCACCGACGTGCACCATATCATCGGCCAGATGTTTCATGGCACGTACTCCGACAGTGTCGGTTATCAAAGGGGGACATGCATGGCTCGGAACGACCTGCCCGATTATTTGCTGTTGCTTGACCTAATTCTGCAGCACAACATTTGCGATTTTGGGCACCGTTCGAAGAGACGGGGCGTCCATCTCCAGGTTTTGTATGCAATGCATCAGGATATGGACTACAATATCCCCCACTTGACATTGGAGGCTATGCTCACGTTCTACGCGAAGAATGTGAAACACCCCATAGTGAAGAAGCAATCGCCGAAGCCCGTGCGAGGCCAGCGAGCTAAGGAGCCCAAAGTAATAGGTAGGGATGATAGGATTTGAACCTGTGACATTTTGTACCCGAAACAAACGCGCTACCAAGTTGCGCTACATCCCTTTCAATTGATCGACAGTGTCATTGTAGAGAATCCCTGTATTCTTTTCGACATCGTTATTTCCTCCATTGATATACACAATTTATCCATGCCATTTCTTCTTTTTCGTTTTCTTTTCGAGAATGTTCAGGAAAGGAACGTATTTTATGTTTAAGTTTAAAAGGAAAATATTATCTACCAGATCATTGTACATTTCAGTTTGAATTAGGGATTCTGCGTACAAATAACAAATGTAGTCTTTAATTACATATACATTTGATCATGGCCCCTCATCCCTTATGCCCAGTTCATCATGGCCATCTTGCGGTCGAAGAGAATCAATCTGGCGACCCCAACGCACACATTCTAATTGGCGAGGTCACTAATGAGAAGACTTGGAGTTAGAGTGTTAATCTGATCGCCACACCGCGACTGCGGGTGAACAAGTGGACACCATTTAAGGACGACTAAGGGACGGAGTTTCTTGCCCCGTAGTTTTACCTCGAGCCCAAGGAGAGATTGCATCCTCTGGTTCCCCCGCCACCCCGAGCCCCAAAGAGTAAGAAGAGGGCAGCTGATGCACCCTCTACATTTGCTGCTGCCCCACCAGAGACAATGACCCCTCCTCCAACTCCCCCATTATTGTACCTCAGGCAAGGGATAGCTTGGGTCGGCTCCGTTAGGACTTCCAGCGCTTCACTTCAGAGATGCAACGCAAGCTTTCAAAGTCTCGGGCCGAGATGAGGTAGGGATTTCGTGTCCTTTTTTATTTTCACTGAGTATGATTCCCATGAGTGGCCGAGACATTTGCTTTTTCGGGTTTTGCGAATCCGCTGTCTCCACCTATGATGACTGAGGCCCCAACTGCTGCCACTACCCCTAGGCCGTCATTGTTCCCAGCCCCTTCATCTCCAGTTCCGCAGCCTACCCCTCCGGCGAGCCCTCCTGTTATGGTCAATATCGACACCTGCAGCACGAGTGATACGACTGTTCATCATGAGGAGGCTGCCACATCTGTTGCCACTTCTACAGGAGGGACTGAGTCACCAGCGAGTCCTCCTGCGCCCACTGTTGCGCCACCCACAGAGGAGGTTTCTCCTTCATCGTACCCGATTGTTGCCACTGCGCATCCGGAGGTGGAAAGTGCCATCCTAGACCCTCTTACGATAGCGCCTCGTACAATCGCGCTATTTCTTTCGATCGATGTCACTTAGCGTCCTCCAGTGCCCCTTGCTATAGCAAGGCTGACAGCACCCCCTGCTCCTTCCATACGACGCATGGTAGAGCGCATGGCGAGTGACCTGGAGGCAAAGTCCTCCGCTGTTTCTACCAACAGCGTGTCTGAGGACGACGTGGCCATTGATAGCACGCCTTCTAATGATTCTAGGGATTTGGGGATCAATGATTCTGACGATGGAGTAGCAGGTCTACCGAGGATGAGTTTTGACTGCACCGTGGCCCCCTATTTTGTCATTCAATGTATTTGTGCTGATTTGTATTGAACTGTGATTTTTTATAGTTCCCGCTTGTTTATTGTCACCCTTATTATTATTCTGGTTGTACTTTCACTTCCCATGTTTTGCTTATTTGGATGTATTGCCTGACGGTTATGCGAGTAATTGGTGACTTTCTTTGTGCCCTGTGTACTGTTGTTTCTTTCCTATATTATGGTTTTATGCTAGGTGTGTTTATGTGCAGGTACACTTGTTTTTCTCGTCACCAGGTCGTGTTTCCCTCCCCTGCCTTCTAGGTATCTTCTTTCCTTACTTCAATGGGAACACTGAAGTCTTAAGTTGGGGGTTGTCGGGTTAGGAAGGCACTACACTTTGAATATATGACACATACAGGACATATTTTTGAAATTTCAGTGAACACTATATGGGGTGACACATGTTAACACAACCTATGCCTTCACATAGTTCTATATAGCATTTTTGTTACAAATTCATGTTGTATCTATTAATGGCTTTATTATGATCACCAACAATGAAGTGAATTGTTTCATGCATACTTTCATGAGGTGTAGTCAGTATTCGTTTTGGGAAACTCAATGGGAATTAATTGTGAGTTCATTAGTTTTAACGTCGTTATATAAGTTTTGATATTTACATAGTTACAAGGCTTAGTCACACTTACGCATGATTCGTTTCACTTAGATTTCCTAGTGAGCACTAAGAGAACAACTGCGACGACTATAACACCTTGGTGAGGATTTTGTTGAGCTTTTCGTTTTTTGTGAGAGTTGTTTACATGAACTTTGAGTTCACGAAACTCAACCATTCTTCTTAGGATACTCTTTTAATGCTAGTCTCTATATTTGCACTTGCTAGCCTAGAGGTGATGTCTAGCAGGAAGATATAAACCTAAGTCTTGTAGCCTACTCAAGATGTGAATATTAAGCCAACCTTAGAGATGAAAATAATTCATGAACTTTCTCTCCAAGCTTATTTCTCAATCGGTATCACGAAGAATACGAAAAGTTGTATTATTTGTCCCTACTGGCCATAAAGAAAAACATTATAAAAAGAAAAAAAAAAAAAAGAAACAATTGATGAGCAGAAAAGAAAGAAAAGAAGAAAATGATGAAAAAATACATAGATACCTGCTCCAAATACAAAATAAATAAGGGAAAGTTGATGAAAAGAGAATGGCCAAGCGATGTACACAGCATGTTTGCAAGTATCAAGTTTCTTTGGGTGTTCTAATGCATATGAATGGATTCACGCATGGTTTATGAAATATCGATCTAAGGTGAGCTTGGTAGGATGTGGGGTGTAGGTGAGAAGGCGCTAGGGTGAAGGACCCGACACCTCAATATTAGGTTGGATCCCATTCTCTTGAGACTACTTTGCTCCATTTTCTTCGTTGTTTCTTCGATGTATGTGAGATGTTTGATCATGCATGTTTTTCTTCACATACAGGAGTAACCCCAATCTCATGAGTGTTTTTTAGAGTATACCGACGAGGCTGAGTCAAGACAACCGTTTTGTAGGTGTACGAGGATTATCCGAGTGAAATGAGTCATTCACTTTACATGTGCCTTGTGATGATGCCTGCTTATACTAATATTTATATGATGATATTAACTCTAGAAATGAATTGGTGATTGATTTTCAGAGGTTTACGATATCTGAATGGCTATATCTTATTGAGGCATGTATGGATGATTTTCTTTAAGTTGTATTTATAATGGAGGTATTGGTAGAGGGGCATGTTTGTAATGGTGCTATATGTCTGTACGTGAAGAGGTATGGTTGTGTTACTTGTTTGATCTTAATTGTTATTCACTGGGATAGGTGTTTGTGGGAATTGCTTTGTAAACCCTCATGAGACTATAACTCATCCACTATAGCCACCTAGGGGTTTAAAACCTTATTGCATACGGTAAATGTAATCGTGTTTTCCGCGAAAGAGGTAGTTAGGAATTTGTTTCTCTTTTGTAGGTTTTTTAGTTTTCTTTGCTCGAGGACTAGCAAAGTGTAAGTTGGGGGTTGTGATGTGTTCCTAAATATGCTTATTTAGTCCCCCCATTTACCTGTGCGATGTTCCTATTTACTCCGTAATTACCACTTCTTATTATTGTTCGGAGTTACATGTGGTATATTTGATGTTTCAAGAAATCAGAGCTTAAATCGAAGAGTTACGCGGTGCAAGGAGTTAATGCAGCAATTTGGAAGCACAAGGCTCGACCAAGTGCTCGACTAGGTCTCCATGGCCTTGATTCAACTAGAGCAGAATTCCCTAATCGACCATGTGGTGCAACCAAGAAGTCACAAGGGGCGACCAGGTCGAGCTAGAAGACTCCAGAGTGCTAGTTAACAGCAAGTTCACAGAGACCCTCGACCAAGGCGCGACTAGGAGACCTTGGACGTGCGACCTGGTCGACGATGCCATTGACTGAACACAGAAATAATTGAGATTTTCTAGAATGTGTCGACTAGGGTGCGATGAGGAGACCTTGGCAGTGCGACCAGGTCAACTTCGGTTGACTTCGGAAATCTATTTCGCGAGATTGTTGCAGATTGTTTCCTGATTTGCATTTGAGCGCGTGTAAACCCTAAGGGGTATGAATTAAAGCTAGTAGAAGAGAATAGGGAGTAGTTGAGTAATATTTAGGTCGTCAAGCATTGTATTGATTTTGTTTTACACTTTGGATTGCAGAATTTCGAGTTTTCGTTCTTGCTTTGTTTTGATTCTAATTTTCAATAAGAGCTATGTTTACATTCGTGTTGATCATCTTGTCTTTATGTTTGATTGCGTGCATGATGAGTAGCTAATCTCCCCGATTCTTCGATTGTGATGAAACCCTAAGTTAGATTCTCAAAGCTAGGGTTAGTTGATTGTTCATAATAGGGTTTGGTTGCATGATGTTCTTTAGACTTTTCTAAATTAATTTTCATAATCAAAGTGCTTAGATTAGAGTGGAGCAAGCCTAATCTATGTTCATGAAATGCGATTAAAAGAAAGGAATCCGTGTTCGCTAGATAGGGTATACTCGGTTCTCCCGATCGTGCTCCGGACGATTGGTGCAAACTCGGCTACGCTATACTACTCGAGCGGATTACTTGTCTTTGTTTAGGGTTCATCTTATGCATTCGTATTAGGATGAACCATTGAAACCCCATTATGGATAATTGACCAAACCTTAGTATTGTAAATGAACGGCTTAGGTTGGATTCAAAACCGGGGAATTACTTTCCCATAAGAACTTTACATAAAGATTTTGTGCCCATTTGATTAATTTTCTTTCGTAGTTTTAAATAGAAAATCCATCATTCAATCTTTTCTTATTGTTCTAGCTTAGTAAATTAGATTAATTTGATACACCACTGCATTGAGTCCCTGAGGATCGACACCCGACTTACTAGCTTAGTAAATTAGATTAATTTGGTACACCACTGCATTGAGTCCCTGAGGATCGACGCCCAACTTACTCACTGTTCTACTGAACTTTGGAGTAGTTAGGTTATAAATTTTATCTTTGGTAGTTAAGGGCCCAAGCTTTGGCAAAGCTATCAACTGTCCGATTGGAGCAGCATAATGGAACAACTCTAAAGCTGTCAAATGTTTGGTATGTACCTGATTTGAAAAAGAATTTGATTTCAATAGGTTATTTAGATTCCAAATGATTCGAAGTCACCATTGAAAATGGAGTTATGAAAGTGATCAAAGGTGCTCTTGTTGTTCGAAAGGGCACAAGGAGAAATAACCTATATTTTTTGCAAGGACCCATGGTTGTAGGTGGAGCCAACACCGCCGTGGAAAAATCAGAAGGAGACACTTCTGATACTACAAGGCTGAAATCAGAATGAATAATTTATGTATTTCTTGAATAATTTGTACAAGGCCAATACACAATATTTATAATACACTCGGGAATTCTAACTATGGAAACAATCCCCAAAAAGAATCTCTCTCAATAATATACAATCCTCTACATATATACCTTCTTAAATTCCTCCAAGATACTCGAGATTTCTACACTCCCCCTCAAGTTGGATCATAGATATTGATCATATCTAACTTGCAGATGAAATCATCAAAGCTCTGTCTGGCTAACCCTTTGGTAAAGACATCTGCTATTTGTTCCTTGGTAGGTACATAAGTTATACAGATGGTTCCTTCTTCAACCTTTTCTTTGATAAAGTGTCGGTCCACTTCTACATGCTTAGTCCTGTCATGTTGAACTGGATTGAGAGAGATACTGATGGCCGCTTTGTTGTCACAGTAGAGTTTGATAGGGAATTTCATCAGGATCCGTAATTCTTCCAAGAGTTTCTGATGGCCACTTCTACATGCTTAGTCCTGCCATGTTAAACTAGATTGAGAGAGATACTGATGGCCGCTTTGTTGTCACAGTAGAGTTTGATAGGGAATTTCACCAGGATTTATAATTCTTCCAAGAGTTTCCGTAACCATAGTCCTTGACGTATCCCTTGTGCAACTACCCTAAATTCAGCTTCAACACTACTTCGAGCCACTACATTATATTTTTTACTCCTCCAAGTCACCGAATTTCCCCATACAAAGGTGCAATATCCGGTGGTAGACCTTCTGTCTTTTGTTGATCTTGCCCAATCAGCATCTATGAAAATTTCTACTTCCTTGCTTTCACATTTCTTGAAAAAGAGTCCTTTTCCCAGAGAGCCCTTAAGGTACCTGAGGATATTGTACACAACATCTAGGTGAGTCTTTTTCAGTGAATGCATGTGTTGGCTTACCACACTTACCGCAAATGCAATGTCGGGTCTAGTATGTGATAGGTAGATTAGTTTACCAATCAATCTCTAATACCTCTCCTTTCAACTGGTAGTCCGCAGTCTTCAACCCTTTTTACTGCTTCAATTGGGGTTTCACTAGGTTTGCATCTAAGCATGCTAGTTTCTGTTAGGAGATCAAGGATATACTTTCGCTAAGAGACAATGATACCCTTTTTTGATCTAGCAACTTCCATTCCCAAGAAGTACCGTATTTGTCCCAGGTCTTTAACTTCAAACTCAGCAGCTAGGACTTTCTTCAATCTTTCCATCTCCACTGTATCATCTCCAGTTAGGATTATATCATCAACATACACAATCAGAATTGTTTTCTTACCACTTCAGACTATTGGAAGAACATAGTGTGATCTGATTGCCCTTGTCGATATCCTTGGTTCTTTATCACCTTCGCAAAACTATCGAACCAAGCTCTGGGAGATTACTTGAGGCCATACAGGGACTTTTTTAGTTTACATACTCAGTTTTCTTCACCTTTTTCACTGAAACCTGGTGGTATCGTCATGTAGACTTCTTCTTCTAACTCGTCATTTAGAAATGCATTCTTAATGTCGAGTTGCTATAGTGGCCAATCTAAGTTGGCTGCCAAGGACAGAAGGACCTGAACTGTATTCAATTTTGCCACTAGTGCAAATGTCTCCATATAGTCAATGTCATAGGTCTATGTAAACCCTTTTGTAACAAGTCGGGATTTATATCGTTCAATTGTCCCATTAGCTTTATATTTCACTGTGAAGACCCATTTGCAGCCTATTGGCTTCTTCCCTCTCGACAAATTCATAACGTCTCAAGTTCCATTTTTTTCCAGGGCCCACATTTCCTTCATGACAGCTTCCCTCCATTTAGGAATCTCCAGGGCTTCTTGGATATTCTTTGGAATTTTTATCCTGTCAAGGTTAGAGGTAAAAGCACGATACCCTAAAGACAAAGTCTTATAAGACATGTATTTTGACCAGGGATATAGAGTACGTGACCTAGTTTGTTTTCTGACTGCAATTGGTAAATTGATGTCATTAGGTGCAGACTTATCAGAAGGAAGCTCATGGCCATCTATTACCTGATCGGGATTGGGCGTGGACTCATGGTTGCTCGGAGCTGTCACCGGTTCCAACTCTCTTGGTGCCTCAGGTATGAGATTCTCCCTGTTCTTTGTTTTTGGCTTTCTTGAGTAAAAAAGTATTTCCTTGTTATTTTGTTTTTCTGCATCTTCCCTTAAGTTTAAGTGATCTTTTGCACATGACAATTCAGGAAATGACGCAATGGGAGACTCAATATATGGCACATATTCAACAAGAGAGAAATCAAAGAACCGATATTCACTCCTCTTCTCCCCCTGAAAAGAGGGCTTTTGGAAGTAAGGAGTGGTTTCAAAGAACATAACATCAAGGCTAACAAACAATTTTTTTGTGATAGGATCATAACATTTGTAGCCTTTCTGAGTAGGAGAGTAACCAATAAAAAGCACTTAATGACACGAGGTTCCAATTTATCCCGATTGTGAGCATGAACACGTACAAATGCAGTACACCCAAAAATTTTCAGAGAGAGATTAGAGTGGAGCCAAGAGTTGGGAAAATATTCTTGGAATTTCTAGAGAGGAGTGGCAAAAGAAAGAACCTAACTAGGCATTCGATTAATGAGATATGTAGTTGTTAAAATGGCATCGCGCCAAAAATATTTTTTCATATTTGTAGTGAACATCAATGCTCGAGCTTGCGTTCAGCAATCTCATTTTGTTGAGGGATATCCACACAGGAACTTTGATGAACAATTCCATTTTCATGAAGATAATGGCCCAAGATATTATTGAAATATTTTGTACCATTATCAGTATGTAAAATTTGAATGTGAGTTTGGAATTGTGTTTGAATCATGGAGTGGAAATTGACAAAAACAGAACGGACTTCAGCTTTATCTTTCAACAAGTAGACCCAACAAATACGAGTATGATCATCAATAAAAGTAACAAACCATTTCGTGTGAGTACGATTAAGAGAGTGTGAGAGCCCCTATAAATCATTGTGAATCATAGTAAAAGGTCTGGATGGTTTGTATGTAGACTTTGGAAAGGAATTATGTTGGTGTTTTGCAAGTTCACAAGTCTCACGCTGAAATTCAGAAGACGTTTTATTTGAACAAATGGAATGAAATAAACGTCTTAAGTATTGAAAATTTGGATGACCCATCCTAAAATGCTATAACAAAATTTCACTATTCCTAGAAACAAATGCAGAATCACAATTAGCAGTTTGACATTGTTCACTCACATTAACCTCCTCAAAGTAGTAGAGTCCCTCACACTCCTTAGCACTGCCAATCATCTTCCCCGATGATAGGTCCTTAAAAACACAATAAAAGGGAAGAAATTTAGCAAAACAATTGGAATTCTTAGTTAACTGGCTAATGGATAGTAAGTTGTAGGATAAATTAGGAACATGAAGAACGAACTCTAGTGTGATGGAGTCAGAGAATCGGATATTCCCTTTGCCTGCGACAGATGAGAGTGATCCATCTACAATTTTAACTTTCAAATTTCCAGCACAAGGTGAATATGATGAGAAAAGATGATAGGCATCAGTCATGTGGTCAGAAGCACCAGAATCAATAATCCAAGGAGTTTTGGATCTAGAGGTTATATTCAAGGCTTGCAAAAAATTACCTCTTTGGGCTAAAGAACCCGAAGAAATATTTGTGGAAGACAAAGTTGTGTAATAACTAAATGAGGTCTGGTCCGCCAACTGCCTCAACATTTTCTCATCAATCCTAATTTCTCTATTTGAACCAAAAATGTCAAAGTCTCGCTAGACATCAAAGTCTCGCTCCAGTCTTCTTCTTCCTCCTCCTCCTCCTCTTGGCCACGCAACATGGATCGACGATCAGCGTTATCGGGAGGAAGCTTGTGTCGAATGTCAATGAGGCGGCGAAGGACCTAGTCGACGCTGCACTTGTGAATGTAGAAGGCGGATGGCATAGATCTGGGAGGTGTGGCCTTCGCACTTAACGCAGATGCGCATGTCGACTCCGTTGAAGCGGTGGCGGCCGAATAGGAGGATGGGTTCCAGTGCCTTGTAGTGGTAGGACTTTTGGAACCTGGTGCGAGCACTATGACCACCGAACTTCTTAGGCTCGCACCACCGAGGATCGGCAACAAGGAGGGTCCGATCGTAGAAGACCAAGATCTTGATCTCCTTCTTGGACTGCTCGTCGACGTACTTTTGGTAGAAGGCGACGAGGGCCTTGGCGATGCTCTGGCGGAGGCACCGATCAAGAAGGAGATGGCCAGATGCAGCGACGACGCCGGAGACAAAGAGGAATCCATGGAGTTCTCAAACCTTGTGGAACTCTTTTGGAGGACCTCGTGAGATTCAGAGGTCATCAAACCTCTACTTTGGCCAACGGTTTCCGTCATTGATAGCTAGGTTTAATCTCCTAGCTCTAATAGCATGAAATCAAAATGAATAATTTCTGTATTTCTTGAATAATTTGTACAAGGCCAATACACAATATTTATAATACACTCGGGAATTCTAAATATGGAAACAATCTCCTAAAATAATCTCCCTCAATAATATACAATTCTCTACATAAATTCCTTCCTAAATTCCTCCAAGATACTCGAGATTTCTACAAAGGCTTTGGCACACGTGACTTGGACATACCAGTGAAAAAGCTATGCAAAGGCTGGCAAAACAAGGCTTGTTGAAAGGTGCTAAAACTTGTAAATTAGAATTTTGTAAACATTGTGTACTTGGAAAGCAAACAAGAGCGAAGTTTGGCACTGGTGTCGACCAAACAAAAGGCATTATTGGCTATGTACATACTGATGTAAGGGGTCCCACTAAGACTCCATCATTAGGCGGCAAACATTGGTTCATCACTTTTGTAGATGACTTCTCTAGAAGACTTTGGGTGTATACCATGAAGCATAAATATGAAGTCTTGAACTGTTAGAGATGGAGACAGAAGACAGCTAGGAGACAGCTGGAGACGCGTTGCTGAGTCAGAAAACGCGTGGTGCTTATATTCTCCATTAATCTCTCATTTTTAACTTCCAATCTGTATTGATTTTATTTAATTATCATTTAACTTCCAAACCCTATAAAAGGAGGGATGTGGAAGATGTATAGCACAACACAGAGAGTGTAGAAGCGTGAGAAGCTCAGAGAGAGCTGAGAGGAAGAAGGGAGGAAGAGAGAGAGAGAGAGAGAGAGAGAGAGAATTGTAATATTTTCCGGCGAGATAGTGAATTCTTGGTGTGTGCTCCGTGGACGTAGGTCGTTATTGACCGAACCACGTTAAATATTTGGTGTCATTTTGATCTGGATGCTTACAGGTTCCTAACATGAACGTGTTCTTAGCTTGGACGAAGATGATTGAAAACCAAACAAGAAGAGAGATCAAGTGCCTACGATCAGACAATGGTGGAGAATACAAGTCTAATCCGTTTCAAAAGTTTTGCAAAGATGAAGGAATCATTAGGCATTTCACCGTGAAGGGAACTCCACAACAAAATGGCATAGCAGAAAGAATGAAGCGCACTTTTTGGAAAAAGGTGAGATGCATGCTATCCAACACTAGTTTGGCTCTTAGGGTAAGGCATTTTGGGCGGAAGTTGTTACATATGCTAGTTATGTCATCAAAAGACTACCATCTGCAGTACTTGAAGGAAAAACGCCCATTGAGGTATGGACTGGAAAACTTGCTACTGATTATGATTCCTTACGTATTTTTGGTTGTCCAACTTATTACCATCTGAACGATGGTAAGCTTGATCCCCGAGTATCAGACCATAATACTGACAATCCTCTACATCCGTTGAGTAAGAACAAACTTTACGACTCTGATTCGGATTTACAAGTTTCTTTGGCAACATTGAAGGACCAGCTAGGACAAGGTGTGCGTCATTCTCGGCGGGTGATTACCTGCCCCTCAAATTTGAATCTATGATTGACACAATGCTAGTGTGGAATATAAGACGTTTGGGAAGATCGAGAAGGAGGTTGAAAGATTTAGTTAGACATCACCGAGTTGCTATTGTAGCTATTGCTATTGAGACGGGTTGTATGAAGGCACCTCTATGAGATTTCTAGAGTTTGTTTCTTTACCTTGTCTAGTGTGAGGCTTGATACGTCTTGACAAAATTGGTCTTCCTATTATGAGAGTCTAATTGGTCGTTTTGTTTTCATTTCGTTCTTATTTCGTTTCGTGTTTATCTGTTTGTAGTTTCCTTTGCTGGAACCTCGGTTTTCCTCCGCCATAAGTGAGGGGTTTTCTAATAAAGATAGGAGGTGCCGCCCTCTTTTTTAAAAAAAAAAATACTTGATCCCCAAGCAAGAGAAGCCATTTTTATTGGCTTTAGTAGTGGTGTGAAAGGTTACAGGTTGTGGAGTAAAGAAGTGGAAAAGGTGATATTTAGCAGGGATGTCATTTATGACGAAAGTCGAATGCTCGGGACAAGAAAAGAAGATGCACCCATGGAAAAGACTAACAAAGGTAATTTGTAAGATGTAGAAATCAAAAGGGCCATTATAAGACCTCCATCTGAATAATTCCTCCAGTCATAGAAGAAAATGATGATGAAGAGGAGGAACCAGCAGATGAGCCACAACAGCAAGAAGAGTCTATTGCAACCAAGCGACCTAGAAGAGAGATTAAGAAGCCAACGTGGTACACAGACATGGTTGTGTATGCCCTGCCTGTGGTCGAAGATGATATTCCTTCCACATATAAAGAAGATGTTGAATGTTCTAAAAATGTGGAATGGAATAAAGCCATGAATGAAGAAATGCAATCTCTTCAGAAGAATGATACCTGGGAACTTGTAAAGTTGCCCAAAGGAAAGAAAAGCAATTGGTTGCAAGTGGGTCTTTGCCAAGAAGGAAGACCCAAGTAAGAAAGAGAACGTTAGATTCAAGGATTGGTTGGTGGCAAAAGGGTATGTTCAAAAGGAGGGAATTGATTATAATGAATTTTTCTCTCCAATAGTGAAGCATTCCTCTATTCGAATTTTTCTATCCATGGTGGCTCAATTCGATTTGAATTTGGTTCAATTTTATATGAAGACGACTTTCTTACATGGAGATCTTGAAGAATAAATTTATATGACGCAACTAGATGACTTCAAGACAAAAGGCAAAGAAGACTGGACGTGCAAGTTGAAAAGGTCTTTGTATGTTTTGAAACAATCTTCAAGGCAATGGTACACGAAGTTTGATCAATTTATGAAAGACCATGGCTACATAAGAAGCCAATATGATCGTTGTGCTTATCTTCGGAAGTTGAATGATGATTCTTTCATATATTTGCTCTTGTATGTTGATGACATGTTGATTGCAGCCAAAAGTACAAAGGAGATTGAAGAATTGAAGACCAAATTGAAGATGAAATTTGAGATGAAAAATCTCGGTGAAGCCACCAAAAAAAAAAAAATTCTTGGAATGGAAATCACTCGTGACAAGGAAAAAGGTGTTGTGTGCCTAACCTAGAAGCAATATTTGAAGAAGGTACTACCACAATTTGGCATGAAAGAAAATACAAAAGCAGTAAGTGCTCCTTTAGCTCTCCATTTTAAACTCAGTGCAAAACTGTCTCCAAGCACTGATAAAAAGCTGAAGAGATATGGAACAAATACCATATGATAGTTTGGCGGGAAGTCTCGTGTAGTTGATGGTATGTACTAGACCTGATATTTCTCAAGTTGTTGGTGTAATTAGTAGATATATGCATAATCTAGGTAAAATGCATTGGGAAGCAACTAAGTGGGTTTTGAGGCATTTTAAAGGTACCATGAATATTGGTTTGAAATTTGAAAAAGATCTTAGTAGTTTAGACAACTTTCTTGTGGGATATGTAGATTCAAATTATGCAGGTGATCTGGATAATAGAAGATCTACTACAACATATTTATTTACTTTGGCAAAGGGACCAGTTAGCTAAAGGTCTACTTTGCAACCCACAGTTGCATCATCTACTACAGAAGCAAAATATATGGCAGCTGGAGATGCTATAAAAGAAGTCATTTGGATTCATGGTTTGATTGCAGAATTGGGAATTCACCAAGAAAAGGTGATGGTGTACTATGATAATCAAAGTGCTATCTATTTAGCAAAGAATCAGGTCTATCATGCTAGAACTAACCACATTGATGTTAGGTATCACTTTCTTCGTGATATAATGAATAATGGACAGTTTTGAATCCAGAAAATAGACACAAAGGAGAATCCCGCCAATATGTTGACCAAGGTAGTAAATGGAACTAAGTTCAACCATTGCTTGAACTTAACCAATATTGTAAATGTCTGAAAAAGAATGAAGAGGAGCAAGAGGCTTGAGCTGGAGGGAGAGAAACATAGAAGTTAGAATTTTTTAAAGGAAATCTTAAAGATTAGAAACATCCCCAAATTGGCAGTGAGGGAGAGATTTGTGAGGTAAGTAGAGTCCACCACCAATTTGTGGGCCCCATGACAAAAAAATAATAAGGAAAAGAGAAAATAAGATTGAAGAAGGTGGTAGGTGGTGTAAATTTGGTCAAAAAAATGGGTGGCAGTTGTTATTGCTACAGTACCACACAATACTATTACAATACTCATATTTTATTATAAATGGGTTCATCCCATCTCATTTCAATCATCCCCAAAAGCTGAGAATTCCTTGTATTTTGAAGGCTTGTTAGCCAACTTTGTATTTGAGTGTGGAGAGAGAATTTGAGGATTCATATAGCCAACCCCACCTAGTGGAACTGTGGGAGTAAGGCTTGGTTTTTTTGTTGTTGTTGTTGTAGAGAGAATTTGAGAGTTCTTTTGTATTGTTGTATTCTCCTCATTTGAATTAGTGAATTGCTTCTAGCTGCTCCGTGGTTTTTCTCTCCAAATTGGAGAATTTTCCACGTAAAATTCTAAGTGTTGTATTTGTATGGCTTGTTCTTCATTGCATTTCTCTATATCAATTTGATCTTGAATTGGGTATTAAATAAGTGGTATCAGATAAAGTTGAATTTGTTACTGTTTACCTATGTGTTACTATTCACGTATACGAATACTGTTCAACCACGCTCCCAACAAAACATAGTTTAAATAAATCATTTTGAATTACCTGCTCCAAATTAAACAAACTGTAACTTCTAAATATTTTAACGGATAATGAACTAAAGCCAAGCATATAATTAACCAAAAATAACTAGCAGCTTCACCTTGATATTTTCCTTGATGAAACGTGAAAACAGATGGTGCTATGATGATTCAAGTGTTGTGCAGAAACTGATTCTTGGAGACTATGTATTGCCAATAGCTCGGGACAGTCTGCAGATTTCAGGGGAAAGCAAAGATTTAACCTCAGGACAACCACTTTTAGCAGATGGAAAAAGAGAGAGATTTCAGTGGCATACCTTGAGTCACTCCAATAAGTTTCAATGTCAGCTCTCTCCGTCTCTGAACTAAAAACTTTCACTTTAGCACTTGAAAATATCCATTACCCCTGTGGTCTCTGCACTTCCCTTCAGTAGCTCTTTGTGGACAAAATCAAAATGTTCTCTAGACTAATAAACTTTCCATGGAATGCAGGAAGTTCTACAATGAAGCCCTATGAGCTAACTGGCCTGATCAGATCAATGGCTATGGATTGAGAAGCAATACTTTTCAATCTTAAGGTTTTGCAAAGTCCAACACAAAAGAAAGTACGTGATGTATTAAAAAGTAGCTCTGCAGGTTTTCAATCTGTTGAAAATATGGATCCATAAAAAGTAAAACAAAATGGCAGAAGCAGTGTAGGCAACCCAAATTGGGATGAGGCTTGGTTAATTATATACAAGTGAAAACTGCTCTTGTTCAATAACTAATTGAGTATGATTTCCTTTGATGAGGTGTAACTATACGTGCTAGAAAAGAAATCTAAGGACTAAAAGCAGAGTGTCAGGGCAAGTAGCATTCAACCTATGAGGCTTGGAAGTTGGAACATTTATGGAAATGAGACCTCTTAATCCACAATTTAAAATAAGGTCCACAACATAGTCAATATTTAAAAAATAAAAAAAATAATAAGAACCGTGATTGACAAGCCCTGATCATTAACCAGAAATTCTGCATCAACTGATATAGTGATAGCCCAGTTGGGACCTTCTAACAAAGACGCCCTACAAGGTCGGTAATCAGGAAACTCTGATCTATGAAGCACATAGCAGATGAACCAATGACAACAAGATCATACCTGTCAGATCATGCAAATCTCTACGCCAGTGCAGCTAAAACCAATTATCAATCAATGGAGTATAAAGATAGTGCCAGGTCAACACAATGTTGGACTGTCTCCAATTGTTGAACAATCAGGTAAATTATAACATAAATAAATGAAGCATATGAGATATAAAAAAATTATCCATTATGCATAGTCAGTTAGAGCACAGTTATGAACATGCAATGTAGTTGCTTATTTCCCAAAACTCATGTCTTCAACTACATCTTATTAGGCCCTAAGTTACAGTTAAAAAAAAGAAAAAAAAAAACATGGCCTTAAGGGCACACAGGTATCCACCATCCAGGGAGAGAGACGAATGCAACTCCATGAATAAAAATAGGAAGGTTTTAACATTTGTAAAGATACTTCAATGAGAACTTGACAGGTTCTTACATTGTTCACCACCATATGGCAGTTATTCTTTACCTCTAATCAATGCATTTGCAGTTTTCTCATTTTTCATTATCATATGGAATGATTTAGCACGATCCTCCTCCACAATCTCCCTCAGTAAATCATCTTCAATTTTTTCTGCTTGCCAACAGGAAGGATCCTCCACAAGTTCCTCATTAAATATCATACTTGAAACCCACTCTTTATATGTTGTTCTACCATACTTGTCTTCTTCCAAAGTGCCAGTAACCAAGAGCTGGTACACGTAAACCACCCTCTCCTGACCAGGCCGAAAAGCTCGTGCAATAGCTTGCTTTCTCTTGGAAGGATTCCACTCTGTGTCCAATAAAATTACTCGGGAAGCTGCAGTCAAACTTATGCCTTCAGCACAAGCTGAAATGGAAGCAAGTAGTATCTTTGACGACCCACCTGGATCCTCAAACTTATCCATTACTCTTCCTCTTTCAAATAGCTCTAGCTCCCCTTGCAGAACCAAAATTTCTTCATTCTTTCGCCACCCATACAACCACTCAAATATCTCCAAAAATAGATTCATGGGTGCAATGTTGTGGCAAAAAATCAGAACCTTCTCCTTCTTAAGGATAGATCGATGCACAAGGCTCACAACAAATTTTACTTTTGAACCTTTACTCAACTCAAACTTGTGCTGCTCTAGCTCTTCAACTTCCTCCATACTAAAGAATTTATTAACACATGCTGCAGTTTTGATCAACCAAGGATGTATTGATCCAAGAGTAATCAAAAGCTCTAATTCCAGCGGATATCCATTGTATCCAGCCATTATTCTTTGAAGTTTCACCAGAATTTCTTGCTGTATTGTTGTTGGCTTCATTAACAAGGTGTAGCATTGTAAACCAGGAAGACTGTCAGAGGTAACCCCTTCATACACATCTATGAATCCACCAGTCATACTCCTCAGCATGTTTAGACCCTGCATTCTATCATCTGCAATGCTTGAATTGATTTTATTTGCAATAGTCTCAATGAAGAATTTTCTCGCTCGGTTTTCTTTTGCAAATTGGGTTTGTTTCAACCCCTTCTTGTTCCTCTTAAAATTCGGGTCTAATTCCCTCAAAACCTCATTGACAAAGGCAGGCCTTGCCAAGCAGAGGGTGTTAAAATATTCTCCGAAATTATTCTGAAATAATGTACCTGAAAGCAAAATTCTCAGGTCAGTCTTAACTTTCATCAATGCTTTCCTTAACCTTGATTTAGTGCTTCTAGGATTGTGCCCTTCATCTAATATCAGAATCCCAGGACTTTCCCGCAACATTTCACCCATATATTTTCTGTGCACAAACTTTGAAGATTCTCGCGTTAATGATAGAAAGGAGGTATAACCCATGAGAAGAATGCTAGGGTGAGAATGCCACTTCCGTATTTTCTCCAAGCAATCCAAAACATGCATAACATCTCGGCCAGGTTTTCTATCTCCTAGAGAATCTTCAGCACTCTGGTTACAGATTTCATATCTGTAAGTTCTACAACCATGAATTTGATAAACGGGAATAGGAACTTCCCACTTAATAATTTCCTTGTACCAGGTATAAAGTGTTGTCTTTGGAGCAAGGACTAAAGGCCGTTTTCCAGGAAACAATTTCAAGTAGCTCAAAAGAAAGGCGATAATGAGCAGTGTCTTTCCTGCACCAGGCGAATGAGACACAACACAACCACCTCTCTTCTTGGCTGCTGATTCCATAAGTGCAGGTTCCAAAGATCCAGCAATGTTCTGCCAAAGAAATTCAAAAGCTTTCTTTTGGTGGAAGCGTAGTTTCATTTTAAGATCAGGTATTAATGCCCATACGTTTTCTTTTCCTTCTGGCATGGGCGACTCAGGGAAAGTAGAATCACTTAAAAAATCAAAGCCTTCATCTTCAACCATATTTTGCTCTTCATCTGGCTTATGCACTGAATTTTCCTCAGAGTGCAGCTTCTTATCATTCGTGATCCAGCTTGTGCATTGCACCTAAATATATACACAAGAATTTAATGAGATAATTCTTCAAGGATACACATAAGGTACCTGCCCAGCATAAAAGAGCAAGCTGAATGCAAAGGGATAGGCAACTGATTGAATGGTCCCAATGAGAAGATTATTTAGGTCAATCGAATTGTATTCATACCCAAACTGAATAATGCACGCAAAATATGTATGTATATATATATATATATATATATATATATATATATATATCCCAATAATAAAAGTTATGTCTATAGGATCATGCAGTTTGTTGCATATTGTTAGTCTTTTTGGCTGGGACACATGCCTTATCCCCTTCATATTCAGCATGTAGAGCACCACAAGGATGTCAGTAGAGATCTACAGCCCCTCAATCACAAGGCCTATTAGAAGATCAATAGGTTTAGTAGGAAACACTCAAGTTCCAGGGTTTCAACTTGACTTACAAAGGGTGGTAAGACTTCTTTTATTTCAGCACTCACAAAGCCACATACTTGGCATAGAATCCCCAATTCTTCATCTAATTTGTATATGTGTTGGCAAAATTGTCTTCTATCTTTACTTGATTTTTGCACAATCCCAGCAGATACTTCAACATTTGAACCCTGAAGATCATTGCATCAAACTTATTAAGCCATAATATACATATATAATAGGATCACATAATTTCAGCTGACTCTCCATGTTTGAAACCATTTCTCATTTTTTAGGTGAAGTAACTAGATAAGATCATAAATTAGAGATACATTACGTTAATGTTAAACAAAAAAAGATAGCAGTTTGTCATGAAGAGTGGAGCCTCATAGCAAAGTTGTGTGCTTTGTGTGTCGTGCGTGTGAGAGAGAGAGAGAGAGAGCATTCTTATATGTGTCTGAGTGTTAAAGCCATCTGAAGTACCACTCAAACATGTATCAAACAATAGTTGTACCTCATTGTCTTCAAAAAGATAAGTTGATGCAATGGAGAGTTCCATCTCTCTCCACAACATCTCAGTTTCTGAATTTTCTTCCTTATCCTCCAGGATCTCCACTGAGGACATTACAGTAGAATGCTGTGTTTTTGAACAATTCAGTGATTGAAATTCTTTCCACTGGTCAATAATATTTGGCTGTTCTTTCTTGATTGTGGATTCTATATTCCTCATGTACGTTTTGATCATATCATTGTACCCACTCAGATTTAATGTTCTCTTTCTATAAGCTTTTGCATCACAAGAACTCTCCCTTTCCCTCCTTGGACGTATAGAATAATCCCTTCTCCTTCGGACTTTCTTGTTTGAACTGTTCCGCTCCAGTTTACTTTCATTATCCATACCTTCTAAGGCAGAAATTTTCTTTCTATGCACTCTTGGAGAACCACTTATGTAAATATACTTGGAAACAATGTCACCAATCTCTCCAGAATGATTTCCACCTGGCTCTGGCTGGAAATAATCCTGCTCATTGGCGACTGCAGCACTTTCATCAGGCAAAGGTACTATAGCAAGCTGATTTTGATGCTCTGTCTGAT
Source organism: Malania oleifera (assembly GCF_029873635.1). Classification (NCBI taxonomy): domain Eukaryota; kingdom Viridiplantae; phylum Streptophyta; class Magnoliopsida; order Santalales; family Ximeniaceae; genus Malania; species Malania oleifera. The sequence goes on along the minus strand of NC_080426.1, from coordinate 2,265,949 downwards.
CTACTCTTGACTTCATGTTGTTTCCACACAACAGAAGATTCTCAAAGGAATCTGCTTTAAGAGATTGGACCCTTTTCCTGTCTGTATGCTCTTCATCCTGGTTGAGTGGCACCAATGGCAATTCATCACTTTTCCATTTGTCGGTTCTGTATGGCATTGTTCGAATTAAGACAACATCTGACTCTGGCAAACTTCCTTCACTATAGTAGCGCTCAGGCTGTACATTTCGGCGTTTGGAGCGGCGCACGCTCGTAGGGTCATAAAATGGTGATGGTCCAATTTCACGCTTTTCACGAATGGGGTCCACCTGAAAAATATCAGCTGGAGAAAATGGCACAACCATGGGCATTGAATTTCCATTTTCTACTCTGAAATTTATGGCATTTAACTGCTTACTGGAATTTACTAAACACTCATCAAGATCACCACCAACTATCTGATAGACAATTTTGTTTTGCATTGATCGAACTTCAAATGTGATGTGCTTCAGAGCTGATGCAACAACTAGCCATGACAAATCAGATGAGAATTTCCCAAGAATCAGTTTAGTTCTTAGCATTGAAGAGCAGTCCTCAGAGAAGTTCCACCTGTGGTGTTCGTTTTCACAAGGATTTCGCACAAGCTTTTGGAGGATGGAAATTTGATCAAGTTCTACAATGCTGATCTCTTTACTGACAGTTGCCTTCTCTGTTCCAAGATTATCATCAATGTTGTAGAAGTTAATATAAAACTGGCATTTGCAGCAAGACTCATGAGGTCTCCTTTCAATGGAACTTATTTTTGCATCATTCCAAACCTATATCAGAGAGAGAATCTGGTGATCGGTTTTGAGATATGAAAGAATGAAAATCTATATTTATGCTCAAGGAAACTGAAATGTAACTTAATCCATGCAATAATTGTAATATTTAAAGAAGGCAATGTATTCAGATAGAACAAGAGAATGACAGCGTGCCGCACACGGTAGAAAAGTTAAATTAAAGATGAGCCATGAAAAAGTTCCAAAGATCAATTCAATAGATTATATCACATGCAGGATTTTTTTTTTTTTTTTTTTTTTGGTAATCAGACAAGAGTATGTGTAAGCCACAACATGCCAGCATCTTTTCCTTGTGCTCACAAACATTAGTTCAGGTGATAAAGAACTAGAACTTTACGACCATTGCACCTATTTTCTGTGATGTCAAAGAGGCTCAGAACAACATAGAAAGTGTTGAGTTTCCCTCATATGTGGAGGATGGCCCACACACATGCAGATGAGGTAGAAGAGATGATAAGCTTTATAGTAATCTCTAATTGGGATAAACCTTATCCTAATTAGATACATGATGAAATAAGATTCTAATTGGAATTAAGCATTATCCTAATTAGATCCATTATGGAATGATTCTAATTGAGGTATTGCTCCAAAACTATAAAAGACTACGTGCCCTTTCCTCTCTTGTGTGCAATTTCCATAGAGGAGAGAGAGAGAGAGAGGTTGCTGAAATTTCTGAGTTAAGTAGGCCTACACAGTCAGCATGTTCGTGATGTGCAGATGGTGATTTCTCGTCCAATAGATCTGAAATTTTAATGACATGTTTGCAACTTCTTCATTTTTCGGATGGTGTGATTGGAATTTAAATATCTCTAGAGCTGGGTTCATTTCTGAGAAAGAAGCTACTGTTTTTTAATCTGAGATCTCTCCATACTTCATTCTGTCTTGATTCCAACTTGGTGATGGCAATATTTTGTTGAGTGCCAAGAATTTACTATTCTTAATGATTTACAGTTGATGTATGCCTGTAGTTTCAACTAGGAAAGACCCCATTTGTAATCCCCTATTATACAAGGTTTAAATTGTACTTCGATCATGTGGTTTTCCCCTCCACATTGAAGGGTATTGCGCATAAATCACGATATCCTCTTTATGTGCATATGGCTGATTTTGTGATTTTGTGTTTGATTGCTAAATGATTGTCATATTTAATTATTCTACTTGGAGTTGATTTGACCAAGGGGAAGGGTTTATGTTGGGCTAGCTATTGTGTTTTAGCCATCACCTCCATACCTCCCTGAAGGGAAGTCCAAAAATTTCGCATTGAAGCACAGGACAAACAACTGGAATTTTCATGCCTTAAATCTTTACCAACACACAATCGAGATACAACAGTTAACCATCTGAACAACTGAACAGGAGAATATGTGGAAATAGATGAAGGAAAAGATGGGGCATAAAATTATAAAAACACCGGAGTACACACATCTGTCACATAGAGAAATAACTGAAAAGGTACTACGTAAAGTAATTAATTTGGTTTTATATAAACTTATTATCTGCAAAACATGAACCGGATTATCAGAATATAGAAAATTTGTGCGTACCTGCAGATATCAACAAACCATAAAATTAAATTCAAGCAATTCAGCTCTCAAAATGATGATAGCTATGTATAGGTCAAAGTATAGGTAAAACATTAACACCGGGCTAACAGCAAAGCAACAAGACCTAAAGAAGTAAAAGCTTACCGGCTCTAGATTTTCCTCAACTGAACTTTCTGTTTTTTGAGAGGTAAAAAGCGCGCATATATCAACTCCAGGCCTAAAAAAGCAGGTGCAGTCGTTCAACGTTGCTTTTCTAGACCTTACTCGAAGGTTTGAGTAGGGACCCTTCTTGGCAATCATAAATCCACCATCCATGAAATGCAGGGTCATAGCACCATCTTTTATTCTAATGAGCTCCACGATTTGCCATGATCCAGAAATGAATGCCTCAAAAGCTGTTAGGTGACAAGTCAACACCATGGGAGGGTACAAGAACACTACCAGCATAATATTTCAAATATAAATTGCATAAGCATGGAATCCAGGTGCATTCAGTAGCCACATGAAACTTGAAACCATTCAATTTAGTTCCCTCACCAATTGAAACAAATCTTTCTGGTTTCATCAAACAAATTAAGGCAACTTGAATTGTTTTGGTTCTTATTGCCACTGAAATAAGGCCAGTCATTTCAGGGCTTCAAGTCTTCAAGAAATGAAGCATTTATGGTTTCACTTCATATTGTCAAGGAGTAATTATTATTACATCTGTTTGCGCACTTTAACCATAAATTCTAATATTATGCGTTGTATCATGCACGTGTCTTGGAATTTTACGTGACTTTTAGAGAAATTAGATTGGTCAATGAATTCATGAATGCAGCTTATATGCCTAAAAAGTAGTCTTTTTTTTTTTTTTTTTTTGGCAAAAGGCACTGGCCTCCCCTGATGTTTTAAGAATCCCAAAGACCTCTCTTGAGGTTTTAAGAATTCCACAGACCTCCCCTGAGGTTTGACAAAAAAACACTAACCTCCCCTTGTATTTTGCAAAAAGGGAAGAAGTCAAAACTCTCACAAACCTTCCCTGACATTTGAATTTTGAGGGGGGTAAGTGTTCCAAAATTCAAATGTCAGGGAAGGTTTGTGAGAGTTTCGACACCTCATGGGAGGTCCATGGCTTTTTGAAACCTCAAGGGAGGTTCTTGTCTTTTTGTCAAACCTCAAGGAAGGTCAGTGTCTTTTCCACTTTTTTTTTTTTTTTTTCCATGGTTAAAATAGAGCAACTTGTGCTTCTTCCCCATTTGCATTTCCCATAGGGGTGGAGCTTTGGGCTCTTCAATTTGTGCACAATTGATTTGAGAGTTAGATGGTTCAATAAGGCTACTATGTCTTTAACAGGAAAGTTAATGATATGCTGCATCAATTAGTAGGTCTTGCCACATTGCAAAGGGATCAAATCTCCTTGTACTGATCTTATATTTTGTTCTTCTCTTATTCTAATACGTATTTTTGTATATTAATAATTTCACTAACAAATTTTGTTGTGAAACATGCCCAAGGGTTATGTGCGCGCACACAAAAAGAAATTGCAACAATTTACATGATTCAGCAGTGTTTATGTCCATGGAGCCACCGCAAGAACTTCCAATACACTGTTTACAAAAATTTCAGTTTCAACCATCAGCTCCAAGTGTCATACAACGATGCACTGACACTACACTGCAAGGGGACTGAAATTTAATACAATTAGGGCCTGAAGGGTCCCTCGCTCCTAGGGTTATGTGCACAGAAATGGAATAAAAAAGAAATGCAGCAATACGTGATTCAGCAGCATGCATATGTCCACTGAGTCCCTGCAGAAAACTTCCAATAAACTGTCAAAAAAAAACTGCAAGGTGTCAACCCATGGCTAAAAGGGTCATCATACAGCTGTGCAATGACTACGCGCTCACTCAAAATACCATACTGCAATGCACAGATACTTCAAGAAATTTAATGGAGTTACGGCCCGAAATGCCCCTTGCGCTCCACACAAAACTTCCTGTCTTATTTGTAAACTTCAATAATCCTTCTAAATATGAGTCATAATTCAACAGAATTAACTCAAAATAATTTCTGAAATAAAATGCCTAAAGATGTAATTTGAGTCATTTCAAATCTAGAGGGCATAAAAACAGAAACTTCTTTCTATTTGTATGGCATTTATAGGTATTGTCACGAGTTATGACAAACAATTGATTAGAATTCCATGCCAAAAAAATAAATAAATAAGCCTATGCATTCATTAGAAAGGCAAGAGTGCAAAGAGTTGAGTTCATTGCTTACGATATTCATCAAATGGGTGCTTGCTTCGATATAAATGCCTTTTTCCCATGGTTGCTCAGCAAGCAAACTTCAATTCTCCAATAATCTGAGTAAATAAGGGTATTAAGTCATGCATTTGCAAAACAACTAGGCACAATTTGTGATGCACACTTATTAAACATTAAAATTGTGATGGTCAAGAGGAACGAAAAAGGATGGGAAGGAAAAAGGTGTTGGAGAGGGAAGCCTCCTCTTGATTGGTTCAATGGAGAAAATGGAAGGAACAAACACAATAGGATGAATAAATAATTGTAGTCAGTTAGATTAATGAACATGTCTATTTCCTTCCATTTTCCTCAGAGGGGCAGGAAAAGTCCTTTTCCTTCCACTTTCCTTCCTTTCTTAGTTTTCCATCATACCAGTAGAAGAAAAGAAGAACTTTACACCCGCTTTTTCTTCCTCCCTTTGTCTTTCCTTCTTCTCTCCCTCCTGCCAACCAAAATGTATGACTTCATTTCAAGTATGGGTAAAGGGGGGAAAAAAAAAATGAAGGAAAACCCAATTTTGCTTCTGCTTTCAATTCAAAAATGTAAATTTCAGATTTTAACAATGATAAATTCCTTTTTATGGACAACAATAATGAAGTTCTTCAAAATACATTAAATGGATTTCTTTTGTGTTATACGCAACTGAAACATAGAAACATCAATATATGCTAATTTCTCAAAAATAGACTGGATGTCCAACTTTACCTAAAAAATGCACACATTAATTATACACACATTAACTCCATTGATAAAGCAAAATGATGATCAAACTCACAGATACAATCATATGCATACTATTCCTGTATACCTTGAAATCCTGTCCTTTCCTGATTTTATTATCCGTCAGAACATACAGAGATTAAAGTTCTCTACCATCTTCTAACTGTTGCAAAGCTAACTAGATTTTCCCCGAAACCCACTCCACATCTGCTTTCTTATTTCACCTTTTCTTTCTTGAGAGAGAGAGAGAGAGAGAGAGAGAGACCTAGGCATTAAGTAATGGCGTAAGCTAGCAGCAGATTACTCCAACGTCAATCCATGGAAATCGAGAAGAAGAACTTTAAAGTTTAAAGACCAATAATAATGGCAAATAAATTAAAGCATCTAAAATCAGTAACCCTCCAAAAAGGAGATAAAAAAATTAAAGATAATCTCGAACAGGAAATATACTAAATTTGGAGTAGAGAGCAAAAAAACAAGGAGCCAATGCACCACACAGCTCAGGCCAGTCTCACCACTAGCGCATTCCACCCCATGGATTTTCCAGCTCCATAAAAGTTAAACCTACTGCAGGGCCACCAAAATTTTGCAGGAAAATTAAGCCGTGAAAATGCGTGCCAGGAAAGCAGCCGGTCAAAGGCACTATATCTGAGACCAGCTTCACCGACAGCACACGGTTGTCGAATTCCGGCGCCGTCAAGCACGAGAGTCAGATTCCGGCAGCTGGTTCACGCCGGAGAGCGAGCCCGATGTGAGAGAGAAGTAGCGAGTGAGAGTGAGAGTGAGAAACAGTAAGGCGAAGAAATCTATACTGTCTGAAATCTCGGCTTTCGCTTTCAATTGTCGTTTTCTACTCATCGAGTTTTGATTTCTCCTTAAATTATGCATTTGAAATTTGGACGAGAACGGCACGGCGAAAGGGGACAGGGGTCGTTGGGAGTCCCGCGGCAAGGGTCAATCGCTGTTATAAAGCGAAAATGGAAAGGGTAATTTGGGAATTTCATTTCGTGGACTTGCCGCGCCCGGGACCAGGGCCACTGTGTGGCCCCCACCTGTGCTTTAATCGGACCGCCGATAGCTTTTTCACCGTACGGCCACAGACACCGCAGTAAATAGTTATTGACTTTCCGTTACTGCCTTCGCCACCGCCTGAAATTTGTTGAAAATTACACTCATCCTCCGTATTTTCAAAATATATATTCAGGCCAGCTTGAAAATATTTTCTTATGTTTTAATTTTATTCAATAATTAATATTTTAAATAATAAAATATTTTATCCTTGTGATTTTTTAATATTTAGTAAATTACATCAAATGATATTGAAATTTTTATTAGGTTTTAATTTTATTTAAAATTTTTAATTTATTTTCATTGAATTCTCGTAACTTTTAATTTAAAATATTGTATTAAAATAGACGATTGTCAAAAGAATTAAAATTTAGTCGTAAAATAAAGATATTGTTCGATATTAGTCAAGGATTCTTATTTGACAATAAACGGTATATATTTAAACAATAATTTATTTTTATTTTAATTATCATTCTAATTTTTTCTACATGACATTAAGGGACATCAAAAAAATTTTGTTAAAATTTTATTTAATAATTTTAATTTATTTTAATATAAGTCTCGAATGTATAAATTCATTACAATAGTACTTCAAAATACACAATTGTCAAATGGTATAAAAAGTCTAGTCTATATAGCATTCTAGTAAATAAAGGTATCACTCAACATTAGTCAATGATTCTTATTTGATAATAAAAAATATTATTTAAATAATAAAGTATTTTTATCTTTTTGATCATTTAATTTTCGGTAAATTATATTTGGCAACATGGAAAATATTTATTAAATTTTAGTTTTATTTAATAACTTCATTTTATTTTAATGAAAGTCTTGATCTTATAGATTTGTTACAACATTGTTTAGAATGCACAATTGTCAAACAAATTTAAAAGTTTAGTCTATGTAGCATTTTAGTAAATAGTAAAACTATTTCAACAACCTTAATGGACTGCTTGTATTACGAATTTTATTTAATGGTTTCAAACTTTTTATTAACTTTTACTTTTTAAAACTATATCTTTTAACATTAGAAATATTACCACGCACGATTTAGCATTGTCCCTCATAGGCCCTTTTCTCTCATTCTATATATAGAAATGGTCCTGTAAAAATAGCAATAAAGCTTTTCCAGATATTTGTAATTTATTGTCTAATTAGACAATACCTTGTTTTGAACATAAAAAGTCAAAAATTAAAATTCAAGAAAAAGTTGTGTCTTGTACTTCTAAATTACACTGGTCCTTCTAAATCAGCATTAAATCATTATTGTTATGTCATTATAGTCCCTATCGATGAAATTAGGATCATTTTAATATTCTCCCTCCTTTCATTCAAGATATTATTTCACTCGTCTCTCGAGATTTGTCGTGTCATCGTTGAATGAAGTAATGAAGCGACAAAAACATAGTAATTTATTCAAAATATTGGATGTCTGTTTATCCATGATTTCTAAATCTCACGTCTCAACATCATCATCTGATCATCTTTGTACCAGTTAAAGTCAACGGCCAACAAGACTGGATTCGTATTAATAGTCTTCCTTGTTTTATTCAAGGTATTATATCATTGAAGTACAATACTGACAATTGTTGCTTGTCGTAGCAAAACGACAAAACAAAATAATTTATTCAAACTACTTAATGTCCGTGTATACACTGTTCTTTGAATCTTATGCTTTCGTATGATTATCATATCATCGTTGTCTTATTAATTATAGTAATTGTCCATAAAATTATAATCATCTTAACATTCTTTCTCATTGTTGTATCGATTACAATCAATTGTCAACAAAATTAGAATCATATTAACATTTTTCTCATTTCATTTAACGTATTATTATACTTCCCTCATAAGCTCTAGCAAATGATACTTGAAGTATAACATTGACAATTATTGTTTAAAGTAAAAAAAAAAAAAACGTAAAATAATTTGTTTGAATTAGTTAATGTTCTTTGACACGTAACCAACCAAAATCAAAATCAAGCATTAAGTCCCACAAGGTGGAGTCGGTTATATGAATCGTTTCCCGTCAATTTATGCGATCATTGACCATTTTTTTGACATGTAAGTAATGGAATCTCAACATTATCATCAAATCATCATTGTTGTTTCAATTATAGTAATTAACATGTAATTAATTGATTTTTTTTTCCATAATAGCAATTAACATACTCTGATACCATCGTGTTAACCTAAGCAGCAAGAAATAGAATCATATAAATATAACCTAAACCATTACATTCAATTCCAGAGTTCTGAAATGTTTTCCAATATATACATATATATCTGTTTTCCCAAAATACACTCAACTAGTTAAGGTAATACAAAAATGCTCCCAAAAATGATACCCACTCTCTATCAGGGCACTACTGAAGCCCTTCTATTTGCGAGCCTAGTCTGCTCGCCTACCTAGATCACCTGAAAAATATATCAACACTGGAATGAGCCAACGCTTAGTAAGGAGAAGTATGCTATTACTAGTGTGTGGCAAATGAGCTACTATATATCATGAAATCTGTTTCACATAAACATGAATAACTGAGTACAAAAGTACAGTACAAATAGTAAAGCACACCACCCCCTTTCCCTATTGCTTAACATATTAGTATTGTGGTTATAATTCAAAATACTTCTAGTGTATGTAGTAGGATCCCTGTTTCTGTAAATCAATACGTAAGTAATAGTAACTGAAATTGTTCCCTGTGGCTATCTGTGTCATGACATGCCCTTCATGACGAGGTTGTGCGGCCCATAAGCTGGATTTACCCTGGTTGGCCAACCATGAATAAATCACTGAACTCCATCAGTCGACCTACCCACCTCAACCCATATCTGGATGGGGAGCCTAACCTCTTCAAGGGCTTAGGTGGTCGACCGTACCACGTATTATCTGAATAGGTGGTTGCACTCATAAAGTAACATAGTATCTGTAGCAACGGTACCGTGCTTTGTAGCTGCAAGTCTAACAGGGCCTGATATTGTATAATATATTTCTATATACATGTCTATCTGATTTACCATGATTCTGAAGTACTGAAATAATCATGATGCTGCGTAACGTGCTGAAATATGAATAATCATAACATGGAACTGCATATTCGTAATACTAGAATTCGTATAATCATGGTGCTGAGATTCGTATAATCATGGTACTGAAATGCGTATAATTATAATACTGAAATTCGTAAAATCATAAAACTAAATTCATAAACATATCCTCGTACCATATACATAATCACAAGTCACACCATACTAAAATACATAATTTTCGTAAATAAATAAACTGCATAATATTTAGAAATTTTTTAGCATAACATATTTCCCTTACCTTATCTCTGAAAAGCCCCTACTATACTCTAGCCCGATACCCGCAGGGCCTCCTACAAAACACCCTGAAACCAATATATGCCAAAACTAAACATCAGTATTTTCGTACCTACATTATTTCCTATAACTGTCATGAGGCCAAAAAGTGGCTAAAAGGGCTTACCCTGAATTTGGGATGATTTCCAACTCTGATTTCCCGACGATCCGCTCCCGTAGAAGCATAGAGAACTCCGCCAGGAGCGACGTGGTAGCTTCAGATCGTCGATCCGGCGACTAGTGGGGCCGAAAATGAAGAGAGAAAGGAGAGAGAGTCGTAGGAGAGAGAAAGAAGAGAGAGAGCGGCGAGAGAAAATGAGAAATATCTCGATTTCCTGCCTTTTATAGGGCCAGGTTCGTCGACGAGCCCTTCACAAAATTCGTTGACGAGACCTTGTGTTCGTCGATGAAATTCAGAGCACCCCGAACCGTCTCTCAGTATTTTCTCGTCGACGAAGCCCTGTGTTCGTCGACGAAATTCTGAAGACTTCGTCAACGAGACCCTGTGTTCGTCGACGAAGCCTAGCAAAATTCTGAAATTATGATTATTTAATATTTTCTCCAAATTACAATGTCGTTGACGAACGGGAAGTCTACGACCTCCTTCTATTTCGTTTCTATTTCCTCTTCCTCTTATTATTAAAAACGCTATTATTCTTCAGATCACTACAATTTCACTCCTCCCCTAAGCTTTGTCACGTGACTATTGAAGTATAATACTAACAACTATTGCACAAAGATGTAAAGCAACAAAACAAAATAATTTTTTGAAACTACTTTGAAAACTAAAGAGTATAAAATGTGGCACTAAAGCAAAACAATTTACCTAAAGTAGGTAAATTGCTTTTATGTCACCGACAAGAAGCTTTTAAGTTATTTGGTTACTTATTCTCACAAATACTCATAGGTTATGTCTAGGAGTATGAAATTCGAAACTCATATTTCAATTTATATGAATTTAGAAAAAATTTAATACACTTTTTTTTTTTAATTTCATTTAAATTCACTCAAATATAAAAATTTAAATTTCAAATTCTAAACTTCCAAATATATTATTAGTGCAAGTAACGGGGGTCATCAACAAGTGAATAAAACAAAGTACATTGATATAGGATGGCAATAAACAAACACTGATCACTTTCTTTCTTTAGGTGATGTGGCTTTAGAAGTTTGGCGTCGGGTTAGTGTGGTGTTGGGGATTCCTTTCTAACGGTTCCTTCCCTAGAAAAACATAATTGCAAACTAGTTCCACTATGCTCGAAAATCATCTATTAAAGGTATTTTAATCGGTCTAATTCCATGTTTGATTACGTGGTGCCTCTGGAATCGAAGATGCAAAGCAAGAATGGAAGGAATTTATCAAAGTGCGGATCAAACATGGAGAAGTGTTCGACACTGGGTTAGTTTTTTAGCTAAAAGCTCTAATTCTTTTCGAAAATTGAAGATATCGGACATTATGATTTTGAAAGAGTTTCAAATTCAGCATCAGGGAGTTTACACTAGGCATGAAAAAATTATTTCATGGGTTAAACCCCCAGAAGGATGGATAAATCTTAATTGTGATGGGAGTTGTAGGGGCAATTCGAGTTCTTCAGGAGGTGGAGGAATTATTCGAGACTGTCATGGCATGGTGAAAGCGACTTCTTCAAGTTATTTTGGCAATAGTATGAATAATAGTGCAAAAATTAAAAGCAATTCTGGAAGGAATTCGTTTATGCAAACGACTTCATTATTTTTATGTAATTACTGAAAGTGACTTGCGAATTGTTGTTGATTGACTTCGGAAAGGTAGATGTACCTTGTGGTATATTTGAGATTTTTGGGAGGACCTCGTGGTGGAGTTAGAAGGAGTGAACTTCATGGTGATCCATCAATATAGGGAAGTGTAACGACCCTAACCCGCCATGGGCCGGAGTGCTACTTTAGTATCGTATGTGTACCTAATACCTTGTTCATCATATATAAAACACATATATGCAGCGGAAATAAAATACAAAATCCTCAAATTACATTACCAGAGTTCTAACTATCTTTATACACAAATATATCTAGTTCACATAATTACATCTCATAAAACTAAACAAAAATAAAATCTTTATCTACACACTACCTACATAAAATTTACACCACTAGTCCGGCTCCTCTAGCCTGCTAGACCCGATCTCTAGGATTTCCTGAAAAGACAGATTGTAAAGTAGGGGTGAGGCACAACTCAGTAAGGGAAAGACTAAGTTAATGTCAGTGTGTGGCGAGCATGCATTTAGTGTACAAAAAATAACCAGTTCACTAAGTAGATAAACACATTTATGAAAACATTCATATTTTACACTCACACACACAATTAGCTGAGGATAGGGAAGATTACCTGCTCATACAAGTAGCTTCCCTCTCCTCTAATACCATTACTGCTATTAGGGCACTCGCCTTTCTCAGTAAGCTTTCGAAATTATCTTATTAATTATTCGTATTCACATAAATTAATGGATATGCATATAAGACACTTCCTATGACAAACACGTCATTTACTTCCCCCATGGCACGGGTGTGCGCCCCTAAAGCTGGACTATTGTCTTGGGGGATCCACCCAGACAATAGTCATTTGTACTCTCCGCTAACATACTCCGCGGGTATATGTAGCTCCAACTGCTAGTCCGATTACCCTCACCTAGGGGGGTACATTCACCTCATGTAGGCAAATCGGACAAAACCACCCTACACCTCGTAGCATAGGTGTGGGCACACACGACCACATAACAAATCCCTAACAATGGTACCGTGCTCACAATACACTGGTCCCTAGGATTCCTAAAGCATATTATGCAATTAAGATAATAGAAAATATCATTTAAAACATCAATTCACATATATTTACTATTATTCCAAAAACCTAACCCCCGGCCATGAAATACAACCCAGCGTATAGCCATCAATTAAAACACGGCCCTCGGCCATCATACCAAATTCCTGCATTATTCACAAGCAGTTCCAGTATTTTTGGCAACAATTACAGTATTTCACAAACAGTTCCAGTATTTCACAAACAGTCTCAAGTCCAGTTAAACAATAAATCCTACCAAATTATTATCGGCCACACGATTTTAACATTTAAACATAACCATATAAACAACCAAACTTTCCACTATTTGTTTCCATTCAAAATATCATATCATATATCTTAGGTTTGTAAAATCCATTTTGAATGGTTGGTTTTCGAAATAACATTCAAATTCTTAAATAAATAAATATATATATATATATTTAATCGGTTCAAATTAAATAAAATTTCGTGACTTAACTTAATCCCCTTACCTGATTCCTAAAAAGCCCGATAACACCCCGGCTTATGCCCCAGGCATTCAAAAACCTCTGAAACCCTAAAATTTAAATTTAACCACGGTATTCATCACAATCCTCAGAGTAATTTTCCCTAAAATTCCCCTAGGTTCTGAATATCCTAAATAGCCTAATAAATCTTAAATTATTAAACTTACCCCCGATTTAAGGTTGATGCCCTGGAGCTCCAATTCGAAAACTCACTCTAGTTAGATTGTAAAGAATCTCCCTATAAGTCTCCTGGAAATTTTCGTTCGTTTAGGCTTATGGTTTAAGAAAAAGTAAGGTAAGAGTGAAAATTGGCCTTATCCTAGGAGATATGCCTACGTCGCTCTTACGACAAATCCGCTCCAGTAGGATTATCGGTGGCGGTGATAGAAATTCGACGGTATCTTTGCATTTCCGATCAGCCGAATATTGGAGACGAGATTGAGGAGAGTGGGAGAGAGAGGACGAGGGGAACGAAGGACGCTGCCTCTATTTCTTTCTTCAGGAGATTTAATTCCTTTCTGAAGCCTCAGGAAGGTTATATACATATATAATATATATTTTATTATAATATTATATTATTTAACTAATAATTATTATTATTTAATTATTTATTTTTAAAAAATTAATTTTAATTTTTATTTTTATTTTTATTTTATTTTATTTATTTATTTATTTTTTAGGATCACTATAGGAAGACAATAGTGCGACTGATTTTCTCGCTAGAAAAGAAGAAATGGAAAACATTGTCATCTACGAACAACAACTTTTACCACGTTCTCTAAAATGTATCCTTTGGATGAATAGGTTGGGTTTCACTTTCTTTCGCCATTAGTTTAACCTCTCGATTTTTGATTGGTTGGTTTAGATTTTTTGATTTTTTGATTTTAGTTTATTTTATTATTTTTGTTTTTGATAGGCTTGTTTAGATTTGTTTCTTATTTAGCTTTGTTTGGATTTGTAGTCCTATTTTGGTTGATTGTTGATGTTGTTTTTGGAAGGCCTTTAATTTTTTTTATCCGTAATCTCTCAATGCTTGTCTTGTAACCACGGTATTCCTCTGCCAAAAGTGATGATATATTAATAAATAAATGGAGGTGCCACCCTCCTTTTAAAAAAAATAAACAAAAAAAAGATGTCAATAGACAAAAACAATTCCCCACTAAAAATAAGAAATAATACTCATAACAACAACAACAATAACAAAACGAAACCTTAGTGTCACGCCCTGAACCCAGTAATGGGACTCAGGGGTGAATTAGTAACCTAACAGGTCCCTATATCATACAAAACATCAATGATACAATAATGAATGAGGGTCTGACCCCGTGGGGTTTTCGTACACCCTATACACATTCACATACATGACATATACACAACAAAAAATGTTCTTCTATACATATATTGTACCATACCAGAATCTATAAAAAAGGAGTCTAAGCTCCATAATACAAAACATAAACTCAGGTGTCAGTCAAAACCCAAAACGACAACCTGATATAGTCCTAGTACTTGCACAAGTACTTCACGCAGTACATCGAACACTACGCTCCCAACACAAGGACGCTAGTTCTGGTTACTCGAAATACCTGAAAACATGTACGTACGATAGGGGTGAGACACCTCTCAGTAAGGAAGAATCAGGTTATATCAGTGTGTGGCATATGAGTGTTATCATGACATAAAACATACACAGTTCAAAACAATTCTAGTATAGCAACAATACAAGCAATACGATCGGGTGTCGTCACACCCTTTGGCCTAAGCCGAACTGTCTGGTGATATTTCACACCCTTCGGCAAAAGTCGGACTGTTTGGTGGCATTTCACACCCTTCGAAAAAAGTCAGTGCCCCTGGTAACCTAGCATAGCATAAGCCCACAACGTTGAACCGGTGTAGATCTGGTGTTTTCACACCCTTCGGTAAAAACTGGTCTAGTGGTATTGCGCACTCTTTGGCAAAAGCCGAACATCAAAACCTAGAACAATTCAGAACCCCATTCTTATCTCATTTCATCGAAACACAACTCATGCATATTCATATAACAATTCAATCCATACCCATTTGGTAATCTAAAAATTATGATTTTCCAAAAATACAGTTTAAACAAGTCAAGGCGCGACCATCTCCACAACACATATATATATAACACAATATATCCACGGTTTTCCAACGAAACCAGAGAAACAACCCAATGTCCCATTTTTCCCAAAACTGTAACATGAAAATCTCATAATTTTCACTAGTTAGATTTCTCCAAATGAGTAGTCAAAACACACACAGGACCGTGAACCACTGTTCTACTGAATCCAATTTTGAAAATAACCGATATAAACAGAATCCCCTTACCTTTTCCCAAAAATCCAAACCTGAACTCTACAGCTCTTAAACAGCGAACTGAGTTCCCAAAACCTATAAATCACAGTATAAAACATACTTACAATTCCATTCCCTACAAAACTACCAAAATAGAAATGAAAACCGAATCTTACCTCGATTTTGGGTCAAAACCCGAAAAAGCTTGAAACGAAGATCTATTCCAAAAATATTGAAGAGAATCCTTCCCTGATCCTCGTAGTAACGTTAGATCATCGATTCTAACAACGTGCGGCGAAGAAATCTAGAGAGAGAGAGAGTGTGTGGGGTTCGAGTTCTTAGAGAGAGAGGGAGAGAAACTTGCTTACTTAGCTAAGAAGCATCCTAAATGGATATTTATAGCACCTTTGACTTGGCCAACCTCGTCGACGAAGGTGGCTTCATCGAAGAGCCTAAGATTTTCTAATTTCCCAAAACCTCTCGGTTTCTCCTCGTCGACGAGCACCTGCATTTTGTCGCCGAACAGCAGAAGGGCCTTTGTCGACGAATTATGGCTTCATAGACGAAGTCTGCTCAATTTACTATTTTACCCTTCTTTTATTTATTTATTCCATATATCACAGTTTAGGTTCTTACAACCTCCCCTCTTTACAAAAATTTCATCCTAGAAATTTGTGATCTCTCATTCATGAACTCATTCACACCACCAAACACACACTCGACTCTAGAAAGAACCGACAGCCATTTACATCGTAGCCCTATCACAATACATACACACCCTCACTTATGGTGGAGGAATACCGTGGTTACATACATAAACTGTCTCAGGAGTTCACAATAATACACACTCCCAACGACTAACCACCTATCCCAATATAATAGTAGAGTAACACATACATACTTACTGATTCTATTATCAAAACCACAACTCAGAACAATTATGGATACTTTCGGCGTATCTCCATTTCCAACTCCCAAGAAGCTTCCTCAACCTCATGATTCCGCCACAATACCTTCACTAATGGTATATCCTTGGTACATAGCTTCTGACCTTTACGGTCCAGAATCTGAACAAATACTTCCTTGTACGCTAAAGTATCCCTAATTTCCAAGTTATCATAACTAATAACATGCAACAGATCCAACACGTACTTCCTCAACATGGATATGTGAAACACATCATGAATCCTCAAGAGTGCTGGGGGTAGTGCAATCCTGTAGGCTACCAGACCCACTCGATCAAGAACCTCTAATGGTCCGATATACATCGAGCTCAGCTTGCCCTTCTTTACAAATCTCATTACCCCTTTCATCGGAGCTATTCTTAGAAATACCTTACCCCCCAACTCGAATTCCAACTCACAGCGGCGAACATCCGCGTAACTCTTCTGCTGACTCTAAGCTGATTTAATCTTATCGCAGATCAAACCCACCTTCTCAGACGCCTTGCTGCACGAGTTCAGGTCCTAACACCCGACGTTCACTAACCTCATCCCAATACAGAGGAGACCGACACCTCCGACCATACAGAGCCTCGAACGGTGCCATCCTGATACTGCCCTGGAAGCTATTGTTATAGGCAAACTCTACTAGTGGCAGAAACTGCATCCAACCACCACTGAAGTCTAACACGCAAGCCCGTAACATATCTTCCAAGATTTGTATTGTCCTCTCCGATTGTCCATCAATTTGGGGGTGGAATGTTGTACTGAAAGTAAACTTCGTCCCAAATGCTTCCTGCAAGCTCTTCTAGAAACGAGAGGTAAACCTCAAGTCTCGATCTGACACAATGGACACCAGTACGCCATGCATTCTAACTATTTCATGCACGTACAAGTCTATTAGACCACTCAAAGGGTAGCTAACTTTCATCGGCACAAAGTGAGCAAATTTCGTCGACCTATCCACGATAACCCAAATGACATTCTGCTCGTGAAGCGCTGGTGGCAATCCGGTCACAAAGTCCATGAAAATATGCTCCCATTTCCATTCCGGAATAACTAAGGGTTGTAATGGCCTTGCCGGCCTCTGATGTTCATCTTTCACATACTAACACGTCAAACACTGCTCCACAAACTGAGCAAATTCCCTTTTCATACCACTCCACCAGAAGGTCTCGCACAAATCTCGATACATCTTCGTGCTACCCGGATGTACTGTATACAAAGAACGATGCGTTTCCTCCAGAATCACCCTTCTGATATTGTCATCATTTGGAACACACAGCTTGGTTCCAAATCTCAACACACCTCCCTCAGAGATATTAAAATCCACAGCCAACCCTTGCTGCACTTTCTCCCTAATTTCAAATAACTCCGTATCACAAGCCTACACGGCTTTAATACGTTCAAACAAAGTCGGCTGGATCACCAAGCTAGCAATGAAAGCCTGATGATCTCTAGCTACCAACTCAATGTCAAGGCTTTCCAAATCTCGTCTAATATGATGCTGAGCTACCACTGTTGATACTGTCGCATGCTTTAACTTCCGACTCAACGCATCAGCCATCACATTGGCTTTCCCTGGGTGATAGCTGATGGTACAATCATAGTCTTTGATCAGCTCAAGCCACCTTCGCTGCCTCATATTCAACTCCTTCTATGTGAAAATGTGCCTGAGGCTTTTGTGATTAGTGAAAATCTCGCATTGAACACCATACAGGTAGTGTCGCCAAATCTTTAGTGCATAAACTACAGCAGCCAATTCCAGATCATGCGTAGGATAATTCTTCTCGTATTCCTTGAGTTGCCGAGAAGCATACACTATTACCTTATCCTATTATATAAGCACACATCCCAAACCTTTCAGAGACGCGTCGCTATAGATCATAAAACTGCCATCCCCCGAAGGAATGGTCAAAATCGGAGCAGTAACCAATCGCTGCTTCAATTCTTGGAAACACTGCTCACAATTCTCGGTCCAGTCAAATTTCACCCCTTTCCTGGTCAATCGTGTCAGAGGCCCAGACAACTTAGAGAATTCCTCTATGAATTGACAATAATAACCCGCCAGTCCTAGAAAACTCCAAACCTCAAACACACTCTTCGGTCTCACCCAGTCGACGACAACTTTGATCTTACTAGGATCAACTGAGATACCGCCTTTAGACACCACATGGCCTAAAAATGAGACCTGATTCAACCAGAACTCACATTTCTTCAACTTGGCATACAACTTCCTCTCCCGCAGAATCTGCAGCATCAACCTTAGATTATTTTCATGCTTTTTCAAACTCCTCGAGTATACCAAAATGTCATCGATAAATACCACTACAAACTGATCTAGGTACTCATGGAAAACCTTGTTCATCAAAAGCAGAACACGACTCTATAAAAAATGTACAAACGGTGCCCAGATACATCTCAAATGACAACCCACTAAAAATACAGTCCTAGCACTTACCCAAGTACACCGGTCACTACACTCCCTACACCAAGACGCTAGTTCCAGTTACTCGAAGGACCTGTAAAAATGTACGTACAGCAGTGGTGAGACACCTCTCAGTAAGGAAGAACATATGTTATATCGGTGTGTGGAATTTGAGTGTTATCATGATGCAACATACACGTAGTTAAATGCAGTCTAGTACTAGTTTACACAATGCATACACGCACACATACACATAATCAACAATCCTGGTGTCGTCACACCCTTCGGGCCGAAGCCGGTCCACGACAATCCGGCGTTGACCCATAGCCAACCCGTGAAGCACGGCGCCACCGGCACATGGCTAGTCCTCGACTCCCATGGCATCATACCGGCGCTAACTGGTGGATTGACACCCTTCGTCCTGATCTTCCGGTATAGGCTCACGCCCTCGGATATAGAGTTGGACAATCTCAGTACCTGGAATAATTCGGAACCCCGTTCCTACTAGCATTTCAACAGTCACAGTCACACACACACATGCATGCTTATATAAACAAACAAACCACACCCATTTGGTAATCTAAAGCATGGTTTTCCAAAAATACAGTTTAAACAAGTCAAGATATGGCCATCCCAATAATCCAGTATAAATCAACATATACGCGCAGTTTTCAACAAAACCAGGGATGCAGCCCGTCGCCCCCTTTTTCCCAAAATTGTAATAATGAAAAATCCATAGTTTTCCCCGTTAGATTCTCCCAAATGAGTAGCCAAAACACACACAGGACCGTGAACCACAGTTTCACCGAGTCCGATTTCAAAAATAACCAATATAAACCCAGTTCCCCTTACCTTTTCCCCGAATAGTCAATCCCAAACTCCAAGGCCCCTAAACAGTGAACCAAGTTCCAAAACCCACAAATCACAGTACAGAATATACTCACAAGACTGTTTCCTACAAAACTACCGGATCAGAATTGAAAATCGAGCCTTACCTCAATTTTACGCCGAAACCCAAAAATCTCCAAATCGGGATTCCGATCCGTAGAACTTGTAGAGAATCCTTTCACGATCCTCGTGGTAACTTCAGATTTTCGATTCTAGCAATGATTGACAAAGAAATATAGAGAGAGGGAGAGTAGGGAGAGTTCTAGAGAGAGAGAGAGAGAGATAAGATTTGAGTTTCTTAATGAAGAAGTAAAGGAAAATGATATTTATAGCCCTTTGACCCGAGCAAACTCGCCGACGAAATGGTGTCTTCGTCGACGAGGCCCTATAGTCTTCTCGTCGACGAGACGAGGAATTCGTCGACGAATCCTGATATTCCCAATCTCCGAAACTCCTCGACTTCTCCTCGTCGACGAGAAGAACAAAGACTTCGTCGACAAAATCTGGCTTCATCGATGAGGCCTGCTCTTTTACTAGAATGCCACTCTCTTTAAATATTTAAACCCACTTATCACGGTTCGGGTTCTTACAAGCAGTCTTCCCTCAATTACCACTGGGCAGTTTTCTAACTTCCTCCTACAGAATAATACACCCCCAGATGGTGTAGCTTTAGACAATTCTTCATTCATGACTCGGGTACAAAATTAGCATATATAAAGGAATGGGTCGCACCCAAATCAAATAAAACCACAACACTATTTAAAAGCAACATCATAGTACTTTTCACCTCCCCACATGCTCAGCATCCACGGGAGTAAGCAAGTATACCCTTGTTGGAGTTGTGTTCACCTGATAATTTCCCCGTAATACCTGATTACTTCCCCGATTCTAACTCGAAGCGGGCGTGCCCATCTTTGTTGCGTGACAATCCCGAGCCATATGACCTGACTGGCTACAGTTGTAGCAGTTACCCCTAAACGACTGGCATTCACTGTCGTGCCATTTGTGGCACTTGATACAACAATCACGCGACTGATTCACCTGAGAACCCTGACACTTGGGATTTTGATGGTAACCCAAGTTCTTGTTCTTCTTCTTCCATGATCCCTGGCTAGAACCTGATGGCACTGGCCTCTTCTTCGGTTCCTGATCCACCTCATCCTTCTGGATATCGGTCTCGATCATAGTGGCTTTATCCACCAAAATCGAAAACTCACGGATTTGAAGCATGCCCACTAATCTGCGGATGTCCTTCCTCAAGCCCTTCTCGAACCTCCGAGTCTTCTTATACTCATTCGAGATCAAACACGGCAAGAAAAGGGATAACTCTATATACCGAGCAGCATACCCCTGCATCGTCATATCTCTTTGAGTTGGAGTAGAGAACTCATCCACCTTTGCATCACGTGTGGAGGCCAGGAAGTATCTCTCAAAGAACACTTCCTTGAAACGGATCCATGTCATCTCTGTAGGACCGGTTCTCTGCTTCTCCAGCAGACTCACCGCAGTCTATCGTTGCCCCGCCTCTCCAGATAGCTGTAAGGTGGCATAGAGGACTCTTTACTTATCTGTGCAGTGTAGGACCTCCACAATCCTCTCGGTCTTCTCGACCCAGTCCTCCACTATCATCAGATCGGGTCCTCCTACAAACGTCGGAGGGTGCATAAGTGTGAACCTCTCAATGGTACACCCCGCAGCAGTAGGAGAGTGTTCACGTCTCCTAACACCCTTCGGCCTAAGCTGGACTGTCTGGTGGTATTTCATATTCTTCGGCAAAAGTTGGTGCCTCCAGTAACCTAGCATAGCATAAGCCCACAACGTTGAACCAATGCAGATATGGTGTTTTCACACCCTTCGGTAAAAATCGGCCGATCTAGTGGTATTGCGCACTCTTTGGCAAAAGTCGGACATCAAAACCTGGAACAATTCGGAACCCCGTTCCTATCTCATTTCATCGAAACACAACTCATGCATGTTCATATAACAATTCAATCCACACCCATTTGATAATCTAAAAATCATGATTTTCCAAAAATACAGTTTAAACAAGTTAAGGCACAACCATCTCCATAACACATATATATAACACAATATATCCACGGTTTTCCAACGAAACCAGAGATGCAACCTAATGCCCCATTTTTCCCAAAACTGTAACATGAATCCCATAATTTCCACCCATTAGATTTCCCCAAATGAGTAGTCAAAACACACACAGGACCGTGAACCACAGTTCTACCAAATCCGATTTCGAAAATAGTTGATATAAACAAAATCCCTTTACCTTTCCCCAAAAATCCAAACCCGAACTCTACGGCTCCCAAACAACGAACCGAGTTCCAAAAACCTATAAATCACAGTATAAAACACACTTACAATTCCATTCCCTACAAAACTACCAAAACAGAAATGAAAATCGAGCCTTACCTCGATTTTGGGTCAAAACTCGAAAACGCTCAAAACAAAGATCCGTTCCACAAAGCTCGAAGAGAATCCTTCCCTGATCCTCGTAGTAATGTCGGATCATCGATTTTAACAACGTATGATGAAAAAATCTGGAGAGAGAGTGGGGTTCTAGTTCTTAGAGAGAGAGGGAGAGAAACTTGCTTACTTAGCTAAGAAGCAACCCAAATGGATATTTATAGCACCTTTGACTCGGCCAACCTTGTCGACGAGGCGATGTCTTTGTCAACGAGTCTATGTAGACATTTTGTTGTTGAAGCAGTGGCCTCAACGATGAACCTGAGATTTTTGGATTTCCCGAAACCTCTCAACTTCTCCTTGTCGACGAGCACTTGCATTTCGTCGCTGAACAGCCGAAGGGTCTTCGTCGACGAATTTTGGCTTCGTCCCTTCTCTTATTTATTTATTCCATATATCACAATTCGGGTTCTTACACTTAGTACCACTAAGTAGGGTCGGTTATATGAATCATTTTCCGCCAATTTATGTGATCATAAACCATTTCTTTTGATAGATTCAAGGACATTAAATCCTTACTCACTATCTCCTCCCAAGTTATTTTAAATCTACCCCTACCCCTTCTACTGCCCCCCACAGTAACTAAGTCACTCTTCCTCACAGGTGCACTATAAGGCCTACATTGCAAGTGTCCATACTATCTGAGTCGTCCCTCCCTTATCTTATCTTCTATAGGAGTTACACTTAACTTACCATGAATATGTTCATTCCTTAATTTATCTTTCAATGTTATACCACTCATCCATCTAAGCATTCTCATCTTGACAACTTTTACTTTTTGGATATTATGTTTTTTCGTCGCCCAACGTTCTGATCCATATAGCATAGCTGGTTTTATAGATGTCCTATAAAACTTTCCTTTCAATTTTAAAGGTATTCTACAATCACATAGCACACTTGAAGCACTTCTCTATTTTACCCAACATGTTTTAACTCTATGCATTACATCATCTTCAATTTCTCCTTCAACTTGCATAATAGATCAAAGGTATCGAAATCTACAAGTGTTATTTATTTCTTCATCATCAAGTTTAACTTTGTCTCCAATATTCCTCTTATCATTACTAAATTACATTTCATATATTCTATTTTATTTCTACTTATCCCAAAGCCTCTAAATTCCAAAACTTCTTTCCATAATTCTAACTCAACCTCTACTATGTCCCTAGTTTCATCAATTAATACAATATCATCTGTAAACAATAATACTAATATGGTACTAAAATTCAAAAAACAAAAAATAATGTCAATGCAATTTTAGATTTGTAAAGACATTTAATGCACTTTAAAATAGAGAATGGGGCATTATATTGAGGAATGCAATAGTACAAAACTTTAAATGAAAAAATAAAGAACAATAAAGTAATTAGCGATGATTGATTCTTCCTGTCAAAGTAAAATGAAGTCTAACATTTAACTAAATAATTTATTTGAAGTAATTACAACTTAAATCCTTTTTAATCCCCCCCCCCCCAACCCAAAAAAAATCCAATGATTTCTAAAGATAATTGATTTGCTATTTTATTAATAGCTTATTTTATTTATTATTTAAATAAATAAATAAATAACACCTATGTAAATTGTGATTATTCTTGGTGATTAAAGTAAAATAAGTTTAACGTATTTTAGATAGATAATTAATTTAAAGTCATTAAAAGCACAAAACAATGTAACATTACCTTTACAAAAAAGGAAAAACATTAATGAATCTTAGAAATTATTCATTTGGTAAAATTACTGATGTTATTGCAATGAATGAGATTTATTGGATTGAGGGTATTTTTTGCATTTTAGGCTCTCACATTTTTCATGTTAATTCAAAATTATATTCTGTTATAGCGAAAAATTGAACGACCTTCACGATCCCTGATCACGACCACCTGAAAAGAGATAAATAAGCAACGCTTGGAGGACCCGGGGTGTACTCCGGGGGATCGCTCCGATGCCTAAGTCAGGGATTGACTTAAGAGGTTTTTTATGCAACAGTAAAGTAGAGTTTAGAATGAGATACCTTAGTCTCTTCTCTAAATCCCCATTTATAGTGATGGAGTTTGATCCAAGGGTGATGTGCCATTTATTAGCGAATTATGGCACAAACGTGAATCACTTCAGTTGTTATAACGTTGGCGTAGATTGCTCTAGTCATCATGGAGCTGGCGTCAATTGCTCTACCTGAGCAGTTGACTTAGGTGGTAATTGCCCTCATCAATGCTGGGCTCTAGTCTCCTTTGGATTTATGGTAAGTGATATATTTGAGGTATATCAGTTGTCCCCCCTTCAGTTTCGAATTTTAGAAGCTGGCTTCCAAAGTTCGAAAGTTGTATTTTTTTTTTGTTTTGTCGAGTAGCTCTTCTTGAGGCATTTTGGGCTGCTTGTGGTTTCATGAGTCGTGCTCTTCTTTTTTGTCATTTCTGGCCTAATCGGCTGTGCTCATATTTTGGGCTGTTTTTAGGCCTCACGAGCGTTGCTCATCAGTTGGGCTGATTCTTCTTTGCCTAATGAGTTGTGCTCATTTTTTGGGCAGTCTTCTGGCCTCACAAACGTTGCTCGTCAGTTGGGCCGATTCTTCTTTGCTTAATAAATTGTGCTCATTTTTTGGGCAGCCTTCTGGCCTCACGAGCGTTGCTCGTCAGTTGGCCCGATTCTTCTTTGCCTAATGAGATGTGCTCATTTTTTGGGCAGTCTTCTAGCCTCACGAGCGTTGCTCGTCAGTTGGGCTGATTCTTCTTTGCCTAATGAGTCGTGCTCATTTTTTGGGCAGTCTTCTGGCCTCACGAGCGTTGCTCATCAGTTGGGCTGATTCTTCCTTACCTAATGAGCTGTGCTCATTTTTTGGGTTATATCTTCAGTAACATTTTGATAATTTATGATGCTGGGATGGTTGTTCAATTCGACAGGTTTTTGCAGTTTTGATTTCATTGGGGTTAAAGATGTGAGTTATGGTATTTTCAATATCAGTTAGGATTCTTAATCGGTTCGAGATGGATTTGTTTCAAAGGGTTTGGATGTGTATACACCAAGTGTTCGATCATTTATGGCAAAGGGAACTGCAAGTAAGCGTGCAATGTTATAGATTTCGCAGACTATTTTTGTGTTGTCTGTGTCATATGTGGGGTCTATAAACTCAGATTATTCAATTGTATCCCAGTTGATTCGTGAGTCCCATGTTGGATGGGGTTGTGAGTGCAATGGTAGATTGAAGTTTGAGATTGAGATCTGCGAGATGTCTACCATTGACGACGATGATTTTGTTACTGTTTGTTTTGATTATGGTGTGGATTGTTCAGCTGATTGGGCTCCAAGTGCTCGATAGAATGTCACTAAGGAACTTGATTTTTCTGTTTGAGGTTTTGCCGATTGTAGTTGCTACAATTGTGCAATTTCAATGTGCGTTGTAATTTCAACTCAAATTCCCAATAGCAATTTCAAATTCACTATTCAAAGCACTGTTCAACGCACATGAATATGCAAAAGTCATTATTGCCAAACCCATGGTGCATTCGGCTAACCCATTGGAATTTCAAAGTTTGGCTTTGTTTATTTGACCTGCAGTGCAGCTATCATGACCCTACTATGCATTTGGTGCATAGGTCATTGTTCAAATAATTAAATAACTTGAACATCCTATTAATTATTATTAGCCATTAAGATGGAGCTTTTCAAGGGTTGAAACTATGACATCTATTTGTTTTTTTTTTAAGAATTATTATTGTATGATGGAGAAAAAATCATACCTTAAGAATAGGCACGTTGGCTACATAAATCTTGCGCATAGAAACATCAATTGTAGTCGAATTCGTATTAGATCCGGAATTTCCCAATATCGCAAGCTGGGTCTCGGTTATTCGTCCGTCAATTTTATTACTTGGCTTTTTCAATGCGAGTAAACCCGTACCCGTACCCTTTACTTTTCCGTCATTGATGTGCTTGAACGTAATAAACCCGTACCCTTTACTTTTCCCGGTGACCTTGCCAAGGATCGCGATGGCTTCTTCGAGGTCACCATAGGTGGAGAAGAGATTGTGGAGGTTCTTGATGGTAGTGTCCCATCCAATTCCATAAATGAAGAGTTTGCACTAGGTAGGGTCCCAATTGGCGATGGATCAGACGGCATCGAGTACGTCTAGGTGTCGGACGGTGGTATTTCGGACGATCTTAATTGAGCCAATGCATCGACCTTCAATTATCTGATGTAGTCATGATCAAGGATTGAAAGAGAAAACCTCTCAAGAAGTTCCCACAGACGGCGCCAACTGTTGCAGCCAAAAATTGAACGACCTTCACGATCCCTGATCACGACCACCTGAAAAGAGATAAATAAGCAACGCTTGGAGGACCCGGGGTGTACTCCGGGGGATCGCTCCGATGCCTTCACGTTTGTGATATAATTCGCTAATAAATGGCACATCACCCTTGGGTCAAACTCCATCACTATAAATGGGGATTCAGAGAAGAGACTAAGGTATCTCATTCTAAACTCTACTTTACTGTTGCATAAAAGACCTCTCAAGTCAATCCCTGACTTAGGCATCGGAGCGATCCCCCGGAGAACACCCCGGGTCCTCCAAGCATTGCTTATTTATCTCTTTTCAGGTGATCGTGATCAGGGATCGTGAAGGTCGTTCAATTTTTGGCTGCAACATATTCATTAAAAAAATAATGTATATTTTTATAGAAAAAATCTCCTATAATGGTAATGAATTATACAACACAAACAAAATTGTTTAGAAATTCTTCATATTCAAATTTACTTATTAATATTGAGTATTTTAATATAAAACATTTTATTTTTGTAGTTTTATGATATATAATGAATTGATTATGAACAAAGTGTCTTTCATGGAATGACACTTTATTATAAAATAAAATAATAAAGAGGGTAAGGTGAAGTGCATCCCACATGTAGGATGAAAGAAAAACCAAAGACATAACTTTCTTCTCAATTGAATATATTTTGGGTGCCAACTAAAACTTTTGTCTAAAAAGTTATTATTATTTGTCACATTTTGAAACCTAATTTTTTAACATTATAAATTTCATATCATCATACCTAGTTTCTCAAAATTCACATTTCAATATTGTCATTGAATCATCGTCATCGTATAAATTATAATAAAAAATATATATCATCGAAATTAGAATTGTCTTAACATTCATCCTTAATTCATTTGAAACATCATTTCACTTTTCCAAGTTTCGTCATATGATCAGTGAAGTATAAACATTTTGAAGTGACAAAATAAAGACAAATTACTTAAAGTTAGTTAAAGTATATATATAATTTACTTATCCTCATAAAATATCAATAGATAACCTTTACTCACAAGACTTCTTTGACTTTGACAATAAGAAGCAAGAAAAACATTCATAGATTGCAGGTGTTGTATATGGGAGTATGAATTTTGAGTCTCAGATTGTACATCTACATAAATTCAAACAAAGTCTAATATTTAAAGTTCATGCTCGACACATGCAGATTAAACACATAATTAATTAAGGTAAATATGTCATAAGTAAGTGAATAAAGAGAGTACATTGAAATAACATGTAAATAAAAACAAGTACTATTTGCCCCCAAAAAATAAGAAGAACTAGTAAGGGGCTAAAATTCAAAAATAATAATAATTGGTGAACAAGCCCGTGCTTTGTGATTGAGCAATTTAAATGTGAGATTAGTTTAGGAAAATAAACTTTTGATATATATATTATACTAATATCCAATGAGGATTTGAAAATGTAAAATTTAGGGTGAAAATTTAATTTTACATATTTGATTGAAATATTTTTAAACAAATAAAATGTATTAATAATATGCATTATGATCAAATATGTAATTTAACCTACTTATTTTTGGTAGCCAATTTTTTTAGTAATAAAGTAAATTTTCATGCTAAGATCATGTCATAGTGAGTTAAAAGGTTGAATTTTGAAAGCGATGCTTGTGGTAATATGATGATTTTCATATTTATATTCATTAAACTGTACTTATAATTTAAATATCAATTAGTTATGTTATAAGTTAACTATTTTATTTATATATTGCCAACATATATTATTTTAACTATTTTGACGAGAAGATACCGAAAGAGGATTTTTGGAAGTCTGAAATTTGTCGACAAGGGTGCAGGTTCGTCGACGAACTTTCTACACAACTCGTCGACGAGGTGACATGTCTCGTTAACGAATCCGGCTCTATAAATATATAGAGAGACTTCAGTCCTGCCCTGTCAATAGAGTGAGTATTTGTGGGAGATTGATTTTTGTATAGCTCTAGTATTAAGTGAGGGTGTTTATGAGGAACAGTTGTATATGTATATCTTGAGGAACATCTTAGCACTCTGGTATCATGTAATTACGTGCTTATGGTTATATGGATACAACTTCCATAGGTTGATAATTATATGTATATATATCAGAAGGTATTTGAGATATGGAATTTCATAGTATTTATTATTGGAAAGTCATAAAATATTCATAAAATATAACAGGTCGTTACAATTTGGTATCAGAGCCTAGGTTGCTAGGTTCTGTAGACTTTAGAATGCAGCAGAAGTAATACCAGAGTATAGGAAATGATTTGAGCTTGTTCTTTAGTCTGGGTACAGGATTTCTATGGTGGTTTCTATGTTTTTCCTAGGGTGACGATTTCAAGAAAATCATAGTAAACTATCGTAGGGTCGCGTGTCTGAGTTACAGGACCTAATTCTGAATTTAGAATAGGGAAGATAGTAAAGCGTGAATATGGAATTTTAGTTGAATGAAATAGATATAGGCAATAAGGTTTTAAAGTGTGTTCTTTGTTTTCAGGATGGATCCAGGAAGCAGAGGCACAAATGCTAGGGAGGATAGGCCAGGACCTTCCAACATAGTTGGAGGAGATACAGATGTTGTACTGCATAGCGTCACTTAGCAGGTGATGGTTGAGATGGTCAGGAGCTCTGGGGAGCGTAGCTGCACGATTGAGTAGTTTACAAGGATGAAGCCCCTATCCTTTGCTGGAGGAGATGACCCAGTTGTAGCTAAAAATTGCGTCTAGGATATTGAAGAGACGCTGGCTATGCTTCCATGTATAGATGAGCAGAAGGTGGTATTTGTAGCGTTTAAACTGATAAGAGAGGCGAAGCACTGGTGGAGATCAGCGCGACTGATAGAGGAGCAGAGGCTGGTTCCTGTGCTAGTGACTTGGGACTGATTCAAGGAGCTGTTCTTCAAGCAATATTTCCCTTCTATCGTTCGGAGCGCGAAGGCAGCAGAGTTTATGAACCTGGTGTAGGGGTAGATGACCGTATCCTAATATGCAGCTTGGTTTATTGAGTTGTCATGTTTTTCTCCACATCTAGCACCTGATGAAGAGAAAAAGGCAAGGAAGTTTGAAGAGGGATTGAGGCAAAACTTGTTTGAGCAGGTGATTGGTTTTAGGGCTCAGACATTTACGGAGGTTGTAGATAGGGCTGCGATCATTGAGAGTGGTATACAGAAGGGTATAACGGCACAAAGTCAAAGGAAGAGGCCTACACCTCAAGGTTTTCAAGCTGGCTCCAGTAGGGGTTCATGGAGAGGAGGTCGTGATAGGGGAGATTAGCGGCAGACGACAGGAAGTCGTGAGAATCAGGGTACACCGACTATCCTGGTATGCGAGACATGTGGGAGACGACATTTGGGGGAGTGCCGAGTTGGGAGAGATGTTTACTATCGTTGTAAGAGAGCCGGCCACATGGCACGTGCATGCCCAGGACCGCCAGATCAGGTTCTAGCTCCTAGACCCTATCGGGGAGGATATCAGGCACCTCATGGAGGCCAGCAAAGGAATGTAGCCCCAGTGAGGGTTTACGCATTGACGCCGGGTGACAAGTACATTTACTGTTTTATCACATGTCGTTATTATTTTATTTGATTCAGGTGCTACTCATTCCTTTGTCTTTGTATTCTATGTTAAATTATTTGGAAATGAGACTCAGTTATTAGATAGAGAACTGTCAGTAGCTACACCGTCTGGGTCAATGATGAGGTGTAAAAGGGTACTCAGAGGCTATCCTATAGAAATTTAGGGGAGAGTGCTACAAACTGACCTGATTGTGTTAGAGATGTGCAGGTTTGATGTAATACTGGGTATGAATTGGCTGGAAATTAATTATGTCAGTATTGATTGCCACCAGAAAGAAGTAGTTTTCAGACCCCCTAATGAGAAAGAATTTAGGTTTATGGGTTCACGTGTTTATGCGCCGTCGCAATTGGTATCTGCTGTGCAGGTGAGCAGATTGCTCCTGGATGGAAGTCAAGCGTTTGTAGCTTTTGTAAAAGAAGTGACGGAAAATGAATTGAAGTTTGGCAGTACACCAGTCGTGTGAGAATTTCTCGATGTATTCTAGAGGAGCTACTAGGGTTGCCTCCCGAACGCGAGGTGGATTTTTTATAGTTTTGCCTCTAGGGTCAGCGCCAATATTTAAGGTTCCCTACCGTATGACTCCAGCTGAATTGAGAGAATTAAAGGATCAGTTGCAAGATTTGTTGGATAAGGGATTTATACAACCCAGTGTATCGTCATGGGGAGCTCCAGTGTTATTCGTAAAGAAGAAGGACGGGACTATGAGGATGTGTATTGATTACAGGGAGATAAACAAGGTTACTATTAAGAACAAGTATCCTCTACCCCGTATAGACGATTTGTTTGATCAGCTCCAGGGTACTCGAGTGTATTCCAAGATCGACCTTAGATCGGGTTATTATCAAGTGAGGGTAAATGCAGAGGACGTCACGAAGACAGCCTTCAGGACCAAGTACGGGCACTATGAATTTCTCGTTATGCCTTTTGGTTTGACGAATGCCCCAGATGTATTCATGGACTTGATGAATAAATTCTTTTACTAGTATCTAGACCAGTTTGTAGTAGTTTTTATTGATGATATATTGGTTTACTCGAGGAGTTTTGAGGATCATAAGGTGCATTTGAGACAGGTTTTGCAGACCCTCAGGGAAAAGAAACTCTATGCCAAGTTTAGTAAGTGTGAGTTTTGGCTTAAGCAAGTTGCGTTTTTGGGTCATGTGATTTCAGGAGATGGTATTTCAGTGGATTGCAGCAAGATTGATACGGTGGTGAATTGGTCCAGGCCAAAGAATGTGCAGGAAGTCAGAAGTTTCTTGGGACTGGCAGGCTATTACCGTTGGTTTGTTGAGGGGTTTTCAACTTTGTCAGGGCCTCTCACACGTTTGACCATGAAGAATTCCAGATTTGTGTTGGATGAAAAATGCGAGCAGAGTTTTTAGCAATTAAAGCAGCGGCTCGTCATTACACTAGTATTGACGATTCCATCAGGAGGCGATGGGTATGTGATTTACAATGACGCGTCTTTGAAAGGGCTCGTTTGTGTATTGACGCAACATGGTAGGGTGGTAGCGTATGCTTCCAGGCAATTAAAAGAGAAAAGAACTACCCTACTCATGATCTGGAATTAGCTGCAGTGGTGCACGCATTGAAGATCTAAACACATTACCTATATGGTGATAGATGTGAGATATTTTCTGATTATAAAAGTCTAAAGTATTTCTTTACACAAAAAAAAATTGAATATGCGGTAAAGGAGGTGGTTGGAACTCATCAAAGATTACGACTGTACCATCAGTTACCACCCAAGTAAAGCAAATGTGGTAACTGATGCACTAAGCCGTAAATCAGAGGATGCAGTGCAGTTAGCAGCAGCAGTAGTTCAACACCCAATTCAAATAGACTTGGAAAGGCTAGGTATGGAATTAGTGGAGAATGATCCTTAGGTGCTTATTGCTAGTCTAGTTGTACAACCTACACTATATGAAAGAATTAAAGTTGCTCAGGAGGATGATCCAGAATTAGTAGAAGTAATAGCCAGAATACAAGATGGTTAGGGAGAGGAATTCAGCATTTCTGACAATGGGGCTTTGAGATTTCGCACCAGATTGGGTGTGCCCACGGATGACGGCATTAGGAGGATGATTCTAGAAGAAACACACAGATCTTCGTACACTGTTCATCTTGGCAATACGAAAATATATAGGGATTTGCGAGAATATTTATGGTGGAGTGGTATGAAGAGGAAAATAGCAAAATTTGTGCAATAGTGCTTGACATGCCAGTAGTTTAAGGCTGAGCACCAGAGGCTGGCTGGTCAGTTGCAGCCACTTTTTATTCCTGAGTGGAAGTGGGACCACATATCCATGAATTTTGTTACTGGGTAACCGCCGGTGCCGCATGGTCAGAATGCCATTTGGGTAATTGTTGATAGGCTGACAAAGACAGCTCATTTTCTGCCCATTAGAGTTAGCTACCCAATGAACAAGTTAGCAAAAATTTACATACAAGAGATTGTTCGACCCCATGGAGTGTCGGTATCCATAGTCTCAGACTGTGATCCACGTTTTACATCGCGGTTCTGGAGGAGTTTGTAGGAGGCATTGGGGACTCAATTAGCATTCAGCACCGATTTCCATCCTCAGACAGACGGTTAGACAGAGAGAACGATTCAGGTACTTGAGGATATGTTGCAAGCGTGTGTATTGGATTTTGGGGGTAGCTGAACTCAGTATATGCCATTGGTGGAATTTGCCTACAACAACAACTACTAGGCTAGCATTGCCATGACTCTTAATGAAGCACTCTATGGTAGGAGGTGCCGCTCCCCTTTACATTGGAGTGAGCTGGGTGAGAGGCGAGTTTTGGGATCAGAAATAGTATAGTAGGTGTACGATAAAGTTTGACTCATTCGAGATAGAATCAGTGCAGCACAGAATCGGCAGAAAAGCTACGCGGATACTCACCGCCGGGAACTGGAATTTGAAGTGGGAGACCATGTATTTTTAAAAATAGCTCCGTTAAAAAGGGTTAGGAGATTTGGGAAGAAGGGTAAGTTGAGCCCTAAGTTTATTAGCCCATTTGAGATACACAAGAAGATAGGGTCAGTTGCTTACAGGCTAGCTTTTCCGGTAGCGTTAACTAGAATACACGACGTGTTTCATGTGGCTATGTTGAGGAAATACATCTCAAACTCATTCCACTTAATCAAATATACATAAATAGAGCTTAAGGATTCATTAGCTTGTGAAGAAATACCCGTACAGATCTTAGACAGAAAGATACAAGAATTGCGCACCAAAGAAATCCATCTAGTAAAAGTTTTTTGGAAGAATCATTCTATTAAGGAAGCTTCTTGGGAACTCGAGGAGCAGATAAGACAGAAATACCTGCAGTTGTTCCAAGAGGTTTAGAGGTAATCAGGTAAAGTATAATAGTTAGATAGTGTTTCTTTTGCAGGTACATGTGTTGATTAGATAAGAGTAGTTATTAGTTCTATATGTGTAACTCCTCATAATTTGGAATGTAATCACAGTATTCCTCCGCCATAAGTGAGGGCAGGAAATAAAATAAGTAGACCAGTTGCCTTTATGAGATGATAGAAGATAATACAGATAATAAATTTCGAGGACAAAATTTTATAAGGGGGGGAGAATGTAATAACCCAAAAAATTCTTCCAGGCCTCGTAGATGAACACATGGGTTTTATCGACGAGGGTTCTTCAAGATCTCGTCGACGAAGACCCGTCTCATCGATGAGAAGATACCGAGAGAGGATTTTTGGAAGTCTAAAATTCGTCGACGAGGGTGCAGGTTTGTCGACGAACTTTCTACAAGACTCGTCGACGAGGTGACGTGTCTCGTCGATGAATCCGACTCTATAAATAGTTGAAACTTGGATTTTTAACAAAATTTTTAGCTCAAAAACCTTCATTTTCTCTCTCTTTACGTTTCTCTCCCCTTATTTATTCGATCCTGATGCCATTTCTCGCCGAATTGAAGTTCTGAGGCCACCACGACGCTCTTGGTAAAGTTCTCTGTAAGTCTGTCGGAGCTGATCGTTGGAGAAGTTGGTTTGGAATTCATCCCAATCTTATGATAAGGTATTTTATCCATTTTTTACCTTTCCCACAGTTATAGGAAATGTAGTATGTAATGAAATACTGATATTTTGTTCTGGGGGACGTTGTTTTTAGGGTGTTGAGTGAGGAACCTTGCGGGTGTAAGGCCCGTACAGTAAGAGATTGTAGCAGGAATCAGGCAAGAGAAATATGCTATGGTAGGTAATTCTAGTATGTTTTCAGTACAAATTATACGTTTTACCAGATTATTATTCATAGCAGAAATTTATATGGTTTATCAAATATGTTTAATACGTTTTAAATTACCGTGTGACATGAGATTATGGATACAGTACAAAATCATGTTTTACAGTTTTTATACAGAAACATGTTTTATAGTATTTTCAGGATTATGTTTTACAGAATATATAGACAGTGAGTATGCTTTACTATAATAACCCAAGAAATTCTTCCAGGCTTCGTCGACGAACATAGGGGTTTTGTCAACGAGGGTTCTTCAGGATCTCGTCGACGAGAAGATATGGAGAGAGAATTTTTGGAAGTCCAAAATTCATCGACGAGGGTACAGGTTCGTCGACAAACTTTCTACAGGACTCGTCGACGAGGTGACGTGTCTCGTCGATGAATCTGGCTTTATAAATAGTGGAAGCTCAGATTTTTAACAGAATTCTAGCGCAAATTACCCTCTCTCTCTCTCTTTATAAAACGTCTCCCACTCCTCCTCTCTTCGATTCTGGGTCCGTTTCTCACTGGATTGAAGATTTTTGGTCACCACGATGCTCCTGGTGAAGTTCCCTTCAAGTCTGCCGGAGCTGATCGTTGGAGAAGTTGGTTTGGAATTCATCCCAATTTTAAGGAAAGGCAATTTATTCAGTATTTGTTTTCCCTACAGTTATAAGAAATGTTGTATGCAAAGAAATACTGATGTTTTATTTTGGGAAATGTTATTTTCAGGGTGTTGAGTGGAGAACCCTGCGGATATAGGGCCAGAGTACAGTAAGGACTTTTCAGAGATAAGGTAAGAGAAATATGCTATGCTAGACAATTCTAGTATGTTTTCACTATAAATTATACGTTTTTACCAGATTATCATTCATAGTAGAAATTTATACAGTTTATCAAGTATGTTTAATATGTTTTAAATTACTGTGTGGCTTGGGAATATAAATATAGTATAGAAACATGTTTTACAGTAGTTATCAGAGTTATGTTATACAGAATATACAGACAGTGAATATATTTTATAGCATTTTCAGAATACCATGATTATACAGTTTTACAATACCATAACATACAGATTTACAAATAATCTAAAAAACACAGTTGATATAGATACAATTTTTTACAGCGTCATGGTTAATACAGTTATTACAGAATCATGGTAAAACAGATAGTTGTATATAGAGATGTATTATATAGTATTAGACCCTGATGGACCATTACAGATACAGTTTACAGAGCACGGTACCCTTGCTATATACAGCATAGAGTGCAACCACCTATTTAGATAATACGTGGTATAAGTCGATCGTGCCCACGTGTGGATAGGCTCCCCATTAGATATGGGTTGAGGAGGGCCAATCAGACTGACGGAGTATAGTGGTTTACCCTGGTCGGTCAGCCGGGTTAGATCCCGCCTACGGGCCGCACAACCCTGTCATGAGAGGTTAAATCATGACATACAATTATCCATCTAGGGAAGTTTTTAGTTATTATTATATATGTACAGTTTTACAAAAATAGAGAATATACTTATATATATATATATATTAAAAGTATTATGTATAAAAACCTAAAGTACAGATATGTTAAGCAACATGGAAGAAGGTGGTGGTTTATATTACTTGTACTGCATTTACAGATTTAGTTATACATAATTATATGGAAACAAATTTTCATAGTATTGTAACTCATTTGCCACACACTAGCAATAACATATTTCGTCTTACTGAGTGTCGTCTCATCCCATTAAATTAATATTTTTCAGGTGATCCAACTAAGCGAGCAGATTAGGCTCGCAGGTAGTGGGGCTTCAGTACCACTCTATCAGTAGAGTGAGTATTTCTGTATAGCCCTAGCCCAGTTGAGGGTATTTTAGGGAACAATCATATATGAATAGTTTGGAAACATTGTAGCTATTTGGTATTGTACATATTTATATATGGTGGTGGTTGAATGATTTTAGCTTCTTGCTGCTTAGGTAGATGACTAATTTTATATAGGAAGGTATCAGAGAAATGGAATTTCACAATAATTATTAAAAAAAAAAACTCCAATTAATTTAGCAGGTTGTTACATTTACAGTATACCATGAATATACAGTTTTACAGTGCCATGACATACAGATTTACAGTTAATATCAGAAATACAATTAATATAGTTACAGTTTACTACAATGTCATGGTTAATACAGTTATTACAAAATCATGGTAAAACATATAGTTGTATATAGAGATGTATTATATAGTATTAGACCCTGATGGACCATTACAGATACTGTTTACAGAGCACGGTACCGTAGCTATATACAGTTCAGAGTGCAACCACCTATTCATATAATACGTGATAGATAAGTCGATCGTGCCTATATTGTGGACAGGCTCCCCATCAGATATGGGTTGAGGAGGGCCGATCTGACTGACAGAGTATAATGGTTTATCCTAGTAGGCCAGCCAGTGATAGATCCTGCCTACGGGTTGCACAACCCTGTCATGAGGGGTTAAATCATGATATACAGTTATCCACAGGGAAAAATTTCCGTATTTATATGTATATACAGTTTACAGAAACAGATGATGTACTTATGTATATTAGAATTATTATGAATAGAAAACCTATAAAGACAGTTATGTTAAGCAGCGTGAACAATGTGGTATTATATATTATCTGTACAGGATTTCCAATTTCAGTTATTCATGATTTTATAGAATCAGATTTTTATAAAAATGTATTTCACTTGCCACACATTAGTAATAGCATATTTCGTCTTACTGAGCGTCGTCTCATCCCATTACTTTAACATTTTTCAAGTGATCCAGTTAGGCGAGGCTCGCAAGTAGAGGGGCTTCAGTCCTGCCCTGTCAGTAGAGTGAGTATTTGTGGGAGATTGATATTTGTATAGCTCTAGTATTAAGTGAGGGTGTTTATGAGGTACAGTTGTATATGTATATCTTGGAGAACATCTTAGCACTCTAGTATTGTGTAATTATGTGCTTATGGTTATATGGATACAACTTCCTGCTGCATAGGTTGATAATTATATATATCAGAAGGTATCCGAGATATGAGATTTTATAGTATTTATTATTGGAAAGTCATAAAATATTCATAAAATATAGTAGGTCATTACACACACACACACACACACACTGAAGAGTTGGGGGTAGGGAAAAAAGAAAAAAAAAAGGAAAAAATTATGATTTTAATTTGTGTAAATATAAATGTAACATGATATGCAGATTTCTATATTTCTTATACATTTTAAATTAATTTTATAATAATATATGTAAATGTAAATGGAGGGTAAAAAATGAGACTGCTAATTTGGATTAATTTAATAATTTATATTGGTCATAACAAAGTCCCGCCCAAATGAAAGAGAGAGAGAGAGAGAGAGAGAGAGAGAGAGAGAGAGAGAGAGAGAGAGGGAAGAGTTTCAAAAGGAGAAAGAAAGGCAAAAGAGAAAAAAAAATAAGACTAACACACAATGAGCCCCTCTAAGGTGCTAAGAGAGAGAGAGGAAGAGAGAAATAAATGAGACTAACACACAATGGGCCCCTCTAACACGCTAAGAGAGAGAGAGAGAGAGAGAGAGAGTTTAAAAAATAAAAGGAAATACAAAAAGGGGAAAAAAACAAATGAGATTGATGCACAATGAGGCGCTGACATTTTTATTTTTATTTATTTTTACTGAAAGAGAACGAGGCCTCCTTTTATTCATTGATAGTAAAAGATGTTGTTCTTCGTAGATGACATTATTTCTCATTTCTCCTTTGTAAGAACCCAACTCGAGATAGGTGTATTAAAAAAATAAGAAAAGAGAAGAAAAATTTAAAAGGTAAAAATTAGCATGGCTTGTCTACGAGGCATCTTTTCTCGTTGACAAAATCCCTTGTGTAGCTCAATGACGAGATTTAGTGGTTCATCGATGAGGAGATACTGAGGGATTTTTGGAAATCCTGAAATCTCAGGCTCGTCGACGAGTCCACCTTGGCGTTGACGAACATCCTTCTGCAGCCCGTCAACGAGGACGCTGTCTCGTCGATGAGTTTGACCGAGTCAACCAACTTATAAATATCTTTTGGCTTGCTTAGTTGAGAAGAAAACCAAAATCCTCTCTCTCTCTCTCTAGAACTCAAACACACACACACACACACACACACACACACTCTCTCTCTCTTTAGGATTTCGGGTCATCCGTTGCCGGAATCAACGATCCGACGTTGCTACGTGGATCAGGTGGAGAATCTCTTTGAGGATAGCGGATTGAAATTTCGTTTCAAGGATTTTCGGGTTTTGACCCAAAACTGAGGTAAGACTCTGAATCTGTTTTTGTATCTGTAGATCTGTAGAGAATAGTATTATAAGGAAGTATTGTTCTTTGTTGTTTAGGTTTTGGTAACTTGGTTCGTAGTTTTGGAGTCATAGAGTTTGTGTTTTGGTTTTCGGGTTAAGGTAAGGGGATTGTATTTATATCAGTTATTTTTAGCATTGGAATCAGTAAACATGTAGTTTACAATTGTATGTATGATTTGACTACTTATTTGAGAAAATTTATCAGGTGAAAATAAGAGATTTTGTTTTGGGAAAATTTGGGGGTTTCAAGTATCATCTCTATTTTTGTTGAAAAATCGTACGTTGTATAAAATTGTGATATTGAGATGATCGTACCTAGATTTGTATTAAACTGTATT
This sequence comes from Malania oleifera, assembly GCF_029873635.1. Classification (NCBI taxonomy): domain Eukaryota; kingdom Viridiplantae; phylum Streptophyta; class Magnoliopsida; order Santalales; family Ximeniaceae; genus Malania; species Malania oleifera. The sequence continues at coordinate 2,226,954 of NC_080426.1, read as the reverse complement.
CTCGAAATGAAAACGATATGATTTATTGTATACCAAATAAGTGTGGAATGAACTGTTGTATGCAAATGTTTCAGGTTTTGTAAAACAATTGTGATGGCTAATTACCGTAAGCCGAGAGGTATAGGAACATAAGTTTCAAATTATTCCAGGTTTTGTGAAATGCCATGTCTCGGCTAAATACCGTGGGCGAGATTGTCCAGCTCTATATCCTAGGGTGTGAAATATCACCTGTTTGTTCTAGTTGGTCACCGATGGCGAGTTGACACCGTATTAGAAACGATATCTCTATGGAGTTTCGGCTAATTTCAGGCTATCGGGTGCTCGTATTAGCAGCGATATCTTTGTGGGGCTTTAGTTAATGCCAGGTTATCGGGTGCTCCATGTAATGCAGCCGGTTTCAGCCGAAGAGTGTGACGACACTGACTGTATATTTTGTATCGTATATATTGCAATTGGATTGAGAAAATACTGGAACTGTATTGTGTTATGTTTTATGTTGAAATAACAGTTGTATGCCACACACTGATATAACATGTTTCTTCCTTACTGAGAGGTGTCTCATCTCGATTATACAAATGTTTTTCAAGTCCTTTGAGTAGCCGTCACTAGCATCCTAACGTAACAGGAGCGTGGTTGTCGGTTAGCTGCATATAGTACTTATGTAAGTACAAATTTTGTAACCGGGTTGTCATGGTTGGGTTTCGTAGGCACCCAGGGTATGTACTATATTTTGGAAGCGTAGACTCTGGTTATGTATAGACTCTGGTATGGTATGTTGTATGTATTAGAAAGAACATTTCCGCTGCGTATTTGATGTGTATGTATATGTATGTGAATGTGTAAAGGTGTATATGTACCCCACGGGATCGGACCCTCATTCGGGGTAGTATCATGTATGTTTTTAATTGATACAGAGACAGGTTGGGTTACTAAATTCACATCTGGGGCCCATTTGCGGGTTTTGGGCATGACATCCTTCTTTAGTAAGAAAATCAGCCGCATTATTGTCTTCCCTATATTAATGTATCACCATGAAGTTCACTCCTTCTAGCTCCGCTACGAGCTCCATCCAAAAATTCCAAAGATATCACAAGGTACATCTACCTTTCCAAAACCACTCAACTACAATTCGCGAATCACTTTCAATAATCACATTAAAATAATGAAGTCATTTGCACAAACGAATTCCTTCCCGTATTGTTTTTAACTCCGTACTATTGTTCGTACCATTGCCAAAATAGCTTTAAAAAGTAGCTTTCGCCATGCCATGGCAGTTCAGAATAATTCCTCCACCTCCTGAAGTACTTGGATTGCCCCCACAGCTCCCATCACAATTAAGTTTTATCCACCTTGTTGGAGGTTTAACCCAAAAAATAATTTTTCTAGGCTTGGCGCAAACTCCCTGATGCTTAATTTGAAACTTTTTCAAGATCTTAATGTCTAACATCTTCAATTTTCGAAAATAATTCGTGCTCTCATCTTTAGAACTAGCCCAGTATCGAACATTTCTCCACATCTGATTTGCACTCTGATAAACTCCTTCCATTCTCGCTTTGCATCTTTGATTCTAGAGGCATCACGTAATCAAACACGGAATCAGCCCATTTAAGATACCTTTAATAGACGATTTTCGGGCATAGTGGAACCAATTTGCAATTCTGTTTTTCTAGGGAAGGAACCGCTAGAATGGAATCCCCAACACCACACTAGCCCAACGCCAAACCTCTGAAGCCACCTCACCTAAAGAGAGAATATGATCAATGTTTTCTTGGCTTCTCTGCACACAACAATCACATGCCGATGCCATCAATATTCGTTTGACCTGAATTCTATCATCTACTGCCAAGGATCTGAACCAGGTTTTCCATAAACACATTGAGATTTTTCTGGGCAAAAAAGAATGCCAGAGCTAGTCATTCCACACAAAATTATCACTTCTGCTCCTCACTGCCTCCCATGCCATTTTTGTAGAGAAATTGCCGTCAGGGACAGGCTTCTAAACGAATATATCCTACCGACTTTTACCAGTCGGCACATTATGCAAAATTTCCATTATTTTATTGGCACCAACCAATTCCAGTAATAAATCAGAGTTTCAGTTGTTGTTCAGCCAGCAATCCTTAATACATAACTTCTTGTTTAAAATATCTTCAGTGCTCACAGAAAAAGGGCCTGATGTCAGTCACCTATCGAACCAAAAAGAAGAGTTCTCACCTCTCACCAAAATTTAACATTATCCATAACTTTCGGAATGGTGGTCATAACTGATTTCTAGAACCGAGAGTCATTTGGTCTCCCCTTCCTAATTAATAAATGATCATTTCTGTAATATTTAGCCTTGAAAAAACTTACCCATAGATTGTTAGAAGTGAGCAATCTAAAAGCAAGTTTCATGAGAAGAGATTTCTGAACTTCTTTAAGATCTCTCAAGCTCATACCCTCTTCCGATGTAGGTTTACAAATTTTTCCCCAAGAGCGCTAATGAATCTTCGTTTTACCTTCCACCTCTCCTCATAAAAAATTAGTAAGAAGAGAGTTGATGCGAGAATATGTGACCTGCGAAACATTAATAACAGACATCAAATGTATAGGCATACTAGACAACACATGTCTTAATAAAATCAATCTTCCACCTTGTGAGAGCAACTTAGATTTTCACCCTACAGTTTTCTTTCTAATATTCTCCACAAGAGGCTCCAAGGTCCTCAAAATGAAGCACTATCATGTCCCCACAAACAGACAAGATTTTGAAAAAAAAAAAAATCGACGAAAAAATTATGAAAAAATCCCAATTTTACAAGTTTAAAAATAAAATATAATTCTTAATTAATAAGTAATTTAGTAAATTCATCTTCAGAAAAAATAAAACCACGCGTAAGTTTATAACTCTCTCTTTATATACATAATTTCATTCATTTTTTGTCTATTTAGTATTCTAACTTGTGAACATTTTTTTTTAACTAAAAGAAGGCGTCACCTCCAATTATTTATTGATATGCTCTCACTTTTGGCGGAGGAAAACCATGGTTACTAGACAAGCATAGGAAGAATACAGATAAAAAAGAAATTAAAGACCTCCCAAAAACAACACCAACAACCAATCAAAACAGGACTACAAATTCAAATAAAGTTAAATAAGAAACAAATCTAAAAAGACCTACCAAAAATAAAAATAATAAAATAAACTAAAATAAAAAAATCTAAATCAACCAATCAAAAATCGAGAGGATGAACTAATGACGAAGGAAAGTAAGACCCAACCTATCAATCCAAAGGATACCTTTTAGAGAATGTGATCAAAGATGTTTTTTTTATAGATGACATTGTTTCTCATTTCTCATTCTTTAGCGAAAAAATCAACCGCACTATTGTCTTCCCTATATTGATGGATCATCATGAAGTCCATTCCTTCTAGTTCCCCCACAAGGTCCTCCCAAAAATTTCAAAGAAACCACAAGTTATATCTACTTTTCCGAAACCAATCAACAACAATTCTCGAGTCACTTTCAATAATTACATTAAAATAATGAAATCGTTTGCATAAACGAATTTATTTCTGGATTACTTTTAATTCCGCATTATTATTCGTACCATTGTCAAAATAACTTAAAAAAATCGCTTTGTAATTTTTTTCTAAAAAAAAAATTAAAAGAGGGGGGTGCAACTTTTGACCTCATCTTCATTCTACTTTTTGGAATTTACATGTACATTTTTTGGAGTGTGTATGTGTGTGTGTGTGTGCAACTTTTAAGAGAAAAGGATTTACATGCTTGAGGTTGGTATTGAATTGAATTGAATGGGGGTGTGTTTGGAAAATGGAACTCACATGGTAACAGTGTTAGGATTTTATGTTTTTTCTTTTTTCTTTTTCTCTTTTTATTGATGTGGAAGTGAGTGCATGACTTTGTTGCTTGATTTGGACCCTGCAAAACAAGGTAAGCTTGTGGCTGTGGTGCTATGGATTTCTGCAGCTGGGCTGCACCCTCTCTTTTCCAAATGGTTGATATGATGGGAGTTGCCACTTCCCCAGTGTGCCCTTTTTCTTTTTGGACTATTGTGTGCAGCCCAATTGAGCATCAAACATATTCCTTTCCCCCCACCCCCAAAAAGGAAAAATAAAATTAAAGAAATCCAAAAAAGAACACCTTTTTAACAATTCAATTCATCACCCCAACTTCAATGATTCAAAATTATACATGATTTGAATCTCCATTGTTTAGTGCAGACACATTTAATTAAAAATTACAAAAAAATAAATATCACGATATGCCAATTTCCAAGGTAAGGATGAGAGGGTCCATGGTGAAATGAAACCATATATTTTCATACCAAGAAGATTCTTTTAATTTCAATGCAATATACTCGTCGGACTAAATGTCTTTCACTAAAGGTTAAAATTAATGTGAATGGTAAAAGTGCTATTCAGATTCTTTATGCTACACTGTTATTATATTTTTACTGAAATTTCAACTTATATGTCAACAGTTTCTCCTAACTTTTCACTTTATATATATATATATACAAGCTCATGTTTGACAGACATTGAGTCCCACGTGTTGAAACCTGTGGGACTCAATGTCTTTTACTAAATAGTGCTTGTAGCACTTGCAAATGTATACACAAACTGACATGGATAGGAGGCAATAGAGCGCTATTGAAAATACTGTATTACTTTAGTCGAATACTTACATATTAAAGTAGCATATTTAAGTATTTTTTTAATGTGCAATTTATAGTCAATCAATAAGCTAGTTAAACTCCATCATATCGTAAATACATCTATTATAATTGAATTTATATAGTGGGAGAGAATTATGTTTAAGGATGGTGTACCTCTACATACTTTGGAGTATAATATCCTTGTGTTATAACTATTTGTAAGATTAGGAAATTATCAATGTTGCAGGAAAATTATAACCTTTTTCTTGATTAATAGAAGCTCGCACTAGCCGCAAGGCTAACAACAATTAGTTCTTCTTTCTTTCATATCACCTTCTACTCTTATGAGGTTTAAAACTCAGACCTCCAACATAGAAATTTCAAAATTTTTAACTATTGAAATATTAATGACTCATAAAGAACTATCAAAATTATAATTGATATATAACAAGCGTTACCTAAATCATTTACATTATAGTAATATTAGTATTACGTTTAGTTATAACATAATCCACACAAGGGTGAACCTAGGTTATGCCTAGTGGGGACACTTGTCCTCACTAAAATTTTTAAAAAATAATAATACCTTATATTTTAAATTTGAAATATCTATATTAAATATAACTATGCTCCTAGTAAAATTTTAAAAGTAAAACTTTATTACTTAAACTAGTTAATGCCAAAAATTATTCAAAATATTTTAAAGGGACATTCCAATATTTTAATAAGTATAGGACTTTAACTTAGATGTTTCAAATTAATTTTTTTTTAAAAGTACATATTTTTTATATTCTATATTTTTATTCCTTTTGCATATGAATTCTTTTAAAACTAAAAAATTTTAAAAAATGTATGAGTAAAAGATATAGAACTCCCTTGACATTTAATAAAAAGACATTGATATCCTATATTAAATTTTAATAATTTTAAAAACTTCTACTAAACTTTGGCAAAATAATGTGTACCTCTCTCTAGATTTTAGAAAAAATTTACAAACCTCTCTTTATATTTGATTTTCGAGACTTTTATGCTCCTTTCCTAGAAAAAGTTCATATTTTTACACAAACCTTACTACCTTAGGGAGAAGATACATAAAAATTTTAAAATCTCAAGAGAAATCTACGTCTTTTATTAGAACTCAAGAGAAGTTTGAGAAAATTTAAAGATGAGAAACTCCATGTCGTTTTGCTAAACCTAGAGAGAAGTTTGTGTCTTTTATTCAATATAAATATTACTTATACGAACTTAGGCATTTGAAAAGGAAAACTTGGATGGATATTAGAACAAAATATATTATCAAATGTTTGTGCTTTTTGTTGAGCTTTATCTAAATGTGGTTTGGGCTCATAATTTATCTATGTTAGTATTTGTGTTTAGGCTGAAGATTAAGTATAAGGCTAATGGGTTCAAATGAGAAAAAACTTGGAGATGATTTGTTTTTTATTTTGCAGTTCAATTATTTCAAAAAGAATAGTTTGATCTAAGTCTATGCTAGACTTTTCAACATTAGAAGACTAGCTGTGTCCCAACCACTTACTTAAGGAGGTGGACCTACCCTTAAATTGAGGATATACAGCTAGGATTCCAATTTTGAAAAGTTAAATAATTTTCTATAAATGATTTCCTTAATCTGATACGCCCTTCAATAAATAAAGAAAATAATTTATAATAATTATTCTAAAGCACGTAAACATGGTAGGATAATTTATGATGTTAAAAAATGTTTCAAAATGAACTGATAATTCAATTCAAGCGAAATCAAAAGTTTAGTTAAATTACTTTTTTTAGGGTTTTGGTTCATCCACTATTTTTTTATTTTAATTTTTATTGTGTAGGAACTAACAATTATTCAAAACTATATGTATATATCTAGTATAAATAAATAAATACATAAATATATATAAAACATGTTCTAAAATTGCAAAATATTAGTAGGACATGTGAGCTGTTTTTGAACGTTAGTCTACTAAAATAAAGTGCCACTGCAAATTCCAAATCAATTTGGATTGATTTGGATTTGTATAACCAAAGCCAAATTGGTTAACGAGATGGAACACTCTGTTCACAAAATCACCAGACTCGTACCCTAATTCAGTTCAAAAATTTTAGCAGCCCTAATACTAACTGGGCCGCTTTAGATAGTCTCAAAGGGGTTATTACTCATATAGAAAGAATTCCATGAAACCCTAATCAGCTTGACAAAGTGGGCCCCTCCAGAGGACAAGGTTTCGGCCCAACTGGGCTCGAGAATTATGTCCAACTTGTGTCGTTGCAATGAGAGGTAATTGCCAAAACAAGAAGTGGCCAGCTCTATCGGATCTGGTCCCCCTGGAACCAGCCTGGCCTACTCATATGATTCAATGCACATTCTTACGCGGTTTCAGCAAGCTGCCCTACTCAACATTTCATGCTTCTGCGTGCTGCATGGCCGTGCATTTTCATATCTGACCATTGGACAACAATAATTTTCCTTCTTCCAACGGCTCCACATTTTCCCCCTTACCAAACACAATCTAACTCCCCTGTAGTTGGCACCATCTTGGCATGGCTCAGAAAACATAAAAGAAAGAGAAGATGAAAAGAATTTTAACTCTGTATCATGCACAAAACATAAGGAGGGCCAGAAGAGAACACCTTTGAAAGGTCCACAGAACACAAAACACATGAAGAAAAGAGAGGTGTAGAGAAGCAGGGGAAAATGCATTTTTACATAAAGGCACCTACTTGGTTACAAACACTAACCTGAACCTTACATGGGTCTACAAAAGGAATTTGACAACCACCAATATTAAACTGAATTCGACAATTACAAGTGGAATTGCTGACCTATCTATGCTAAAGCATCGCCTCTAGATGATGTTTAGTGAGAAAGAAAAAAGTATATATATAAAAAATAAAACCAAATGCAAGCTAAATTCCCCATTCTAAAAACCTATAGAGAATCAGCTCATATATTGGTTAGCAACAAAACAGGACAAAAGAATTAGCTGAAAAAGAATTTAAAACCAATAGTTAATTGCACTCCTGTTGCCGCTAAGAGCACCATCTCTCTCCATACCCAAGGAGACCAAACAACAAGAGGGCATATTTCATACACGCACAAACAGAAAGGCAAACTAGCCTTCCGTCCTCCACACGAATGAATGCATTCTATTCCTTCACCCAATTTCCTCAAGATCTGATCATCTCAAATCAACGATTCCCTACTCATCCAAAATGTTGTAGTAATCTTCTTGCCAGCCTGGTTTTAAGAAATCCAAACTATAATCCATGCATGACGGCGCCTGTTCCATGTGGGGAAGACACCCAAGCAATTTTGCATCTGGATTCTGCAGCTGGTATAAAAAGTCCGATGGTTTTCCAGCCTGCAATTGACTATACTGAGGGTCCATTGATCCTTCAGCATCATGGCTCAAATTATGTCCCAATACTGAGTTGCACAGTGGACTAGCATCCATAGTACTCAATAATTCAACAACATCGAACAGCTCTTCTACAGAGTAATTCTGCGGATAATCCCCTCCACCTGCATCAAAATCCATGTCCACAGCACTATCCTTAGCACTGTCCTTTGCTTCCTGCTTAACTGAAGTCATTTGGGTGCCAGCAGATAGTATTGCATGAACTTTTGACTCGCCCAATCCATCTTCATGCTTGATCTTTGGCGAAACAAGCTTCACTTTTGAGTCCTCAGTGGCTGAGGCATCAGACCAGCCGCATGTCATATTAGAACCAGTGCTTGATGTGGTCGTGGAGTAAGTAGAGTCCTTCACTAAAGCATTATTGGGAAAATTCAGCCGGGCCACAGGACCATACATGGCTCTTGCAGCTTCGTCATACGCCATCGCGGCTTCAAGCGATGTTGGGTGTGTACCAAGCCAAAGTCTTCTACCCCTGTTCGGCTCTCGAATCTCTGCAACCCACTTACCCCATGTCCTTTGCCTTACACCTCTGTACCTACAATGGGAGTTCTCAGGCCCACCTTTACCTTTCATACATCCCTTTTTTGAACCTTTAGCAGGGACTCTACGAACTGGTTTCCTCTCATCATTTGAAGAATTAAGTTGATTGTTGTATTCCTTCCACTTTGCAAGTGTTTCAGCCACATCCTGCCCATCACGTGACCTCTTCTTCCTGAAAGAGATGAGGAAAACAATGTTAAAAATTGGATTGCAGTTTCCCATATTCACAAGGTTGATACCACAAAGTAATCACCCATCAGACAATATATAATATTTTTGCTAAAAAAAAAAAAAAAAATCAAAGCTCTTCACACTGCTTTAAATCCAACCAAGATGTAACACTCCTATCAAAGACTGTTGGTAATCAACTCTGAAAAACTCTACTATTGTTATACATACACAACACGCACACACATATTGACTACTTTAAAAAGAAAAAAAAAAAGATGTGTTTTCACATGATTGTGGAAGGATGCGTTTTGTGCGAAGTGGTGCCTTCTTTGATGCATCCACCTCTTAAATTCCAACCTCCCCCATCTGGCTTCACAGTGCTTCTCTCTCGGTCTCATATACCCGAAAACTGATGGGTAAGTGCCCCATCGGGTGATTTACCCATTTTTCAGTTTGTATGGGAAAATTGAGGCTAACAGAAATTGTTCATTTTATTTTCTCCCCTTAGGAAATTAACCACAAGGGAATATTTCATCATGTATCAGTTTTTTTTGTTTTGGGTGGGGGACTCATATATGCCATAAAGACCAATTGAACTAGGACTGGCTCATATTTTGGTTGTTGTTTTGGTCTAAAAACTGAAACTCAATACTTTAATTTTCTTCCCTATTCTTTTTCTCATTTTTCTGAAAAAGAAGATCAGGAAGAATAAGATAAGAAGAAAAGTACCCCAGCTCATTCTCATCACATTTTTTTCTCCACAATTAATCATCCCAAGCAATACCATCCATCTATATAGAATCAGATATGGAACTTGACAGCAACTTATAGAAATTAAACTCATTGCATCATAAATTCATTCAAGGTAGATTTTAAGAAGTATATAAAAAAAATAAAATAACACAAAAATGACACAGGATAAACAGCAAAAGTGTATGTATATGAATCCCTTTATCCATGTAAATGTACGTAATATGCTATATTTTATAAATGTATGAGATGGTTTCATGCTATTTTGTTCAATGTTCATTGGCAGTTTCATAATTCAGCAGCAGTGAGTGACCAAGGAGCAAGAACAAGAGCCCATTCCAGTATTATAAATTGACACTTTCTTGTTGTCATTTATTTGTTCATTTATTTATTTTTATATTTTCTAATCTACATGAATGATTTCCTAATGCAATAAGTTAAATTTCTATAAGTTCAAAGTTCCAGATTTTTTTATTTTTTTTATAATATATAATCTGAGATTCTGAATGACATTCTGGCTGTTGAGTGGGAGGCAAAGGCATTTTCTATGGAAGGAAAGGAGGGGATGGCACCACAAACCACCCCCCCCACCCCTTCTCCGGGGGGTGGCAAAAAAAAAACCAAAATGAAGTGCATAAGAAAATAAGAGGTAATTGTTAAATTTATTCTTGCATCTCTCTAAAACACCTCAATTGAGAGTATATATTTCAAGTCTTCAAATAGCCAGGGAGGGAAGAGAAACTTCAAAATCTCCTTCCATCCCAAAAAAGTAGAACTTTCAAACCAAAGTATTATTGAAACCTTCTCTCCATTTTCTTCCCTTACCCTTCTTTTCCTTCCTCCCAAACATAAATAGGGTTCTATATCTAATTCAATGTTACCTAGAACAAGGAATGAGAAAAGGATCGCTGTACAGAACATTTTCTAAAATGTAGAACTTTTAGGGGTATACTTAAATAGATATATTGGTGAATAAAGCGTAATGTCACATGTATATTTTGGAAAGGACATTGAGGTGTTTATAATGCAAAAGAGATTTTCTATTGTGGAATAGATTAATAATGATAGAAATAGACTTAATATGTGATGATTCCCACTTTTAACTAATACAAAATTAAGTTATGTGGAAGGCGTTGACTTAAAGCTTTGGATTGATAGATTTAGCATTCCAAAACAAAAATGTACACCACGTTTCAGAACATTTGTACCAATACATGGTTCACTAGGGAGTCTGCATTTTTTGTAACTATAATCTAGTTTTTTAATTTATATACAATGGAAGACATTAGAAACAAACCTATATCAAACACGTATTTTTCGGTGAAATCAAAAGCAGCTTTGTAAAGTAGATAAAATAGAGAGAACCAAAGTAAAACAACAAAATACTATACATGATTGGGCTTAAAAGCTTGTGTTCCGGCAAGGAAAGAAACGAATTTTACAATGAATGAAATCTAACGAGGTACAAATAAAGATTTTACTTTCTCAGAACTCTCAAACCTTAACCTCAATGCACCCAGTCTAACTCATTTGAAGTGGCTCACCAGAAAACCCTACAAATATAGCATATTGTACGACCCACAAAGCAACCCACCTAAGCAGGGTTTACTTTTGGTCATTCACGGGACCAAAAGGGGTTTACTTTAATTGTCATCCAAAAAAAAGCAGGGCAGGTATTAGCATTCAGCTACAGATAAAGATCCATGGCACCCTGCTTCTGATTTCTCCTTGGACTCTTGGAGCAGTTCAAGAATTGGGAAGCCATGTTATAATTTGGATAGTAGGTACCCATCTCCACAATTCTGCTCCAATATTTTGACAACATATAAACTCAACCAGAGTATAGCATTCCCAAACAGAGACTGTTGACAATAAACCCGGGGAAACTCTACTATTCTTACGCACAGACGCCCCAAAAGAAAACACAAACATAAACCCGAACACATACACACACAAAACCAAAAACCCTAAGTGCTGCGCGAAACAAAAAGAAAACAAAACACAACTAAACAAGTAACATTCACGGGATCAAAGGGGTTTACTTTATGATCCAAAATAAACTAATCACTCGTTCGTAGTTAAGTCATCAATATTATGTCTACAGAAGAAATCAAAACTAAACCTTAGCAAACCGAAAGAACAAATGAAAAAAAAAAAATTTACAATCTAAAATCCTAGAAAACACACATCAACAGAAAAGACTCAAAGCTTCTTTTTAATCCTATCATAAATCCAGAATCAAAGAGGAAAGTTCAAAAAATGTCACTAACCAAAAAATAAATTAAAAAAATACGAATCAGAAAATCGAAAAAGAAGCGAATAATTTAACCAACCTCTGAATAATATTCTCCGGCGCCATTGGCGACATGGAAAGTTTGATCAGTTAAGAGACGGCGTCACAGTCTGTGCTAGGGTTCTGTCTGTTCGTAGTTTCTTCAACGAGATATATCTACGATTCGATAAAGGAAAATAAAATCTTCTGAGTTTTTAGGTGCTTCGAATCGTCTGGAGTTCTGGCTCTGCTCCCATGGATAGACCAGAAAGTTCTCGGCGCAGAGACAAGTGGAGTATTTATATCATTCTCTGGATATTTCTGTCTGTCTAAATATCTATGACGTGGCGCTTTTCAACTCGTATCGTGGCGCTTCGAAGACCGTAAATCTGGGCACGTGGCACCCGAAGCTTCCCCCAGCCACAAGATCTCCGTCTATCGCTTTCTTGATGCCGAAGAATTCTTGTTGAGCCCTACCTTTTTCGACGAAATTGCAATTTCCCGAGGCCCATTTTTGGGGCGGGTACCCGAGTTACTCGGGTCAACTTGGCCCGAATATAATTGCCGCGCTGCCTATATTTGGGGATTAAGGAAATGTTTAGAAGAATCGATCTGTTTTGCATATAGATTTGCGTAGTTTTAAATAAAAAATTATAAAATTTTATAATATATACTGTTTAATTATATAAAAGTTTAAATATAAAATTTGAAATTTAAGCTTCTAATAATGCATAAGAGTCGTTAATGAATCATTAAGGGAAAAAAGTAATTTTCTTTTGTTGAAAAACATGTCAAAATATCACTTAAACATCCCGTGATTGAAATTTGAAGGAATTAATTTTTAAAAATTATTTTAATATTTTTTAATGTCCTATTGAATCTTCACTCTTTTAGCATTTGAAATTTGGATAATTTTAGAAGGTTGTTATTACCAATTTGGAATTTTACGAAATAAATTTATTAGCATGTGTAATAATTAATATTTAAAATATAATGAAAAGGAATAAAATTGTTATGTCTTTTTAATTGGCAAAAAATTTTAATTACCTCATTCTTAGTCATTATTAAATTATGTGACTTAGATAAATGTTAAATAATATATCAAATCGAGATTTTTATTGATTGGACATCCCACTCCTAATAATTTTTTTAAAAAGTTGGAGAGAAGCCTTATTATCCCGGAAAGATATCCCTAATAGAGGGCTATATTCCTTTTCCGGTCTTTCTTTTTTATGACAAGCTACTAAAAATTAGGATAAATTGATCATGCATGCTTGTCACAATTAGCATCGTAAAATCGAAAATAGGGTCTCTTCTAATTCTATGCTCTCTTTCACCATTAACCACATCTTTACTATAGTTAACTCATTTGTATTCAACAACACACAATAATTACTATGACTTAGCGAGTCTTTATATTATCTTGCATAAAAATTAAGAAAAGTATGGGCATGGAGATAAAATTTAGAAGGAGAAAAATACATTGTACATTGCAAATTTGCTATTGCAATTTTCAAAACCTGAAAGTAAAAGAAGAAATTAGGAAGTAGAAACCTTTACATTATAATCAAGGCATCAAATTTTCATTCTTTACTCTTCATACTTCATAGGTCATATGATAATAGTACCAATACTAGCACTCATGGCAATCATGGCACTCGCACCACTACATAGCGGGTCGACAACAATAATTACAAAATTAAATCATTAAAAATGTTGCTATTAAAATTTGTCCGAGAAAAATTGAATCAATCATGACTTCGATTACTTGCTAATATGAAAGAAAAAAGATTTAGATGACCCAGAATGTACTCTGAGGGACCACTTTAAGTCAAAAAATTTGGAAGGATTATATGACCGCAACAATGAATAAGTGACGAAGAGGTGAGATACCTTACCTTCCTTAGATGGTCATTTTTATAGGTATTCGGGATACCTCTTTATTAATTTCTCTACTAATGGATACTTATTTAGATCGCAGAGGTTACACTTTGATTATAGATGTTACTAGAGAAGAAAATTGGTGTGCTGACATTTTACTTTAGTTAATGGACGCCTTCTTTTCATTGATCCCTTAATGTTTTTTCATTATTTGATCTTACATAAGTTAATGTCGAGTTTAATGTTGGGGTCTATTTTAGGTTATATCAGTTACTCGCTACTCTCGAGTCTTAAAGTTACCTTTTTGGCTCGAGAGTATATTGCATTTATTATAAATCCTTTTATTATCACGAAATTCAAATTAAGTCATTAGATAGACATCTTTGGGCCCTATGAGCAATGCTCATTAAATGAGTCAATACTTTGACGAGCAGTACCCATTCCTTGTTGGCTCATGAGCAATGCTATCTAAATGTATCTATACTTTGCTGAATAGTGTCCATTTCTTATTGTCTAAGACATTATTAGGTCTCATAACCGGTGCACCTCAAATGGGCTAATTTTTTTTCGAGCAATATTCTTATCTTATTTCCTCACAAGCGGTGCTTATCAAATGGGTCAGTTTTTTATTGAGCAATACTTGTCTCTTGTTGCCTCATAAGTGGTGTTCATTAGATGGACATTTTAGGTTTCATGAGTGGTGCTTATTAGATGGACCAATTTTTTACCTAGCAGTGTCCATCTATTGTGGCCTAATGAGTGGCGCTCATCAGATAGACGTTTTTAGACCTTATGAGCGGTGCTTATTAGATGGGCTAATTTTTTGCCAAGCCAAACTCGTCTCTTGTTATCTCATAAGCGGTGCTCATTAGATGCACATTTTTTAGTCTCATGAGTGGTGTTCATCAAATGAGTCAATATTTTTATCGAGCATTGTTTGTCTCTTATTGCCTTATGAGTAGTGTTCATCATATGGGCATTTTTGAATTTACTAGGTAAAAGGATCTCCATTATTTTCTTAGTAAAAGGGAGATCAAAACATTTAGCTAAGGTTCCCTTTATTAAGGCTTGGCTGTGAACTTTTTTCACCAATTTTTCCAATTAATCAATTTTCTTAAGTTTTTGTTCAAATTCCTAAGAAAGTTGCTTGTTAATGCAAACACTATTATCTCCTGCTACTTTTTTGTAGGTATCAGCACTGTGCATAACAATACTTGCACATCCCTGTAACAAACTTATATTCCCCTCTATAACTGTAGGGGAACCTCTCTCCTCCCTTATCTTTATCCTCAACTGTGTAACAACCTCCTTGATTCTTCTCCTTGTATAAATATGTATACATCAATACAACTTAAAAATGAAAAACAAGCTTTACAGCAATGCTTGCTCTGACATGGTATCAGAGCTAGCGAACAATAGTCACCAAAATGGCCGATGCCACAGCTGCTGCTTCTTCTTCTGCTACCTCCCTCTCCGCTACTCCTTCTGCCACTGCTACATCATCCTTCTCCCATATTGTCACTAGTAAACTCACTACCGACAATTTCCCTCTCTGGAAGGTTCAGATCAGTGCCTATCTCCGTGGCCAAGATTTGTATCATTACGTCGATGGCAGCCTCCAAGCTCCTCCACAGCTTCTTCCTGATCAACTCACTGTCAACCCAAAATACTCAGCCTGGATGCTAACCGATCAGTTTGTCCTCAGCATCCTATTCTCTTCAATCACTGAACCTGTCTTACGCCATGTTCTGTCTTCAACCACCGCACATGAACTATGGAGTTCCCTCATCTCTCTCTTCACCTCAAAATCCCAAGCTCAACAGTTTCAAGTACCCTTCCAACTTTCTAACCTGACTCGAGCAGAGCTCTCCATCACTGATTATTTCTCAAAAGTGCAGGCATTGGCTGACATCCTTGCCTCCACTAACAATCCCCTTCCTGACCAAGACCTTGTTACATATGTGCTCACTGGACTTGGTTCCACCTATGAATCGTTTGTCACCTCAATCACCACGAGATCTACACCAATCTCCTCTCACGAACTCTTTCAACTTCTACTTGTTCATGAGAGCCAACTTGCTCACTCATCCAGATCCATGATCTCTTATGAACCTTCAGTAAATATAGCAACATCCAGTGGCCGTGACCACCGTGGTCGAAGCTTTTCAAGAGGTGGCAGATCTGGGAGATATGGCAACACCAGAGGTCGCTCCTTCTCCTCCAACAGAGGAGGCTGCAGCAACAATTACCCAAATCCCCCACCATTCTCCTTCTCATCCACTCGCCCAACCTGTCAAGTTTGCAGCAAACCAGGCCATGTTGCGCTTCAATGTCGCCATCGCTTCAACCATTCCTACCAATATGAAGCCCCTCCATCTCTCTCAGCCAACTTCACAAACACCGTTACACCATCCCCTTCCCTTCCTGACACCTCTTGGTACCTTGACTCTGCAGCAACCCACCACATCACAAACTCCCTTGACAATCTTAATCTGTCCTCCCATCCCTATAACGACGGTGATCAGGTTCGCGTAAGAGATGGCAATGCTCTCCCTATTCAACACATCGGTGACTCTAACTTCCTCACTTCCTCTTCCTCCTTCACCTTACACAACTTACTTCATGTTCCGTCCATTACAAAAAATCTTGTCTCTGTTTGTAATTTTTGTTCTGATAACAACTGTTATTTTGAATTTCACTCTTCCTTTTTCTCTGTGAAGGACAAACTGACCGGGAAGATCCTCCTCACCAGTCCCAATATTGATGGCCTCTATGTGTTTCCACCTTCGTTGGCATTCTCGTCTTCTCCCTCCACCTATGTCAGCGAAAGGACCTCCCCTGCTTAGTGGCATCACCGCCTTGGTCACCTCTCCCTTCGTCTGGTGTCTCGCATTCTCCATCAGCATTATCTACCCTCTAGTTGCTCAGACTTGTCCTCCTTTTGCTCGGCCTGCCCTCTCACCAAGAGTCATCAGCATTGCTTCTTTCCCAATCAGTATCAGGCCTCCAAACCCCTTCAGCTTATCTGTGCGGATGTTTGGGGCCCCACCCCTTGTCTATCTAGGACTAGCTTCAGATTCTACCTATCCATTGTTGACCAATGTACTCGTTTTTGTTCGTTCTTTCCCATTAAAAATAAATCTGATGTTTTCCATATTTTCTCCACCTTTGTTCCTTATGTTGAAAGACTTTTTGGCTCCAAATTAATCTCTATTCAGACTGACTGTGGTGGCGAATTTAGATCCCTTACTCCCCTATGTCACTCCCTTGGCATCACACACCAGTTCTCATGCCCACACTGTAAGAACCCGAATCATGATATAGGGGTTAAGTATGTAAAAGAGGGGTAAAAATGGAATTTGCACAGACTTCATCGACGAGGCCATAATTCGTCGATGAAGGTAGAAGGCTTCTCGTCGACGAAATTCAGAGGCTCGTCAACGAGAAAAAGTCGAAAGGTCTGGAAAGTTGGAAATATCAGGATTCGTCGACGAAATTTCTAAAGACCTCGTTGACGAGGATGCCATCTCGTCGACGAAATCGCCCGGGTCAAAGGTCCTATAAAGGGATATTTTGATTGCTTTGGGACTAAGTTTCCTAAATACTCTCTCTCTCTCTCTCTCTCTCTAGAACTCTCCCTACACACACACACACTCTCTCTCTCTCTCTCTCTAGTTTTGTTTGCCGATTGTCGCCTGAATAGCAAATCCGAAGTTACTGCGAGGATCAGTGAAAGATTCTTTACGTTTCTAGTGGATCAGAATTTTATTTCAGAGGATTTCGGGTTTCGGGCTAAAATCGAGGTAAGGCTCGGTTTTCATTTCTAATTCAGAATATGTGTAGTAGTATGGATTGTAAGTATGTATTGTACTGTGATTTGTAGGTTTTGGAGTCTCGGTTCGTGGTTTTGAGGATCGTAAAGTTCGTAGTTGGAACTCGGATTAAGGTAAGGGAATTCTGTTTATATCAGTTCATTTTCGAAATCAGGATCGGTAAGCTTGTAGGCTACGATCGTATGTATGTTACGGCTACTTATTTGGGGAAATCTATCGGGTAAAAATGCAGGATTTTTGGATTATAGTTTTTCAAAAAATTGGGGATTTTGGGTATCATCTCTAATTTGTTTGGAAATCTGTTGGTTGTGTTAAAACTGTATTATTGAGGTGACCATAATCCATATTTGCATAAAATGTATACTTGAAATTGTAAATGATATAATTTGTCGTAAACTAATTAAGTGTGGTATGTATGGTTGTATGTATTTGTTCTAGGTATTTGTAAAACAACTATATGACGGCTAATTACCGTACGTTGAAATGTATAGG
Source organism: Malania oleifera (assembly GCF_029873635.1). Classification (NCBI taxonomy): domain Eukaryota; kingdom Viridiplantae; phylum Streptophyta; class Magnoliopsida; order Santalales; family Ximeniaceae; genus Malania; species Malania oleifera. The sequence continues at coordinate 2,208,934 of NC_080426.1, read as the reverse complement.
AGCGTGAGTTCCAAAATGATTCCAGGATTTTGTAAAACAGCCATGTATCGGTTAACTGCCATGGGCGAGAGTGGCCGGCTCTATATCCGGGGTGTGAAATATCACCAGTATGTTTCGGCTGGTCACCGAAGGGTGTGTTCTACACCGTATGTAGCAATATAATCACTGTGGGCCTAGTTCGTCGCAGCGTAGTTGTGCATGTGGCAATGTAATCGTTGTGAGACTAGGTGACCTTGTGTAGTTGCGTATGTGGCAATGTAATCACTGTTGGGCCTGAGTCGTCGCTTCGTAGTTGTATGTGTAGCAATGTAATCGCTATGAGACTAGGTGACCTTGTGTAGTTGTGTATGTGGCAATGTAATCACTATTGGGCCCGAGTCGTCACATTGTAGTTGCGTATGTAGCAATATAATCGATGTAAGACTAGGTGACCTTGTGTAGCAATGTTAACTTTTTACTACTGATTTACAGCGGAAGCAAATAAACTCAATTTTTATTCAAACCAGAGCGCTAATTATCCATATTACAATCATTTATTTCAAAAAAGAAAAATTACACAAACATAAATATCTAAAACCATACTAATATTTCTAATCAATCTTTATTTTTCTAAGCCCCACTCGCATGCTTGCTAAGCCTGATTTCCGACATGTCCTTCAAAGTTATCTGAAATAAAATATGATTGGGGTGAGACGACGCTCAGTAAGTAAATAAGATTATTATTAGTGTGTGGCCAAAATGAGCTTTTAAAGAATTTCGTAAAACAATATTTAATACTATAACTTCAAGACTGCTTTTAGAATAAATATAAATTTAAAAATTTCTACATAAAACTTTTGTCATCAATTTCAACAATAAAATTTTATAATTTTATACTATAACTGTTAAATTAAACTTTTAACTTTAAAACTATAAAAATATTTAATGATAAACATACATATACTTTCCCTTATACGTTTTCCTTATATCGTCATTTAAGCACCAAAATGATCCTTTTCACGTAAACTTACACTTTTCCTTCAAATCATCAGTAACTTTGTACACGTAATTAAATATGTATAAACATATATTATAAAAACTCACCCTTAGGCCTGTTTGCCGTAAGTCATGTTTACCCCCATGACTAGGTTGTGCGGTCCGAAGACTGGACTTAGCTGGCTGGCCAACCAAACTAAATCAACGTACGTAAACTTTAAGTGAGATTTTCCTTATTAAGTCCTAGTCCGGAACCAGGTGTGCACTTAGGAGAAATCCACTAACATAAATAACCACTCTGTAAACAGTGTGGGTGCACTCTGATCCGTATAAACTTTAAGCTGCGGTACCGAGCATCTGTAACTTTGAACTTTCGTTGCCATAAGGGGTTTTAAAATCATTTTATTATAATTTATGCAATTTAAAATAATATCGTAAAAATCTCATCTTTACTCATATTTTCATAAAAAAATGCAACGTAAAAATAAACTCATGCTACACAATTTTTGTGTTAAAAATATATATAATTTTATTTTTGAATAGAAAGAAATGCTGAAAATTTACCCTAGGGGATTGGAACATTTTTTAACCCAAAAATAGATGCAAGTATATTAAAGATAGAACTGGTATAATTAAATATGCGTAAAAATAAACTCATGGAAATTTTGTGGAACTAATTAACATAATTAAAATTTACGTACAAAATAAACTCGGGTATGAATTTAAAATAAAAAGAAACTAACATAATCAAAATTTACTTACAAATAAACTCGGGTATAAATTTTGAATAAAAATACTAACATAATCAAATTTACTTACATTTTTCTTTTACCGTGTGCTACGAACACAATAACTATTTTTAAGATATGAGATCGGAAAGAGTGGGTGAGTGAGAACTTACTCAAAATTCTCTCTCCACTACAAATTTTTTTCACTCACTAATCCTTCTCTTCCTTAGAAAATTGTTGTGAAAAATGAAGGTTGAGAGCTCCCTATTTATAGGAAAATTTTGGGGAAGAAATGGAATTTATAAAAGTGTGGGGAGATGGGTGAAATTATAATTTTTTTAAAATTAAAAAATGGGCAAGGGATGGGCAAGGTATGGGTTGAGTATGGGATGGGAATGGAGGCCATGTGGGAGTGCTTGCCACCATTCCCATTAAATAAATTTTTAATTAACTACTTACCTAATTAATTAATCAATTAGTTAATTAATTATTTTATTATTTTTCTTAATCATTATTATCATTATTATTATCATTGTTATTACTTTTAAACCATTTTTAGTATTTATTTATTTTATTATTTATTTTTGAACAAAAATTAAATTTGAATTTTGAAAACTCATGTGGGCCCCACACGGTCTTGTGGGCCCCACACAACTTCGAGACCCGAATGGATCCTACGTAACTCGAATAATTCTTATACGATTTTATGCATCTTAAATAGCTTTGAGATTCGGATAAACCTCCATACGGCTTCGGGACTCATGTGGACCCCACACCGTCTTGTGGGCCCCGCATATGATACTTACATTATTATTATTTTATCATATATTTCTACAAATTATGTCAGTCAAAACATTATTTTATGTACTTATTTACGTATATAAACAGTGTCTACCCTGTTTATCCTACGAAATTCCATTTTGACCAGGCCGACCTCCAGGGAGCGACTGAGCCGCAATGGTGTCTGAGCACTCGCTTAGACAAGGTCTTTCTTAGGCATCAAACATGGAATCAAGGATCCTAACAGAGAAACACTTTCTTTTTTAATACTAACTATTATTATTATTATTCATTTTTTTTTCTTGGGTTATTACATCCTCCCCTCCTTATAAAAATTTCGTCCTCGAAATTTACAAAGATTTAAATGAGTACCTTGTATAATGTTGTGTTTTTACCCGATCTTGCTATCATCGAAAAGATGTGGGTATTTCTGGCGTATTTCTGCTTCTAACTCCCATGATGCTTCCTCAATGTCGTGGTTGTGCCAGAGCACTTTTACCAGTGAAATCTTCTTTGTGTGCAACTCCTGATCCTTCTTGTCTAAAATCTGGATTGGTAGTTCTTCATATGATAGAGTGTCACTAACTTCTAACAACTCATAACTTATCACATGAGAAGGGTCTGGGACGTACTTCTTTAACATTGAGACATGAAATACATCATGAATTCTCAATAGTGCAGGAGGTAAGGCAATTTTGTAAGCAATTGGACCAATCTTCTCCAATACCTCGAATGGTCCAATATACCTGGGGCTTAGTTTGCCCTTCTTCCCAAACCTCATGATTCTTTTCATTGGAGCTACTTTTAAAAATATTTTATCCCCCACTTCAAACTCCAACTCACGTCGACGGGTATTTGCATAGCTCCTTTGCGGCCTTTGAGCGGTTTTTATTTTGTCCCGGATGAGCTTAATTTTCTCAGAGGTTCTTTGTATAATCTCGGGACCTAAAATTCGTCGGTCGCCAACCTCATCCCAATATAATGGGGATCGACACTTTCGGCCATATAACACTTTATACGGTGCCATCTCTATGCTGGACTGATAACTGTTGTTATAGGCGAACTCAACTAACGGTAGATACTGAATCCAACTTCCTTTGAAATCCAGTACACAAGCTCTCAACATATCCTCCAATATATGAATGGTTCTCTCTGACTGTCCATCAGTTTGAGGATGAAATGCTGTGCTGAAGGTAAGTTGTGATCCCAAGGCTCTTTGCAAACTCTTCCAAAATTGTGATGTGAATCGTGGATCTTGATCTGATACGATAGAAACGGGCACGCCATGTAGTCTAACTATCTCTTGAACATATAATTCTGCAAGCTTGGTCATAGAGTAGTTAACTTTGATTGGAATAAAGTGAGCGGTCTTTGTTAGACGATCAACAACCACCCAGATGGCGTTCTGTCCATGGAGTGCTGGAGGTAGCCCAGTTACAAAATCCATGGAAATGTGCTCCCATTTCCATTCAGGAATGTGGAGTGGTTGCAGTGGTCCTGCTGGTCTCTGGTGCTCAGCCTTTACTTGCTGACAAGTAAGACACTGTTCCACAAATTGTGCAATCTCCCTCTTCATGTTATTCCACCAAAAAGACTCTCTCAAGTCCCTATACATCTTCGTGCTTCCCGGATGCACTGTATAAAGAGATCGATGAGCTTCTTCCAAGATTGTTCTTTTGATATCTTTGTCATTGGGCACACACAATCTAGTTTGGAATCTCAAAACTCAATCGTCAGAGATGTTAAAGTCTCCCTTCAGTCCACTCTGTACTTTACCCATAATCTTCACTAGCTCTGCATCTTCCATTTGTGTAGCCTTAATCTTTTCTTGTAAAGTCTGTTGGATTACCAGATTAGCAATAAGAGCTTGATGATTTCCTTCTACTATTTCCACACCAAATCTTTCCAGGTCCATCATAATTTGATGTTGGGTCACCATTGCCGAGACTGACGCATTCATTGACTTTCGACTTAATGCATCTGCTACCACATTGGCTTTTCCTGGGTGATAGTTGATGGCGCAATCATAATCTTTGATTAATTCTAATCATCTTCTCTGTCTCATGTTTAATTCCTTTTGTGTGAAAAAGTATTTGAGACTTTTATGATCTGTGAAAATCTCACACCTTTCACCATAGAGATAGTGTCTCCAGATCTTTAATGCAAATACCACAGCTGCTAGCTCCAAATCGTGTGTGGGATAATTCTTCTCGTAGTCCTTGAGTTGTCGAGAAGCATATGCAATGACCTTCCCCTGTTGCATTAATACACACCCGAGCCCTTTCCGAGATGCATCACTGTAGATCACAAAACCATCTTCTCCTGATGGAATTGTCAGCACCGGGGCAGTGATGAGTCATTGCTTTAATTCTTGAAAGCTTTGCTCACATTCATCAGTCCATTCATACTTCACATTCTTTCTTGTCAATCTCGTCAGAGGACCAGATATTTTAGAAAACCCTTCCACAAATCGACGATAATATCCTGCCAGACCTAAGAAACTCCTGATCTCATGAACATTCTTTGGTCTCGCCCAATCCACTACTGCCTCTATTTTACTTGGGTCCATAGAAATACCATCCTTAGATATCACGTGCCCTAAGAATGCAACTCTTTCTAGCAAGAACTCACATTTTGTAAGTTTGGCATAGAGTTTCTTATCTCTTAGTATTTTGAGTACTAGCCTCAAATGGTTCTCATGTTCCTGGGGGCTTTTTGAATAAATCAAAATATCATCAATGAAGACCACCACAAATTGATCTAGATATTCATGAAAAACCCTATTCATAAGGTCCATAAAAGCAGCAGGAGCATTGGTCAGTCCAAATGGCATGACTAAGAATTCATAGTGACCATATCTCGTTCGGAATGCAGTCTTTGGAACATCTTCTGATTTGATTTTCACTTGATGGTACCCTGATCGAAGGTCAATTTTAGAGAAGACTTGTGTTCCTTGGAGTTGATCAAACAAGTCATCTATGCGAGGTATTGGGTACTTGTTCTTAATGGTCACTTTATTTATTTCCCGATAATCAATACACATTCTCATCGATCCATCTTTCTTTTTAACAAACAGTACTGGTGCTCCCCATGGTGACACGCTGGGTCTGATGAATCCTTTGTCCAGCAACTCTTGTAATTGTTCCTTCAGTTCTTTCAATTCTACTGGTGCCATTTTGTATGGAGCTTTAGATATCGGTGTCGTCCCTGGTAGTAGGTCGATAACAAACTCGATTTCGCGATCAGGAGGTAGCCCAGGTAAATCCTCAGGGAATACATCCGAGAATTCCCTTACTATTGGGATATCCTCGAGCTTCAATTCTTCCTTTGGTGCCTCCACCACGCATGCTAGGTACCCTTGACATCCATTCAAGAGTAATCTCTTTGCCTGGATTGTCGACAATATTTGTGGGGAAGGGTATACACGAGTTCCATTGAACTTGTATTCTTGTTCTTCAGGAGGTCTAAACACCACCTCCTTATTATAGCAATTTATACTAGCATAACTAGAAGTTAGCCAGTCCATCCCAAGAATTACATCAAACCCGTGCATATTAAATACTACCAAGTTAACCGGTAGTATTCTTTCCTCAATACAAATTGGGTAGCCTTTAAGTATTTTTTTACATACTACCGACGTTCCCATTGGTGTACCCACAGATAACTCAGTCTCTAATGGCTGAGTCTCTACCCCGCATATTTTAATATAACCTGTAGATATAAAGGAGTGTGTAGCTCCAGAATTAAATAATACTACTGCTTTCTTGGAGAATATAGGAATAATACCTGTCACCACATCACTAGTATTTTCGGCATCTCCTGGAGTGAGGGCATAGACACGTGCCTGAGTGGTGTTCTATCGATTGTTGCTTCGAGGTGCCTGGTTGCCTCCTCTTTGTTGATTTTGTGGGCATTCTCGTTGCATGTGACCTGGTTCACCACACCGATAACATACCCCTAGTCCAGCTCGACACTCTCCCCCATGTAATTTGTTGCATTTTGGACAAGGGGTGCCTTGTGCATTGTTTGGGTTTCTCACTGTTTGCCCTCGCCCCACATTGCTGCTGCTACTGTTGTTGTTGTTGTTGCTCCTTTTCCAAGGTTCTTGATTTCTACCAGGGTGAGACCCTTGTGGCATAGGTCTCTTTCTTTGCTCGGATATCTCCGCACTCCTTTGTAGACTTTCTTCTGCTTTCGTTGCTTTGTTCACCAATTGGGAGAAGTCTTCGAGCTCGAATACTGTTACCATCTCATAAATCCTTGAGTTCAATCCTTCTTCAAATTTTCGAGCTTTCTTTGATTCGTCCGGAACCAAATAAGATGCAAAACGAGATAATTCAATGAACTTTGCTGCATATTGTTGTACATTCATATTTCCTTGTTTCAACTCCAAAAATTCCCTGGCCTTGGCATCTCTGGTGGTTTTGGGGAAAAATCGTTCAAAGAAGACTTCCTTAAAACGCTCCCACGTGAGGACGGTTGGATTTGGTCCTTCCTCCAAAAGTAACTTTTTCGAGTTCCACCAACGTTTGGCTTCACCAATCATTTTATAGGCTGCATATAGCACCTTCTGTTCGTCCGTACAATGAAGGACTCGTAGTATTTCTTCCATTGCTTGCATCCAATCTTCTGTAGCAATTGGATCGGCTTTTCCCTCAAAAGTCGGAGGGTGCATTTGATTGAACTGTTCAACCGTACAACCCTCATGGGTTGGTGGATCATTCCGATCCTTAGAGTTCCGCAGAAGTTCCTTCATGACTTGTGCCACGTCACGCAACACTGTAGTAGCATTGATGTCTTCTCCATTGCGAGTACCCGTATTATTCTCGTTTCCTTCAACACTTACGTTGTTGTTCCTTGGGTCCATTCTGAGGGAAAGGACTAGAGTTATTTTAAAATCATAACCTCATTTTTAAAATTTTATCAAATTTATAGGCAAAAGAAAAACATCCTAATTTACCCGTTCTTACCCACATCATGGTTATGCCTATGCTCTGGTAAAATTATTTCTTAAAGTCTACAGAATCTATAACCTATTGCTCTGATACCAAATGTAACACCCCGACCCCGAGGGGCCTGGGATATTAACTTTTTACTACTAATTTTACAGCTGAAGCAAAATAAACTCAATTTTTATTCAAACCAGAGCGCTAATTATCCATATTACAATCATTTATTTCAAAAAAGAAAAATTACACAAACATAAATATCTAAAACCATACTAATATTTCTAATCAATCTTTATTTTTCTAAGCCCCACCCGCATGCTTACTAAGCCTGATTTCCGACATGTCCTTCAAAGTTATCTGAAATAAAATATGATTGGGGTGAGACGACGCTCAGTAAGTAAATAAGATTATTATTAGTGTGTGGCCAAAATGAGCTTTTAAAGAATTTCGTAAAACAATATTTAATACTATAACTTCAAGACTGCTTTTAGAATAAATATAAATTTAAAAATTTCTACATAAAACTTTTGTCATCAATTTCAACAATAAAATTTTATAATTTTATACTATAACTGTTAAATTAAACTTTTAACTTTAAAACTATAAAAATATTTAATGATAAACATACATATACTTTTCCTTATACGTTTTCCTTATATCGTCATTTAAGCACCAAAATGATCCTTTTCACGTAAACTTACATTTTTCCTTCAAATCATCAGTAACTTTGTACACGTAATTAAATATGTATAAACATATATTATAAAAACCCACCCTTAGGCCTGTTTGCCGTAAGTCATGTTTACCCCCATGACTGGGTTGTGCGGTCCGAAGACTGGACTTAGCTGGCTGGCCAACCAAACTAAATCAACGTACGTAAACTTTAAGTGAGATTTTCCTTATTAAGTCCTAGTCCGGAACCAGGTGTGCACTTAGGAGAAATCCACTAACATAAATAACCATTCTGTAAACAGTGTGGGTGCACTCTGATTCGTATAAACTTTAAGCTGCGGTACCGAGCATCTGTAACTTTGAACTTTCGTTGCCATAAGGGGTTTTAAAATCATCTTATTATAATTTATGCAATTTAAAATAATATCGTAAAAATCTCATCTTTACTCATATTTTAATAAAAAAATGCAACGTAAAAATAAACTCATGCTACACAATTTTTGTGTTAAAAATATATATAATTTTATTTTTGAATAGAAAGAAATGCTGAAAATTTACCCGAGGGGATTGGAACATTTTTTAACCCAAAAATAGATGCAAGTATATTAAAGATAGAACTGATATAATTAAATATGCGTAAAAATAAACTCATGGAAATTTTGTGGAACTAATTAACACAATTAAAATTTACGTACAAAATAAACTCGGGTATGAATTTAAAATAAAAAGAAACTAACATAATCAAAATTTACTTACAAATAAACTCGGGTATAAATTTTGAATAAAAATACTAACATAATCAAATTTACTTACCTTTTTCTTTTACCGTGTGCTACGAACACAATAACTATTTTTAAGATATGAGATCGGAAAGAGTGGGTGAGTGAGAACTTACTCAAAATTCTCTCTCCACCACAAATTTTTTTCACTCACTAATCCTTCTCTTCCTTAGAAAATTGTTGTGAAAAATGAAGGTTGAGAGCTCCCTATTTATAGGAAAATTTTGGGGAAGAAATGGAATTTATAAAAGTGTGGGGAGATGAGTGAAATTATAATTTTTTTAAAATTAAAAAATGGGCAAGGGATGGGCAAGGTATGGGTTGAGTATGGGATGGGAATGGAGGCCATGTGGGAGTGCTTGCCACCATTCCCATTAAATAAATTTTTAATTAACTACTTACCTAATTAATTAATCAATTAGTTAATTAATTATTTTATTATTTTTCTTAATCATTATTATCATTATTATTATCATTGTTATTACTTTTAAACCATTTTTAGTATTTATTTATTTTATTATTTATTTTTGAACAAGAATTAAATTTGAATTTTGAAAACTCATGTGGGCCCCACACGGTCTTGTGGACCCCACACAACTTCGAGACCCGAATGGATCCTACGTAACTCGAATAATTCTTATAAGATTTTATACATCCTAAATAGCTTTGAGACTCGGGTAAACCTCCATACGGCTTCGGGACTCATGTGAGGCCCACAAGACACAGTCTTGTGGGCCCCGCATATGATATTTACATTATTATTATTTTATCATATATTTCTACAAATTATGTCAGTCAAAACATTATTTTATGTACTTATTTACGTATATAAACAGTGTCTACCCTGTTTATCCTATGAAATTCCATTTTGACCAGACCGACCTCCAGGGAGCGATTGAGCCGCAATGGTCTCTGAGCACTCGCTTAGACAAGGTCTTTCTTAGACATCAAACATTGAATCAAGGATCCTAACAGAGAAACACTTTCTTTTTTAATACTAACTATTATTATTATTATTCATTTTTTTTTTCTTGGGTTATTACAATCCTAGCATCCAGAAGCAAGGGGTGTCGTAGCTACTACTAGTACCTTTTAGGTACGAGTTTTGGTATCCAGGTTGTCAGGATAGTTTGTAGATACCTGGGGTACGTGTTGTATTTATGGGAATGTATGTCCTAGTTTGTATAGACTCTGGTATGATCTTATCTATGTATAAAATACCATATTCCGCTGCGTATCTGATGAGTATGGATTGGTATATGAGTATGTATATAGGGCAACCATGTACCCCATGGGGTCGGTCCCTTTTATTTGTATTGTATCATGTATGTTTAAATTGATACAGAGACAGGTTAGGTTACTAAATTCACCCCCAGGTCCCATTTTTGGGTTCGGGGCGTGACACACACACGCATCAACAAAATGGCCGTGTAGAGCGCAAACACAGACACATTGTTGAAACAGACCTGGCCTTATTGGCGTATGCAAAACTACCATATAAATTTTGAGCTGATGCTTTCGAAACTGCCGTTTATCTAATAAACCGCCTTCCCTCACCTACCCTAAACAACAAATCCCCCTACTCCCTTGTCTTTAACAAAGACCCAGACTACAAATTTCTCAAAGTTTTTGGATGTGAATACTGGCCCAACCTTCGGGCCTATAACAATCACAAAATGCACTTTTGTTCCAAACCCTGCCTCTTTTTGGGCTATAGCCCATCCCACAAAGGTTATAGATGTATGGACCTCTCCTCAAATAGGCTTTACATTTCTAGAGATGTCTTATTCAATGAAACCTCTTTTCCCCTAGCCCATGTCTCAGCCCAGTCCACTCCTGCCCCTGCTACCTCACCTACTGCCCAACTACCTTTCTTCCCTCCCTCAATTCTCGGCCCAGGTCCCTCCCCCCTTCCCTCTCCTGACCCGGTCCACTCACCTCTCATACCTACTTCCCTCCCCCCCCCCGGTGTCCCCCCCCTCTCTCTCAAACATCTCCCATCCTTGATTCCCCCTCCCCCTACCCACTGCACCCTACCCAGCATGACTTACTTCCTCCCAGATCCCCTATCATCACTCGCTCCCACACCTCTTCCTCTCGGCCACGTATCTTCACCGATGGAACAATCCCATACCCTCCTCGTCACTGCCTCACCACTGAAGCCACATCTCCCGATGCTCCTCTCAGCTTCTCTGCTGCTTCCAAGTCTCCCGCATGGTGTTCCTCCATGGATGAGGAATACAATGCTTTGCTTCAAAACAATACTTGGACCTTAGTTCCCCCTAGCCCTTCTTCTAACATTCTTGGCTACAGATGGATTTTTCGGACAAAATACAACTCCGACGGCTCTATTCACCGCCAGAAAGCTCGCTTGGTCGCCAAAGGTTTCCATCAGCAAGAGGGCGTTGACTACCATGACACTTTCAGCCCTATTGTCAAAGGTCCCACAATCCGTCTGAACCTCTCGCTCACCGTTGCTCAGCGTTGGTCTCTGCGCCAAATTGACATTCAAAATGTCTTCCTTCACGGTGATCTGACCGAAATTGTCTTCATACAGCAACCTCAAGGGTTCATTGATCTTGTCCATCCGCACTACGTCTGCAAGCTGAACAAGGCTCTGTATGGCCTTAAACAGGCCCCAAGGGCATGGTTCGTTCAACTGAGCTCGTGGCTTCTCGCTTTTGGTTTCATTGCCTCCAAGGCTGACCCGTCTCTGTTCTTCCTCACCAATAATAATATCAAAATCTACCTGCTCGTGTATGTCGATGACATTCTTATCACCTCGTCACATGACACTACCGCAGATTCCCTAATTGCTGCACTCAGTCAGGCCTTTCCTGTCAAAGACCTTGGCCGGTTGTCATACTTTCTCGGCTTGGAGGTTTCCTACCTAGACGATGGTATGTTGCTTACTCGGGGTAAATACATCAAGGACTTGCTCCATCGCAGTCATATGTCCATTGCCAAATCCGTCTCCTCACCCATGGTCGCTTCCTTAAAATTGTCCGCCTCTGACTTACCCCCCTTTGATGATCCAACACTCTTCGGAAGCATTGTTGGCGCACTTCAGTACGTATCCCACACCCAGCCAGATATTAGCTTCTCTGTTAACAAGGTTTGTCAATTTATGCACAATGGCAAAGCTTCTCACTAGAGTGCTGTAAAAAGAATTCTGCGCTATCTCCAGGGCACTATTAATCATGGAATTTTCTTCTCCTCAACATCCTCCCTATCCATTCACACTTACTTTGATGCCGATTGGGCAGGATGCCCTGATGACAGAAAATCAACGGGCGGTTATTGTATTTTTCTTGGCAAACACTTGATCTCTTGGAGCTCCAAAAAGCAGAAAATTGTTGCTCGTTCAAGCACAGAGGCTGAATAGAACTCCATTGCCGTTGCTGCTGCTAAAACAATATGGCTACAAACAATTCTCCGTGAACTTCAGATTCCTCTCGCCCGCCCACCCCCCCACTTTATGGTGCGATAACATCGGAGCCACCTACTTTGCCGCCAACCCAATTTTCCACTCCCGGACAAAACACATGGACATTGATTTTCACTTTGTCCGTGATCATGTCGCAGCTCAATCTCTGAAAATTTCCTTTCTCAGCTCCAAGGATCAACTTCCCAATATCTTCACCAAGCCCCTGGTCTCTGACACGTTTTTCTGATTACGATCGAGCCTCAATATTCGTGGTACTCCATTGGACTCAAGGGGGCGTATCAGCACTGTGCATAACAATACTTGCACATCCCTGTAACAAACTTATATTCCCCTCTGTAACCGTAGGGGAACCTCCTTGATTCTTCTCCTTGTATAAATAATGTATACATCAATACAATTTAATAATGAAAAACAAGCTTTACAGCAATGCCTACTCTGACAGTCGGACCTAAAATTTCCAAGGCTGCTTCATTTTTTTTATCTTACATAAGTTAATGTCGAGTTTAATGTCAAAGCCTATTTTAGATTATATAAAAAAAAAAAAAATTTTACTTTGTGATTGATTGTTAAATGTTTTACACTTTATCACATTATACATTAAAGCAAAATTGAAGATATATTGTTAAGAAATAAATTACAAATCAAATAGTAAAAATAGTTACAGTAAGGAACGATAGATTACTTGCCCATCTGATCTGATCATCAAGATATCACTTAATTGAATTTAATATGAGTTGCAATTGTCCAGTCAATTACTAGCCTAAACTGTCACAAATTATTTGATCTTATTTGCTTTATCAGGTCTACACTAAATATCTTTAATGGTGGAATCTAATTTTTTTTGAGGAGATTATAGGCTTGATGGATCATCAAAGCCCATGCCCCAAAAGGATTTTGTCTAGACCGATTATATTATGTCATGAACTTAGTTGGGCTTATTGAGGCCCAATTTGAGTCTACAACAGAGTGCACATGCCTCTAGTCTCCTTGGTCAAGAAATACTTACATGCCACAAGAGCTACTTCTCCATTCAATAAGATGATGGTATCCTTAAAGTAATAAGCTTATAGTTCCGAACAAGTTTACGTGATTCGAAAATTCATATTATCAAAGTACTAAATCTTTTTTTATGAGTTGTCTTAAGTCTTTTTAGCCCAAACCAAATATTAAAAAATTTAATTAGTGCTTATCATTTGTTTCCACCCATTTATTTCTTTGGGGGAGGGGGAGGGGGAGGGGGCAATGGTATAACTAAATGAATCTATCATGTTTATAAAACGACTTAGTTGATGTTGAATTACTCTCGTTAAATAACGTACATTTTGGACATATTTGTCTCCAAAAAAAATATAAATTCTATAATACTCTACAGCCCATTTTTTCTTATCTCCCAATTCCCAAACTACATGGAGCATTCAGCCCATGAGGCAAGGGGGGGATAATTTTAAATTCTCACATTTCTGTAGTATATTTGATAATGTTTCAGAGGTTTTATATACCGAAACAATAACACAAACAAAAATAATATTCACTATAACTTCGAATTTATTTGTAAAATCGATCATCTCTATAAAATAAAATAAAAATACAACTAAATCATGACACATGTCGGGTGTGAGGGTAAATCAGATAGGTGCTCTGGTTTGTGCCCGCTGCACCATATCTTCTATACCCGATTTATCTATCACAAAAAAAAAAAAAAAAAAAACAATGGAACGGATAAAGAACTAAGCCCCCAAATGCAGGGAATCGAACCAACACTGAAATAAAAATAAAAATGTACTATGGTATTAAAATAACAACCCCTGTTTACAGGGCACATTGAATTTTAATTTCTAAAGTGGGTAATGGTTCTGTTGTCGATGCCTGATCGGTGGATTTCTAGCAGAGAGGCAGATCCAACGGAGGAGGCTCTAATGTCTGCAGCTCTCCGATTCCATTCTCCACCAGAAAAGCCATGGCCAGACCCCATGTAATATGAACATCCAAGTGGCAGTGCATCAGCCAGACCCCTGTAATCACCAAAGAGGAAACAAATTAATCAATTATCAAATTGGAAATTTAGTAATTTTAAATGCAAACCAGGGGGAATCTTTTACCTGGGTTATCGGCGACGAATCGGATGACTGCCCACCCGTTCACCGGCACTCCCACGGTGTTCCTCAGCGGCGGATCAACTAGATTGAATTTAGCGGTGTCGGTTTTGGGGTTGAAATTCCCGAAACCCTCTGCAAGAATGTAGAAATCGTAGCCATGGAGATGAATTGGGTGGTTCTCCGCCGTGAAAATGCTCGTTCCCTGTATAACCAGTTGAACTCTGGCCCCGTATTTCAACTTGTACAATTTAGTCCCCGGAACGGGCTGCCACAGCCCGCGGCTCACGTTGCCGGTGTAGTCGAATTTCACGGGCGGCGCCGGCGGGAAATCGGTGGTGAACACTCCGGGTATGCCCTGCTGATGAGCTTGAAGGAGCGAGAAACTCGAGGGAAGCACGAAGGAGACATTGTTCATGCTCGCCGTGAAGCGGGTGCCATTGGGGCCCTGGCAGTTGCGCGGCCGTTGGCCGGGCGGGCAGTTGTTGAGCCCGAGGCCGACTGTGAAGAAGAGGTTCTCGTCGACCTCGTTGGGGAGTTCGACTTTCCTGAGGCTTCGGAAGCTGGTAGTGAACGCGGTGGCGGTGGCGGTGTCGTTGAACGCCGGGAGGGAGGCGTTGACAGGGATGGTGCGGAGGCCCTTGGCGGGGCAAGGGGCAGACTTGTACTCGAGGATGGCGGTGGTGGTGGTGTTGTCGAAGGGGGCGCCCTGGGCGCTGGAGTAGGCGCGCGCCGCCATGTAGTAGCGAGCGGGGGGCTGGTCGGCGGTGATCAGAACGTCGGTGGTCTGGCCGGGGCCGAGCATGATGACGGAGGTGGTGAAGGGTTTGGTATAGGAGGCATCGGCGGCGACGACGGTGAGCTTGTGGTTGGCGATGGTGAAGAATAGTTCTTGGTTGAGGGCGGAGTTGACGACGCGGAGAAGGTTGGTCTCGCCGGAGTCCACCGGGACGATGACGGTATCTGCGAAAAAAACGGAAATTCAAGTTTTAGTTACTCGATCATCTCGTGTGGGCTAATGGGCTCCGTACGCGGCACAGTGGCTGATTAGGCCTACAAGATGGGCCCAAGAATGATGGGTGAGTGAGGAGTGGGCCAATCCACATGTGAGCCAATGGGTGGTTGACTGCATGATTTGCCCCATTTTTCACGGCCCAATCTTGGTCTCTGTCATGCTGATGCTACTCAGAATTTGAGTTGCATGATCATGCTTCTGCGTACAATTCCTTGGTGGGTGTGATGATGGCAATTAATTTAATTATTGTGTTTTGTGTAAATTCTATGACACCGAGGAAGCTGTCATGCATCAAATTAAGGAAAACAACTGGAGGGCATGCAGCAGAAAGGCAACGACATGACATGCATGCATGTTGTTCCAATTTTAAATTTATATTAAATTTAAATAAAATATAATATAAAATTACATTAAAATTTATGAAAGTTATCTAAATTAAATTCAAAATTTAAAATTTCTTCTTTCAAATACAGTAATAAAATATTAGTGGATTTTAATTCAATTTCTCATAATAAAAATTCATGTTTTTTCTTTTATTGACTTATATATATATATATATATATATATATATATTACAATGTTTTTTCTAGCTAGCTTTATGAATGGGTTTGCTGACATGAAAAATAGCTTAAGGGCTACGATTAATTATGTCATTAAAGGAAAAGGGTGGTGCTATTAATTAATTAATTAATTAAGGTTAGTAGAAGTACGTAGCGGAGTAGTGTGAATTCCCATGTAAAGTTCGTACTTTCCATGATCATGAATTATTGGGTTATTGTCTAGAGATAGAATGATGATGAGGAAAGTGAGAAAGGAAGGAAGGAATAAAGCAAACCTTTGCTAGAGCAGTTGTAAAAATCACCAGGCTGACCGTTGATGGTGTATGCGTCCGACACGTTGGGCGTCGCCCCTGTTCTTGTCGCCTGTCTCACTACATCAATCGGGTTTGCATCCCACCACTCCCCTGCACCCACCCATTCAATATTAATTTTAATAAACTTCTCACTACTAAAATTAAAGTATGAATTTGCACAAAATATAATAAATAAATTCAGTTACATTTTAAGGTTTGAAATGTTTTCCAATGCAGCCTAGCTCAATTGTGGTAGTAATAATTAATTAATTGACTGACTGATGGATTTATATGAAAGTGGGATACCGAGAAGAATGGGAGTTTCGCGCTTCGGCTTGGGGAAAGGGTAGGAGGCGCCCAGCGGAGGACGAATGATGAGACCGCCGTAAACGGTGGCTCTCAGCCAGGAGCTGTGGGCGTGCCACCACAGCGTGCCTTCCTGTCCCTGGATTGTGAACCTATACGTGTAGCTTCCTCCGGGCCTTATCGGGCACTGTGTCACAAATTCTGGCCCGTCTGCCCATCCCGTTCTCATCTGCCTTATCCCATGCCTGCACAAAATTAACCAACAACGAAAAAAAAAAAAAAATTGAACTTGAACCCAATCTGCATGTATATATATATATATATATATTTGAACACGAAAGGATGTATATACATAAGATAATTTATATATGTTAATAGAGAAAATTAATTTTACATATATACCAGTGAATGGTGACATTGTAGCGAGCTCTATTCACGACATTAACCACAAGGGTGTCTCCATTGTTGACCTCCAAGGTTGGCCCCGGGTACTGGCCGTTCACAGTAATGGTGTTATGGGTTTTGCACAGCCTCTTCACTGGCGTTGCTTGCACCTATGTATGTAAATAGACATTATGAGATATACGTGTATATATATATATATATATATATATAGAGAGAGAGAGAGAGAGAGAGAGAGAAGTACTCATGCATGCAGTGGAGGAAATCATTTAATTAAGAAGAAAGTGAAGCTAGCAATTAGCTACGTACGCACCACAAAATCATAGAAGCGAGTTTCTGCATTTGCCGAGGACAGCAGTGATGAAAAAGAAAGGAGAAGCAAAAGACCAAGTAGGAGGGAAGAGCACCGGCGGCCGGTGAAGTTCTCCATCAATCTCAGTCAATTCTCGATCAGCTAGCTTTGTGGCTCTGCACGTACGTGGTTGAAGAGTGTTGAGTTCTTCGGAGATGAGCAAAGGATTTGAGTATGGGGGAGAGGGGGGGAGGCAGTGTGTCTTTATAGCTAAAGGAATTGAAGAGGGGGAGGGGGGGAGAGGGGTTTGGTTTGGCACTGTTGGGGTTGGCAGATTAGGTTTAGATTGAGCATGAGATGGTCAGTTTCAGGGGCAAGCTTAGTTCAACCCTGGAGGGGTTGTTGCACCCACTGGCCCATTATATTCCAATTAAAAGAAAGAAATTTTGAAAATTTTAGAACGCTTGCTGTACAAGTCTTCTTTTGGGGTTGAATTTCCACTAAGCATAATTATTGTAAGGTTGTGTCTGGAAATGAATGGAGACTTTAGGTTAATTGGTGATAAATATTCAATGTTTTTTGCAATTTCGCATCTATTTTATGGTGTTTACCAATATGATGATGATGGTGATGATGGTGATGAAGAGGAGGAGGAGGAGGAGATATTCTTACTTCCATAATAAATGCATATCCATAAGACATAATGCAAAATAGTCAAACTCATTTTATTTCAAAGAACTTGATCATATGGTGCTTAATTATATTATGAGATATCCCATTATTAGTTAGAATTGGTACTTTCATTTTAGTTAGTTTTTTCGTTCTAAATTTTGATAGGGCTAAGAATTAAATTGTACGTGATGATGACAAACAAATGAATTATCTCCTGTAATTCAAACTCAATTAATTAGTCTCTAATTAATTAAAAAAATCAATATATGAGTCTTAAACTTTTTGGGCACTCCTATTATTTTCAAAGCAAGGATTACCCTTGTCTTCATCCAGAAGGTGATTGATGATTATGACTTGGTCATCCAAAAGTCCTAATTAATTAACAAAATATAAAATCATTTTTTGATGATAACAATAAAAATGACAAGTCCTCGTAATATATTATTTAAATGAATTATTTGTTACCATGCATTCTGCATTGTTTGTTTTTTAACTCTACAATACGACTACAATTAATATGATAATATAGGTAATACTAATATTGCATATTTTATAGATATAATTTTAAAATAGTACATTTCTTTTACAATCATTGTATGTATGATCATGATTACATATCTTCAAATTAATAATTTTCCTTTTAGCACATGTTTGGTGCGCAATCAATTCAGTTAAACTCACTTTTTCAAATTAGAAAAAGGGAAATAAATTAGAGCGCGAGCAAAGTAGCACCTTTAATTTTGCTTAAACAGCACAATTTTCCTTTCAAGGAATTGCCTTGGTGCAAATAAAACCATTATCCTGATACAAAGCAATTTCCATTTTCTACTAATTTGGTTGGGGTTTCTAGAGTACTATTATATGGGGCTGAAGTTCATTAATCCATATGCATGCATGATTTATACAAGCCTTGAAATGGAAAGGAGCTTTTATCTTTTTTCCTTCAGCCAATTTGACCTTTCCTTGGACTACTGGGGAATGGAAATTCCATTTTGACAAGCAAGCTA